>NC_057788.1:25445144-26054644 GCF_014905175.1 Aphidius gifuensis
ATTTTACTCAATTGGCATAAAATAAATCCAACGTGTATATGTATATTTACAATTGTAATTTTCATGTGAATATTCATGAAAATAGTTGAATTGAGTGAAGAAAATTATTGTAATCACGCATACCAACGAATATATGAGTGAAGAAACAATGCATTTCTAATAAGAGCTTGTTGACTTTAATTTGTAAGAGAAACAATTTTACTAATTGAATAAATTTTTTAATGAAAATTAATAAAAAAATTAATTAAAAAAAACATAGTATATGATATTTTATTGAAGAATTTTAATTAAAATATTTTACAATTTTTTTTTATTTGCATTTTGGTGGTTTGATTTTTAATTTTTACTTTAATTTTTTTCTGTTTGTTATGTTAATTTTTTTTAGATGATTGGTATTTTTAAGGTAAATCCAATTGAAATTTCCTGAACGACGTCCAACAACCACGATAACCGCAAACATCTACACTATATATTCCATCTAGTAACGTGTTGAAAATTTAAACGTTTATATTTTCATCAACTAGTAAATATATATTCCATATAAACAGCTCAATTTATTTTTCAAAAATTTATTTAAAATTTATATCTGGTATAAGTCTGTTTTCTTTTTTTCAATGTATCGAAACAATTGTATTTTCTACTCGTTATTTTTGTTGGTTTAAAAAACAAAAGAAACATTTACTCTGGCATCAAAGTAATGAGACAGTATATATAAAAGTAAGTTGATGATGTTTGTATTTCTGCATCATTGACAAAAAATAAATATAGCAAGTATAGAAGAAAAGAAAATAGAAAAAACAAAAAAAAAGCTTAATTACAATTGTAGTTTCAAAAAAGCACTGAAGCATGCGCTTGTTTGACAAGTTGTGTCTTCAATGAACAGCCAAGAACAAACAATGTGCGAAAGAAATAAAAAAAAAAATAGTTTTGAATGAAAAAAAAAAAAAGCTACAATCAAAATTACGATGTACTAGATATAACCTTTGATAATTATTAAAACGAATAAAAGAAATATCAAAAGGGAAAAAAATTCAAACGGTTTTATGGCAGTGATTCGTTTTGAAATTTCTTTCAAGAGATGTTACATATCTATCTGGTAACTTTTGAAGTTAAGCTATATATTCTCAAAGAAATCATCATCCTTATTTCGTTCACAGAGAAAATAGGATCAAGCTTTTGACTCTAAAAATAGTCAAAGAAAATTCTATAAAAAGTCAGGGTCATTTCAACAACTGGATATATCTAAATAAGAAAAGTAAGACTTTGAATTTAAAAAGTTTATTTTTTTATTTTTCCCAGGTGTTTTGTAAAATGCTATAGTATTTGCTAAAACTTGAAATTGATATTTATTTATTTTTTTTTTTTCCATTTATGTTCTTTGGAAGATACTGAATTAACTGGGTGATGAAGCTTTTTGACTCTTTTATAGTATTATTAACATAAAACTTGTTGAAATAAAATAATCCACAAAACTTTATACACTTTGTAATTAGTTGACTCATGTCTAAAAACAGCATAAAAGACCATCGAAAGAGTTTCAAAAGTTTTGTACTTTTGATATCATCGTTGATGTAAATCAACTATTTTATTATGTTTTTTTTTTTTTCATCTAGTTAGTATAATAATGAACAGTTTTTTAATAAAGAAATTTAAATTTTTATAATAATTTAAATGTATATATAAAAAAAACTTTTATTGTTTTAATAATAAATTCAAGAATATAATAAGTTTTTTTATACGATCAACTTGAAAGTTCTTTGTATAGTGATTTCATTTTAAGAATCATATATTTGTTCAATATCCAATCAAAAAAGATCAATCGTAAAATTCAACAAAAGAAAATTACACTCAGTAAATTGCATTTTGAGAAATTTCCATCAATTCTCAATATCTTTTTAACGAGATTCAATAATTTAAAGAAATTTTAAATTGTCAATGAAAAAAAAAACTAGATAAACATAATAACATATAGTTTATAAATTAAACGATTTAATGAGGATTTAATTAGGTTGCATAAAAAGTCAAAGAGATAATTTTTTAGTTAAACATGAACAAAGACTATTTGCAAATTTAGTTTTGTTTAAGTATGCTAGTAAAGTGGAGACAGTATATAACTAGTGTCCCTTTGAGTAAGTCGAGAGGGATATGTAATGTTATATACGAGACTTTGATACATTTTATCGGAAGACTTTAGAAAGCGTGTGTGCACTCGTGTTGGTACAATTTCCGACAACTGTGTAAAAGGCGTTATCGAGTCTGTACACGCGACGTCAATCTATTTTCCATCATATAATGTGTCAAGAAGAAATCTACAATTAATGAATATGAAAAAAAAAAAAAAAAATTATTTAGACGGAATTTTGTTTTATCAAAATTGCTGTTGTATTCATGAAAACATCAAAAAAAATCAACCGTTTAAATTTTTTTTTTAATGTGTTCATTATCTATATTGTCTGTGAAACTGACAGGTTCATTTAGCAGACAAGCTTTCGTGAATTTTAAAGTTGGTTTGGTCTGGTTTTTTTTTTTTTTTTTTTATCTTCATTTTGATTTATTCATTTCTTTTTTTTGATGTTTTACTTCTTTTTATCTTCAAATGTTTGAATAATAGTATGGAAATTAAATTGTAAAATTTAAAAAAATTAAATCAATTGAAAATCAAAAAAATAAAAGTTGGTAAAACTTCAAGAATAACAAGAAAGAAAATAAAATCTAAATCAATTATTTTTGGTAATTTAAATACCCGATAATACATATTCGATGATTTGTAATTTTTAAAATTTAAAATTGCTTTGAATTCAAATAAATAAAAAACAAAAAATACTAATTATTATATATTGTTTTATATTTATTTTTGTCTATTAATAAAAAAAGTAATTTAATAAATTATTTTAATATTAGAAAATAATTTTTAAATGATTCACTTGACTTGTCTAACCTCTTGAAAATATCAAAGTATTGACAATAATTACCTGATGTTTGATAAGATTTTCACATTAAAAAAAAAAAATGCAAATTGAAGAGGGTTGTATTAAATTATAAAAACTCATTTCAAAACCTATGTATAGATAACGGATAAGCCGAAATTTTTTTTTATCAGAATAAAAAAAAAAAAAAAAAGAAAAACTTGGCAAAAAAAAAAATGGTCCTCTATAGTGACATTATGAAGCTAAAATTTGAATAATATAAAAAAAAGAAGACTAAAAGTCAATTTTATTCAAGATTTATTTTAATTCACTTTATTCATTGTGAATTGTCAGAAATTCAGAATTGGTACATTGTCTAAAAAAATCATAAAAACTGTTTAACAAAAGCTCTTTATATAAAAAGCTTCCTGTTCACTTTGGAACATAAATTATAAACTATTTAATAATTTAAAAAAATAAAATAATACATAAGTCAAACAAATGTTTAACATTTTGTTAAACTTAATACTATTTTTTTTTTATTTATTTTGTTTTCACTGTGTGTTTGCCATTTAAATAAATCATTTATAAAAACACGTGGAACAATACTGGTTGCACGCTTAAAAAAAAATCGATAAGTAAAAGAAAAAAAACAGGTCAGATGAAGACAAACGATGGATAAAAAAATATACAAATAAAAAAGAAAAAAATTCTTGAAAAATTGGTAAGATGGCAAAGTCAGGGGATGTACCCATTGCAAACGAAAGCGAGACACGTTTCAGGATAACGAACTGACAGCCTGGAATTTAATTTCAACAATGGTATAAAAAATAAAAGATGAAAAGTAAGATTAAGTTGATTAAAAAAAATAAAATTAAAATATTTTTTTTACATATATATTTAAAAAAAAAAAAAAAAAGAAATGGAAAAAAAATTTACACAAAATATTTAATTTCAAAGAAGAAAAAAAAAATGAAAATAGTTTTACATAAAAAAATTAATGTAGTGAACAAATGACAATAATAAATCTGGCCATATGTCTGGATCGCCATCAAGATTTTGCCAAAAGTCGACAAAGATGAAGATTTATTATTACCTTCAATACTCATTGATCATTTTACATATCTGTTTGAGTCAAACACAAAAAATTCGCTCGACCATTATTCAAATAAAATATTTTTATTCTTTTATTATATTCAGCTTATATAATGATAAATACATTTCATTATAAATAACTCAAAAGAATACACATCTAAAGAAATATATATTTTTTTACATTTCTTTATTTTGGCTATTATTTACTTGTTTATTTACATATCTCAAAACTGCTTTGAATATATATTCAACTGCACTCTGGCCTCATGACGTTATCATTTATTTTTTCATCTTTACTCGTATGGAAATGTAAAACTTTCCAGTTAAAAAAAATATATATACTTTAAGAAGTAAGCTCACTGTGTATTTACAATTTTATAGAATATTATTGATGATAAATCACAAGAAAATATAATAGTAACTTTAGCTATTTTAAAATTCTCAATCAATGTCTATATCAGAAGAACAATAGACTGACAAAAAAAAACCCTTGATTAAACATATGCCAGGTAAGGTTATTATATACTGAAACATCAAAAGTTGAAAAATTTAAAATACTACTTGTTTTAAAAATCATATAATTTTTTTTGTTCATTTTTTTAATGAAAAAAAAATAGAGAGAATGAAAATGAAACTCTCTATATGTATAGAACGTTTTACATTAAATTCCCCGGTGGAAGGACGTGGGTGACCCTTCTCCCCACTACTGCAATATTTTTATTCTCAACAGTATGTCACATTTTTTTTTTTTTTTTCGTTTTATTATCTTTTTTATTTCAGTGTCTCGGTTTTTTTTTTTTTTTTGATACACATTACTCTTTTTTTTTTTCTCTTCTTTTCTATGTAGTTTCTATCCCTAGAATATTTATACTCTACTTATTGTGTCAAGAGCAAAAAAAAATAAGATTCTGTGTGTTTTTTTTTTTTGCTCCGGAAGACGAAGGTAAGTGAAGAGTTGGCCACGATCACGTAACGACTGTGCGAAAAAAAAATAAAAAAAAACGATGTAACTATTGAAATATAAAAAAATATATATATAAACAGGAAAGTGACTAGTTGAACTGAGGACTATCTGTGAAAAGTGTGCCCTTTATAAAACCAAACTAAGGCGCTATGTAAGGTTTCACGTTCCAAAAGAGGTTTGGCAAAATTCCAAAATCAAGTGAATCACCACAAAAAAAAAATATATATATACAAAATAACGGCCTAATTTTACTGCATAGATTTAAAAAACTTGGTAAAATTTTTTGGGCTAAAATCCAGGTAACATTTAACTTTTTGTCTAGCTAACATAAATTTTTTAAAAAAATATTTAAAATTTACATTAGCTGTAAACACACGCGACTCAAAGTAAATAAAAAATAAATATGTTATCAAAATGTCAAAAGAAAAAATAAAATATGAGACACAATAAAAAAAAAAACAATTTTCAAATTGATATTTCTAAAAATATTGTATTGCCTTGAATTAAATATTTTTATTTTTAATATTTTATCAAATGATTATCAGTTATATCAACTTGTATGGCTTTTTAAAGTTTGTTATAAAATTACTAGTAAAATAAAATGATGTTAAAAGCTTTGACAAACTGGTTGGTTAGCAAATAATTTTGTTCGTCCAACTGATTTTAAAGTTTTGCTGCTGATTCAGCGAAAAATATATATAGATATATAAAATTATTACATTTTTATACTTTATCGATTTTTTTTTATTTTAAAAAATTATTTTATATGAAAATTTATTTATTTTTGATAATAATCATGGCATTAATAGGATTGTATCATTCTTGGAAACAAAGATTGCATTTAATTAAATTAATTTCTATAAAAGTAAAAATATATACAGAAGTAAAAATAATTAAAAAGTCACTTGTGAATAATAATTACAAAACTTTTTGTATCTGTCTTGTCTTTTCACTTGTTAACAATTAAAAAGAAAAGAAAAAAAACAACAGCAACACTTATGCCAATTGACTAATTTTTAAACGTTTCAATATAAAAAAAGTTATTCGATTGATTTTGATGTTTTTTTTTAAGTGGAAATAGTGGTTAATGGTCAGACCAGAAAAGCTATTCATCAAAAATTTAGCTGATATCATGAAATTGACTCTAAATGAAAATTTCGTGAGGTAAATAACTGGTATAATTGCAATGACTTTACAAAGATTAAAAATAATTTATAAATTTCACAATGATTGTAAATTTTTTTTAAATTATAATATTGTTTATAGATTATTTATTTATAATTTTTTTTATCAAGTGAACAAGTAGAAGTTTTTAATATTTCGAAAAAAAAATATTTATACAATATAAATTTTTATTTACTACTTTGTTTTTCGTTTGAACGTGTATATAATAATATAAGTTGTTAATTAGTGGCAGGGTGATGCTTTAACCGTTTGAGATTTCCGTTAAAATTGCCTTAATAAGAGTGAGATAACACAAAATTTCTTAATGTCATCATTTACGCGACCTCTACTGGTTCAAACAATTTTCCACTCTCACCACACCATCAGGACTTTTATTTCTATCCCTTTCTTGAGTGTCACTGTAAAAGCCAATTAGCTCAACCGAACCCGAGATACTTTTTTGCTACTTTTATAACAACGTAATGTTTTATAAAAAAAAAAAAATATACAAACTACTACTACTGCAACTTGTTTTATGTACATAACAGTCCCCTTTTATTTTTTTTATTTTTTATTTTTTTTTTTTTTTCGTCTTTGACACTGAATCAATGATATATATATTTTTTTTTTATTTTTATACTATAGATATAAAAATTTCTTAATTTTATTATTTAACTGTATAACTTTTCTTTTTAAATAACAGTATTTTTAATTTTTTTTTTTTTCGACTCAATTTTATCAAGAATTTCTGTAATTTATATAAAATTATTTGAAAAGTTTTAAACAATTCCAAAATTAATTTTCAATTAATTATTTGTATTTTTTTTTTTTTTTTTAACTTTTATATATAAAATCATAAAATTGAATGTTGCCATTTTAGAAAATTCAGTGGTAAATTTAAAAAAATTAAAAAAAAAAACTTTTTTTTCAAATGAAAATTCAAACTAAGAATAAGAAATATTATTACTAAATAATGTTATGTGTATTTTGGCATAAGATAATTTTAATTCTGTTTGTAAAAATTTAAGAATGACTAAAAACTATATTTGGAACAAATTTTTATTTTTATTTTGATTGCAAGTCTTTTAAAACACTAAAATTTATGACTCACAAAGACATTTAAAATTATCAAAGTATATATATTATACATTTAACAACACCCATATGTGTATCTTGAATTTAAACATTTGATTAAAATAGTTGTTGGAAGTTTTAATGTTATCTTCAGTACTTTGAGTTTAAAATAGATAAATAAAATAAAAATATTTGTAAATAAGATTTAAATCTGTCAAATAAAAAAAATCATTCATAAAAATAATAATAAAAGACTGTTGTACAAATAAATACTAAAAGTTTCGTGACTCTATGATTAATCAATAACAATCAGATTCACCAATGATTGATGACAATCTCTCGACATTGGATATATAAAATCGAGCATGTACAACATTTATTTTCTCGTTTAAATCTTATCAGATTATAATGATACATTCAACATGACTCAACAATATCTCCTACTATTTATTTATTTATTAATTTATTCATCTATTATCTAAGTTGATTATTTCTATTATTAAAAATTACATTAAACACTGTGTTGAATATAAATATATTATTTGTGATAACAAAATGATTATTAAAGTAAAAATTTATTCAACCATATATTAATCAATGATCAGATTTGTATAATGTAAATTTACCTGTAAATAATATATTGATATGTTGCATACTAAAGCTATCTAACTATAATAATTTAATAATATATTGAAGATTAAATTCAACACTGGCATATACTTCAATGAAAATTATTTTTAAATATACAATTTAATCTGAATATTAATGTCAAAGTAGTTATAATATAATCAAATATTATCTTTAATATTTTTTGTTTATAAAAAATTATTTTAAAATTATATATAATTAGGGTTATTTCAACACGAAACTGCACTTTATTTTTCACGGTGAATTTTAATGATTTGCGTTTTATATATTCTAAAAACTAAATATTAAGCACTCTTTAACTTACAACGTCTGCTAAATAAAAAGTTAATGAAGCTTTTCACCTGACCCCGTCACGCTTTTACCATAATGAAATTGGAATTTTTAATTTACCATTTGAAAAAATGAAAAAAAAAAAAAAAAGACTAAGTATACTATTTTCATATATAACGTTTTGTTTTAAAACAATGAAAAACATGAATTTTATTTTATATTTTCACAATTGATTTTCAGGTCATCAGTAGTGGTCAAATAGTAGGGATAAAACGACAACAGGAATTTATAGTTTTACTAGAAAATATAGTGGTAGCTGATTGTTAATCTGATCACGAAACAACAATTCTAGTCTTCCGACCCGAGATATAATTTTCCAAGTGGATAAATTCTAAGCGCTGATCGTGGTAAGTTTAATTTTCATTATTATAAAATACGTATATACTGTTAAACAATTTTCATTAAAATATAAATTAATTATTTAGTAACTCATATATATATTAATTTCTTTATAATAATTTGAAGTATTATATTACAGTAAAGTTTATTTGACTTGTATGAATTTTATCAATATGATTTTACCAATTGAATTTATTAGTTTCCAAAGAAAATAGAGAAAAAAAAAAAGAGTCAAGTTTCATACAATTATATATACCGTATATATGAAATAAGAGTTTTTGAGTTATATGAAATGGGAAAATAGTTTGAAATGGGGTGAGTGAGTAACAGCAGGTAATCAAGCACCATCCCATTTCACAGCACTGACCCAACTTGTTTGCATGCTTCTGTACAAGTTGCCATAAGTGCAACCCTAAACGTTCCCATATAACGAAGTAATGACTAAGTGCAAAATAGGCCGTTACGTAGAAACTTGTCAAGAGCACATATAACTACCACCAAGAACTTTAATAAAAGTAAAAGAAATTTAAGAAAATTATACACTTGAAAAAAATTATATAATTTTACATATTAATCTAGCAGATTAAGCATTGATAATAAAATTAATTTTTCCAATAGTAATGAGTCGTATTTTGAAAGAAAAAAAAGACAAAGAAAAAAGAAAAAATTTTCAACAATATCATGATAGAAGCAATAATTTGAAATAATAAAAAAATGTTATTACTAAGTTTTATTTTTTTTTTTTAGAATAAACAAAATATATAACGTCACAATTTAAAATAATAAAATGAACGTAATATATGTATATTAAAGTACATACAAAATGCCATTAAATTTGTATACATATAAATTAATTCGATGGCTATTTTATCCCCCCCTAGGCTATTTAATCGTAATATCAACACGATAACATGTTTCGGTTTTCGCATTGCGTGACTAAAACTAACCCAACCAATTCACAATAAGATACTGACTCTCAAAATTATTATATTATTACCATTTCATGAATTAACTTGGAGTATATATATTAGCTTTACTAATATTAAAAAACAATTAAATATTTATAAATCCACATTTTAGTAATTGAATATTAAAAAATAAATTATTATGTTATATTGTTTAATTAGATAAATATAGTAAAAATATAAAATACAATATTGCTCTTTATTTTTACAACAACAAGATACAAGTTATTTTTGCTAATAATTCAATTTTATATAACATAGGTGCGAATTGAAAGAAAAATAAAGTTTTCAAGCCACATAGAAGTTAAATAAACGTTTTCGTGCATGGAACCACTTGGCACCCAATCAACATCATCAATTACTTTTGTTTTTTTTTTTTGTATTTTTATTTTTGTTATATATATGTTAAAAATTCACATATACAAACTAAATTTTAAAATCAATTTAGCTGATTTAATACGATGAAAATACTATAAAATTATGTCAAATTAATTATCAACAATAAACAAAAAAAAGAATTATCATGCTTATCAAATCTATATCCATATATTGTCGATTAAAATTTAACATCAATGGCAAACATATCAATCACAAAACCACAATTAATTTGAGTGATTTTAGTGTAAAATTAATTATACAATTATTGATAATTGGTAGTTAAAAAAATAATCAAAAATAAAAGAGCTATTATTTTAATAACGCTTAATATTTATTTTGAAAAAAATATAATTAATCTTTGCTGACAAAGACGCGTATCAAAATTTGACACAACAAGGAAATTCGATATATTATGTTAGGATTCAAAAGGATTGAAACATATTAACCAATTGGCTTTCTCACCTGATACCACTCTCAATATTGATCAAATATTAACTGTGCACAAATTGTTTCCTATATGTAATATGTAATTACCACAAACAATTATCTCGTTATCATATGATACAACACAATATCAGATAACACAAAATTATTAAAGCACACACACTTAATAAAAAAAAAAAACACTTGAAAGTTATTTTAAAAAATTAATGTTTTTTCTTATAATTTTCTTTTAATAAGTTTATTTATTTATTTAATTTTTTTGTTTATACTAAATGTTATGATAAATAAAATATAAAAAAAATTTATTTATGAATATATAAATTTTTTTATTGTGCCTCTTGAACTACGTGTGATCTAAATGGCCCATCGACCTGATCTAAGAAATAACCGTGATTTGAGGTTTTAAGTTGGTCCATATAAAATCGTCGGGCTGGTTGGCCCTGCATACATAGCACAAACATAATCGACCAGTTCAACCTTAACCCACCAGCTATAAATCAGTAGTTCATTTCACTCCCTCCGCCCCCTTTTTCTTTTTTTTTTTTTTGTTTTTAAATCGTAATTTATTTTTTTTTTATTATTTTTTTACTTGTCTTTTTTAGCCTCAAGAATTTTACCGTCTGTCTCACAACTCAATATATATTTGTATATAATATATATTTATTATTGTTTTATTTTTACAACAATATTAATTTAACTTTTAAATTATTCGTGTGTCCTTGAATACTTGAAAACAAACTTGATTTAAAATAAAAAGAAAAAAAATAACATTTTTTTAATTAAACTCAAGCCAATAGTGCTAAACTATTGTAATAAATGTCAAAATAGATAAAAAAAATATTTTTTTCAATTAACTTTTTGATTAGCATATATTTTTTAATAATAATATATTATTATTTTTTAATTAATTACACAATCGAGAATACGAGATGAAATTTTTAATTTGAGTTTATATTAATTTTTTTTTTATGAGAAACTTTTTTATTTTTATATAATATTGTTATTAAATTTTTCATGATCAAACACCCCGATATTTATTATAGAGTATATTTTTCACTTTTATATGGATATATATGTGTGAATAAATGTGGCCAGACACGATGCCGGCACGTAGCATACTGCTATGGCAAGCAACGCGGGACTATCCATATCGTTGCTCAACAAACTGGCGCAAGCTCTTCGTTCAATTTATATAGACCCAGTAAGAATTTACTCCAGTTATTCATACACCATATTTTCTTGCATGTAATAGACAATCACCTCACTTATTTTCAAACCCTCATATTTTTATATACATGTACAATCAAAAAAAAATTTTTTTTTTATTAATTAATTTTCACCTCTTTAAATTAATTTAAAACAATAGAAATTTCAATATTTCTTTGTTAATTTATTAATTATTTTTTTTTATATTTTATATGTAGGGGAAAAAAAAAATTATTCTTTGAAACGAAAAATCATTATCTGAGATAAAAAAATAACTGAAATATGTTATGTTTGTATGAACAAAGTAAAGCTCGTTCTGTTAATGATATACTTGAATAAAAAAAACAATAATTTTTTTAATGATAAAAAAATAACGTTATGATTCTTTTGAAAGTAAAAATATAAAAAAAAAAAAAAACGACAGGACAAGTTCATGTTAAATACATATAATATATGCATGTATCATTTTTATTTTTTTTTGCCAAATGAAAAGATGAGTAATATTGAGAGGCAGCGAGAGAGAGGGGGCAAAGGGTGTATAAAGTAATACAAAGGGTGTATATATGCTTTTCCTTTTTTTCTTTATATTTTAGAGAAAATATTTTATGGTGTGTCAGAAGAAGGTATCATGTGTATACGTCCATTAATATGATGAAAAAGAGAAGCTTTTCTTTACGGTTAAGTGCAGTCTTGTAAGATAATGGATAATGCAAAAGTAAAAATGAGGGAATGAAGAAAAAAAAAATATAATAGAAAAAAAAATAAATAAAGGGTATAAAAGTGCATCATAAATATAATGAATACATTATTGTAACTCTTGTAAATGAAAAAAACAATTATAAAACAAATAATTATTTATGTAAAAATTAAATTTTTAAATTACCTAAGTGAAAATTAATCCCAATTTTTAATTTTCCCAAATAAATACAAGTCGAAATTACTTGAAAATATTTTAAACGATAAAAAAAATTTATAAACTCACCCTTGTTGCACCCTGATGATGAAAATTCTAGATCAATGTCGTTGGCTTGTCTCGTTGAAATTCATATCATCTGCAACAATCATAGAAAAAAAAAATTATATATAATTAAAGAGTTTATTTGACACGTAAATTTATAATAATAAATGTTTCTTTTTATTAGTTTTTAATATTGTTACTTTTAATGGAATACTACACATCACTCAACTTTGATAAATTTTTTTCATTTATAAAAAAAAAAAAATATCTTTGAGAAATCAGAAGTAAAACTTTTTCTACGTTTTTAGTTTTTTGTTAATTTTTTTTGTATCTTTCTTTTCTCTAGATCTTTATATATCTTTCTATTTTTTATTTTCTTTTTGCATAGTTTTTTTTTTTTTCTTTTTACTCGTTAGGAAGCTGTCTTTTTCTTTCCAGGAGTTTCGAAGAACTAATACCCCAAAGATAAGATAAGCCGACACGTTTCTGCATCGAGGATTGACATGATAGAAAAAAAATAAAATAAACAAATCGAATTTAACGGTTCGGTTTTTATACAGTTTCTTTATTCTGGCATGTTATTTATTTACTTGGTTTTTTTTTAATCTATATATTGGGTTTGAAAAATAAATGCAGTATTATTTAATAACAATAATGTTAAAGATATTTTTTAAATAATTCAAATGATGCATAAATTGTTTTGTTAATAATTTCAACTTTCAATAATAAATATATTAAAATGGCATTGTTAATTTAATCGTCACTAAAAGGCAGGAAGTATTTTAACTATAATATTTTTTATCATCAATTATTTAAGTTCATTGTCGAGCATCTACATCATTGTTTTAATTTAATTTCCTTAACATGCTATTTTAAAATTTTTTCTACAAAAATAAAGATAATAGATCTTAATGAATTCCAAATTTAAATCACTTGATGGCAATGATGATGTGATCAAAAATAAAAAATATACAATTTAAAGTAATATCAGTGATATAAAATAATTGACTCAAATTTATAAATCTTCATAGTAAATAGGAAAATTAAAATCGTACTAATTTATCATGACATTTGTTAATTAAAAACTCTAATAATAGTTCTTATAAAATCTAAAAAAAAATATATATATTTTAATATCCTTAAAGTTATGAATTATAATTTGAATAATGATAATTGAAAATCAATTTTTGTTCATTCTTTACTCAATTTAAAGAATGAAAATGTCATAATATTTATATATATATTTTTTTTACCGTTTGTACTGTATTTTATAAATACTTTTATTTATATTTGTAATGATAAATTATTTCTGTAAACTGTTTTCATTATTTTAACGGACTCAAATAAATAAACAAATAAAATTTGATAAAAAAAACGAAAAAAATTTGTTTATCGTTAAAAGTTTATTATGTCAGTGTCATACATTTTATGAGAATATTCACGAAGGCAAAAAGATAGAAAAACAGAAAAAAAAGCGCTCGCAAGATCGTTGAAAAAAACAGTTAACATTGAAAAACGATAAAAGCTCATGTTTTACCCTTGAAAAAAAAAAAAAAGTAAATAAAAATAAAAAATCACGAAAGGTTAGGAAAAACCAAAAGAAAAAAGATAAAATATATTTTTTTATTTGAAAGCAACGAAACACGAAAGAGAGCCTTATTTCATACATTTCCAAACACTAAGTATAGAGAGAAAAAAACCATATAGAAAATCTCAAGACCTCATTTTTTTTTAACATCGTCTTCAGTTTATATTGAACCACAAAAAAAAAATTATTTTTTTTTTATTATTTTCAAGAAACACGTATACACCACTTCACCTTATCGAACATCAATACTTTAACATAAAAATATTTTCATGTTATTTATGAAATAAACACGATAAGATAATCATTAAAAAATAAGTAAAGACAAATTTTAATGAGACACTATATAAAATGAACAAATAAATATATATCAAATAAAAATTTAAACTTCATTTTTATTATTAAAATTGAGCAATACTATTTTTCGTTTTTTTTTTTTTTTTATAAACGTGATTTCCACGTAATCAATCATCTAATCATCACATTTAATCTTGTCATGTTGCCACATAAAATTTCCAAGGTAAAGGTCAATTATTTGATTATATATAAATATAAAATAATATAATTTCGTTTTTTATGATAACTGAGTAATCGATAAAACGATAAAAACCACAAAGCCTGTAGATTATCCAAATATAAACAAAAAAATTCTATCGAATATATAAAATGAGTTTAAATTTACTTTACGTTTGATTGGAAAAATTGAAAAAAAAAAAGTTGATATCAAATTGAAATCAAATAATAAATCCATCATTAAATTTATTTTTTATCAAAAAAAAAAAACGCTTCGGGTCTTTTAAAAACGACTATGATATGGCAATTATATATCTACAAAAATTAAATTTTGATTTCATAGCTTTTATATGAAATACTTTTTTTTTCAAATAATTTTTTTTAATACTTTTAACTCGTTAAAAAAAACTGGAGTATAGATTTTTATAAATTTTCTTGTTATTTTTAAAGCCGTTAATAATAAATATAACAATTGTTCGAATTTTTATTTTAAAAATATATATAAAGTTTATTGACGAACATCAATTTTCATCAAGAGAGTAAAACAACTTTTATTTTTATAAAATACAAAATTAGCTTGGTATTATCTCATTATTTTTATAATGCAAAGCAATTTATTAGAAAATAAATATTGACGTAAAAACGTTAAATAAATTTTTATAAACTTTATTTTTTGATATTATTACAAATGACATGGGCATTTGATCAATTTGATTCTATTTGTAGTTTGAATTTTCTCGAGGATAATTGGTGAGCCTTGTTATCTTAACTAATCTTAAATTGATTGAAACTTTAAAACAAAGCTTTAATATATATCTTAGTTGAAAACGGTTCAGTCTTTATTCAACCTCAAAATGTGTTTTGAAGCATTACACAAAGTACGATACGAAGCCAACCAATATCTTTTATAAAGTTGAGATTTTGATTATCGGTGGAGAACATAATTCAACTATTGGCTCAACGCAATACAAACGTTAATTATTTTGCCTCAAAGTATATGCTAACTTCATCCCAATAAAACTTTTCACATAATATTTAACTTAAAACTTGTTGAAATTATGTGTCTAAAGTTGTGTATCGCGTCTTATTGTAATAACAACATAAAAACCAACAATATATTCATTATTACTTTGAACATAAAAAGACTCAGCAAAACCCAAAAATATAAAAAATTAATACAAAATTTTTAAATGTAAAATATTCATAAAGTTTTTAACAAAAATAACCAAGAAAATAAAGTCTGACCTGTGTCAACATCAATCTTGTTTTCAACTTTGAATTGATTGTAAAATTCCAATTTTAAATTTTCCCATAGTCACAAATTTGTTGTTCTTGTTGTTGTTGTTGTTTTTTTTTTTTTTTTCTAATTTCAACAACACTGTTTATAACAGAGTTTGTATAATTGAAAATTTTCTAGATACCCAAAACTTTATGATAGTAATATTATATATAAACAAAATACTTTATAAATATTTGTTAAAGTGGAAAATTAATTATTTATATATAAAACAAGCTAATAATAACCGATAAACCATCAAACAACCTATCAAATTGCCAACTCTACACAACTCTCAAACACCAGAAATTGTTATAAAAACTTTTACAAGTATAGTCGTTGAAGTATACGATTATTGAGCGAGTGAAAAGTTGCGTAATTATAACAAAAACACTGGAGATTGCTTGTTTACAAAATATAAAATCAAAAAAGATTTTATAAAATCACTCAACAATTTCAATTTAAAATAACATCAAATAATTGTTAAATCAATGTTTAGATATATGATGATAATTTCCAACTCAAGTAAAAAAAAAAATCCACTAAACAAAACAATGCAAAGCACAGAATCGGACGTAAATGAATTTTCTAAAACAAAACAGAACGCAGAATATTCAAGTGTAAATAGTAGATCATGTAACAACCGGACTTGGTAAAATTTTCTCTATACACATTTCATTTATATATGTAAACTTTACATGGTCATTATTTTATCTTTATAAAGCTCAATTTTAACAAGTATTTTACGATGTAAAACTACTTTAAAACCCTCTTAAACAAAGATTAAATTGCTTTTTTTTTTCTTTGTCAAATTAAATATTTAAAAACTTTATCATGCACTTTGAAAACTTTATAATATAATTGGTATTTAAAAATGAATATGTCCATAAAAATAAACAAACGTTCAAATATATACATCACGCAAAGTAAATTAATATTTCCAATAAATTTAATAGATCAGTGTTTGATAAGGTTACACATGAAAAGTAAAATATTTTGTAGAAATATAAACGATACATTACTGGCAATAGATCTCTGTCAAATATTTAAGTACAGACCTTATTATTCAAAATGTTAAAAAATAAATAAATCCCCCACAGTGAAACATCATTATTTAAAAATATTCTTATGTTTTTCAATGACATTATAGAGTGTGACGAATTTCACTTTGAAATACAAAAACTCACTTGCACACTGTCTATCAAAAAATCATAATTTTAAATTATTAAATTTTTAAAATTAAATAAAAATAATAATAATGTCAAAATTATAAAATTTTACATTAATCAAAATGAATAATTAAATATACCTTTTTTAATTTACAAAATTTTTTTTTTTATATTTTAAAAATAAAAATCACTTTTATATTATTTTTTTAAATATTTAGAATATTTTTACCGTGTTTTATTTTTTTTATATTTTTATACACTTGACAATTTTGTAGTTTGTGCAAATAACCTCTGGCACTGGAACATGTTAAATATTGAGCGTACTTTAAGAACAATTTTTCATCTTATTTTTTTTTTTTTTTTTCTATTATTTATTACCCACTCCATTTGCAACTGTTACAATGTACCATCACCAACAAGCTTTTCCATTGTTTTTTTTTTTTAATTAAAAACATAATAATCCCAAGATTATATTTGATTTGTTGATTATAATTTTTTTTTTACATTTTTTATCATTAATTATTTCTGATTATTATCGGATTTGCGATTAGTCATTTGTTCTCCAATATAATCCACAAGGGAACGAGTCATTAAGTAGTTAAAAATTGAAGGATAATCAATTGTCATAATCGCATATGATTATACAAATTTGTTCGTTCGATTGTGTCATATTTTGCAGCAGTGATTATTAATAATCGGTATTTTATGTATAAATGTATTTTGATGAATTATATGATGAAGAGGATGATAACGAGACAGTTAATTATAACATAATTATATATAATAATTAAATTTTTTTTTCATTTCATATTATTCAAGATTATACTTGACCTTGTAGAAATTATAAATATTATAAAGATACTATCTATAAAATTGAAATAAAAAAAAATATTAAAAAAATATATAAAATTATTATAAATTTTATTTGTAAACAATTTAGTTAATTATTAAAAAAAATTTTAAAGATTCAAATTGACGGAAATTATTTTTATTTGATTTGCAAAGGTAAAAGAAACGTTATAAATTTTTCAAATTATTCAAGAAGAAATATTTGTGACGGGAGATCATCTTCAGCCTGCATAGCTCAGGGGCAGAGCACTGGTCTTGTAAACCAGGGGTCGAGAGTTCAATTCTCTCTGGAGGCATACTTTTTGCCTTTTTTTTCTTCAAATTTTTTATTAAATTCAATCAGTCTGTTAGTAAGAATAATCTACTTACTGGATTAATTATATCAAGATATTAAGTTTGCAAATTTATAATCAATAAATAAAAAATTAAATGAAATTTATAATTAAAATCTACTGTTATTATCAAAAATGACAATGAGAATAAAAAAATTAAATAATTTCAACAATTTAAATTAAATACAGATGAAAATTTCGATAAAATAATATTCATTTAAACATAATAATTTATATTTTTTTTGTTTCAATATTTTTAAATGTATTTTCCATGAAAAATGACAGGACAATTAAAATTTTTTGATAAATGTCATATATGAAATAAATTAATTAAAATTTCAATTTAAATGAAAATAATATAAAACATTAATTTTTCTTTGATTTTAAATGGAAATAAATGTTTTTTTTTTTTGTCTTTAAATTTTATTACAATGAAAAAAAGTTCAAAATGGAAAAAAAAAAATTAAAATTACAGTGGATCACGAAGAGATCAAAAAATGATATTGAGAAGAAAAAAAAAAGTTTTTATTTTTTTTTAAATCATCGAGCTTTGACATCCAATCTTTAGTAACACTCAATTCATCTAACTATCACCCATCTCCCTCTACTGGCCATGACTCCTCCACATTATCCATAAATAAAAAAAAGAAAAAAAAAAAGATAAAATGCAACTGAATTTTTCAAGTACCTTAAGAATTTTTCCTTTTCTCTCTACCACCCTGAATCAAATATTCTTTTCAGTATACCAAAATCAAATGAATTCTATAACTTTATCATAGTTTTTCTTCTTCTTATTTTTCATTTTCATTATAAATACGTAAAAACAAAAACATATCATTAGCATGTAAATGAAAGGTTGATATATTTTATTGTTAAAATAGTTTAAAAAAAAAAATAAAACGTTTAACTCGTTATAATGAAATTATATAAATTATAAATAAAAAAAAGGGAAATTAAAAAAGAAAAAAATTAAATTAATTAATTTTTTTATTATTTTTTGTATTTATTTTTCACCTATTTTTCATGATTCTTCATCATTTTTTTAGTTTCCATTTGTTCAACATGAAAAATCGTATTCAATATGTTAATGAAATGGAAAATTTTTAACAGTAAATTATAAAAATAAAATTTTAAATTTATATCTAAATGAAAGAAATAACAAGATGTTAAAATTTATGCAATATTCTTATTCAACGCAGTGAATGAAAAAAAAAAAAAATAATATAATTAAGATTTTTATAAATATGCCGCATTTGTTATTACACAAGATGACAATTATATTTAATGATTTTTTTGTTATTTTAAATTATATGAATTTATTATTACATAAATCAAAGTAATTATTGTTCATTGATTCAGGAAGATTAAAATATGCAATCATAGAGATTAAAAAAACCTTGACCCTTTTATTTGCATCTCAATGAAGCTGGTCAATAAGTACATCAAATAATAATCTTCATTGTCCTTTAAATAAACAGCCTTGAATATTTTATTTTCTATTTTTCTTATTCATTTATGCTTTACTCATATTAGATTTTTTTTTTTTTTTTATTAGCTAATTTATTTCTGGAGATGATTGCTATTTTTAAAAAACTTCATAAATAATATTTCAGTTTCAATTTAAAGTGGATTATAAATTTCAAACAACGGTAATACTAAATTTATAATTGCAGTTTAAAAATAAAAAAAAAACTCCCCCATAATGAGTAATGTTTTTGTTGTTTAAAAATTTTTTTAATTTATTTTTTTTTCCACAAGTTGAAAGGTGAAATTCACATGTATACAATCCAACAAACTAGTAAGTTACAATATAATGAGCAAAAGCTTGGAAGAAAGTTGGGTGATTTAAAAAGTTTTTAGACTGTTTGGTATCACTTGAAAGGGCACAGTGAAAGAAAAAAAAATTAAATAAGAAAGGAAGAGAGAAAAAAAAAAAAACGATGGACTTTGAAGGAACAAAAAGTTTCTTTGGGGATTAATTAAGCTGGCCTGTCGTTAATTGCACAGTAAAGGTATGACTATTCAAATGAATATATTATAAAAAAAAAAATTAAGAAAACGAATGAAGCAGAAAATTATAAAAGGCCAGTCTTGAAACTTTGACAATCAAGAATAATAATTTTAAAATGATAAAAACCAAATTGATTCTTCACATACTAT
Organism: Aphidius gifuensis; assembly: GCF_014905175.1. Taxonomy (NCBI): domain Eukaryota; kingdom Metazoa; phylum Arthropoda; class Insecta; order Hymenoptera; family Braconidae; genus Aphidius; species Aphidius gifuensis. The sequence goes on from NC_057788.1 coordinate 25,465,500, forward strand.
TGAATTTTATTTTTCAATCAAATTAAAATATTATTTTTACTCTGTTTTTGACAGGCTTAATCAATATATAATTTCCAAAAATAAAATCCATCAATTTACTAACAAATTAAAAATAATTTCAACCAAAAAAATATTAAAAAAATTTTTTTTTATACACTTATTAAAATAATATGTATTTAAATTTATTCGTATGTGAATACGAGTACATAAGAAAATAAAAAAATCATTGTAACGACCTTGGAGAATATTGGAAACTTTTTTTATTGTCCCCAAGACAATTTATGATACCAGTGATTTTGCGCACATTTATAAACGTGTATAAAAAAAAAAAAAAATGATAATAAGAATACGTGAGAAATAAAAAAATTAAATAAGTTTCATTATTTATTTTTTTTTGGAAATAAAACCGATATTCACATATGACACAGATGACCTGTGTATTTTCAACGAATAAAAAAATAAAACTATTAAAGTTTTTTTCTGTAAAAAATAAAATTCTGTAATCTATAATTACTCAGTAATAAATTTGTAGAATTTTCTTTATTTTTATTAAATACAGGGTGATTAATAAAAATTAATTTTCATTCAATCCAGTAAAATTGGAGCATTGGTAAATGGTCTGGAAACCAATTACAATTCTGATTTTCAAAAAAAAAAGAAAGAATTATTTTTCCCTAAAAATGACAATTGTTAATAGTTCTAAAATCATTAATTAACCCTTGTCAACCTTGATAAAAAAAATAAGTAAAATTATTATTTACTTATTGATAGTATTTGAAGCATTATTAAATTTTTTTTCGAATACATTATTTTTATTTATTTTAATGAGATTATTAAAGAGAAAATAAAAAAAAAAAAAGTCTTATATTTTTTATTTTGAATATATAGCACTTGTGATACGTGTTAATATCACTTTTGTGGAAAAAAAAAAAAATATTGCTATCATTAAGCTGTGGTTCGTTGAACAAAAGTAAATAGGAAAAAAAATATTTGAAAATAAAAAACCACACCACTAAACTTGTGCGTGAATTTTAAAATTTGTAAAATTGACGATATTTCCATCGAAAGCTTTTTTTGTTTTTAAATCAATACATAAAAATTTAAAACATATGTCTTGTTAAAAAATTTTATTCCAGACAAAATTGACACTTGAATGTGATATTTTAATGATGTGTCAATGAATATTTATGAAATAAAAAAAAAAAAGTTTTATTCCATGTGATATGATTGGGATGAATATATATATTGAAGTGAAGATTTGTCGGGGAGAAGTATCACAGGAATTCATTGATCCCTTTTGGTGACACCTCAACGTGAAACTCATATACAATATCACGAACAAGCACAACAAAGGATATATAGTATTCAAAGAAAATAAATATTAAATTCAAACAAACAAACCTCAAAACAATTGAATTTATAAAAAAAAAAAACTAGTAAATGAAAAGTACAATATACAACTGAAAAATAAATATCAATGGAAAAAAAAAATTCTTTTGAATTGAGAATAAATAAATTTTAAAAATTTACTTTATCTAATTCTCTTGTCATTCGTAAATTAATTTCAAGACATGATAAATCTTTGTGCCATTTTGCTGATGATGCATTTGGATCAACTGGATGAGGTGTTGGTAAATGAAGACGATATCTAAAATTAAAATGATTTTATTCATTAAAATATAAATATAGTTAATTTACGTCCTATAAATTCATTGTTGATAAAGTTCAACTTATATTTATAAATTAAATTCAAAGATATTTTTAAATAAAAATTTTATTATCTTGAATTATAATCAAGATAAAAATAATTATAAACTGAAATTTTAAATATTTATTTTTTTTTCAAATTTAAATTGACAATGACAAATTGTCAGTTAAAAAAATCACGTTGACATAATTACTAGAGTGACGAATTTAAAAATTTACCGAGCTTTTAAAATACTGACTTTGATGAAAGAATATCCGAATTTTTTTATGTAATGTAAAAATAAAATAAAAAGGTTAATCAAAAAATATTAGATTAATAAAATCAAATTAATTATTAAAAATTTCAAGTGATTTTATCAATGATTAAACTAATATTTATTATTTAATTTAAATGTATTTTTATATTACCTTTTACTTCGAATATCAATTGTTTCTGTTTCAACTGAGAGTTCAATGTCATCAATATCTTCTCCTGGTAATTTAACTTTCAAAGTAAGCCATTCACAAGATGCTGATCCAGGTGTTTTAAAACCCATCTTAATAAAAAAATATAAAATGTTTAAAAGTTTTTTCTTAATAATGTTTCATTTTGTAAATATAAATTACTCGAGTATATTTAAACAACAAGTTTTAAAGTCAACTGAAAGCAATTAAATGTGACTTGATAATTATACTTACACCAAGAAAAACATCTTCAGTTGTAACAGACTGTTTAAACTTCATTTCATATTCAGGTTGTATTCTTGGATCAGAAAGTTCAACTGTTTGTGAACTTTTTATCTCACTATTGTTCCAAATATCATCACTATCAGTATTATCAATCGATGCATGAGGTCCAATTTGATTAGAATTTTTTATTGGACCAATTTGTCCAGGACCTAATTTTAACAAGTAATATATATCAAGTAATTTAAAATAAATATAGCTATCCTAATTACATTATCAAAAAAAAATAAAATAATAATTCACTTACCTTGATAAATAAAACTTTAAATAATTTTTTAATTATTATAATTACCAAATTTTTTTGCACCAGCTTGTGGAAGATCATCATCATCTGAATCTGTATCATCTTTTTCTGGTATTATTAATTTTTCTAATGCTTTTATTTCGTTGAATCCAAAATAATCAGCCATTGTATTGAACTGTTTTTTTTTTTTTTATTAATTATTTATTGATAACACAAGTTTGTAAATAAACTAATTAAATCACTATAGTAACACTGATTTAATTTTTGTTCAAATATGTAACACACAGCGCCGTCTATTTATATATCCACGAATTAATAATTGCAATGTTGGCAACATGACAAATAAAAAACTACGCTTTTTTATTAGTCTAAAAAAAAAGAACCATGGCTGAAGCGGGTGGTGAAAAATTATCAAAAAAGTAAGAATTTTAATTATTTATAATTAAATAATAATATAAAATATGTATAATTTATAATTATTAATAATTATTATGTTAAATTTATTTATTTAATTTATTAAAATGTGTTAAAAATTAATTTTAAATTAATTTTTTATTCTACTAGGTACCACGTTGTTTGGAATTGATGCTTATGTTTTTTTAATTTAATTGTTTTTTTTTTTGTCAATAAATATTTTTATCTTTAATTGAAGCTAATAATTTGATATTATCTTGAATTATTGAATAACATAACATTCTTTCATCTACTGTAAATATTATTATTTTATTTTTTTTTTATCTTAATAACATGTGAGATATTTATAACCAAAAATGTGAATTTGTGTCAACCCGGTATTTCCGGTAATCTATGTTACAAATAGAATATTAAAATGACATCATTTTTTATAATTTTGTGAAAATAATTATTAACAAATTCTAATTAATTTTTTTATAAATTTTTACAGTGAGCTCAAAAGGCGATTGAAAGCTGAACAAAAACAAAAAGAAAAACTTGAAAAAGAAGCCCAAGCAGCTGCTGCTGCTGCTGCAGATGTCAAATCAAATGACAATGTCAAGGGACTATTGAATCAAGAAAATATAAGTCCAAATGTAAGTTATTATTGGGTTTTTTTTTAAATCAAATTAATTAACATTAATAATTAATTTTAATAAATATAAATTAAATTACAGGAATATTTTAAATTACGTTCAAATGCTGTAGCACAATTGAAAGATGCAAATGAACATCCATATCCTCATAAATTTAATGTATCAATATCATTAGAAAAATTTATTGATAAATACAATGATGAAAAATTAAAATCTGGTGAAATACTTGATAAAGAAATACAAAGTATTGCTGGACGTATTCATTCAATAAGAAAAGCTGGTGCAAAATTAATATTTTATGATGTACGTGGTGAGGGTATTAAATTACAAGTTATGGTTAATGCACGTTATTATGAAAATGAAGTTTCATTTGAACATGATAATAATAAAATTGGACGTGGTGATATTGTTGGTATTGTTGGTGTACCAACTAAAACAAAATCCGGTGAATTTTCAATGTTATCACATAAAATAACATTGTTAAGTCCATGTTTACATATGTTACCACATTTACATTTTGGATTAAAAGATAAAGAAACAAGATTTCGTCAAAGATACTTGGATCTTATATTGAATAATGATGTTAGAAAAAAATTCCATATAAGAGCTAAAATAATAGCTTATGTTAGAAAATTTTTGGATGAAATGGGATTTTTAGAAGTTGAAACACCAATGATGAATATGATTGCTGGTGGTGCAACTGCTAAGCCATTTGTAACACATCATAATGATCTTAATATGGATCTTTTTATGAGAATAGCACCAGAATTATATCTCAAGGTATTTATTTATTATTTATATTTAAATTAAACATTTTTTAATTTTTATTTTTATTGTTTTGTTTTAACAGATGCTTGTTGTTGGTGGTATTGATAGAGTCTATGAAATTGGTAGATTATTTAGAAATGAAGGAATTGATTTAACTCATAATCCTGAATTTACAACATGTGAATTTTATATGGCATATGCTGATTACAATGATCTCATGAAAATAACTGAAGAAATGTTATCTGGTATGGTTATGAGTATTCATGGTTCATATAAAATAAAATATCATCCTGATGGACCAGATGGTGAATGTGTTGAAGTTGATTTTACACCACCATTTAGAAGAATACCAATGATGAAAACATTGGAAGAAAAATTAAATGTTAAAATGCCAGATGCTGATAAATTAAATACACCAGAGGCTAATAAATTTTTAAGTGATTTATGTACAAAACATCAAGTTGAATGTCCAGAACCAAGAACAACAGCAAGATTACTTGATAAACTTGTTGGTGATTATTTAGAAGAAACATGTATTAATCCAGCATTTATAATGGATCATCCACAAATAATGTCACCACTTGCTAAATGGCATCGTTCAGAAATTGGTCTTACTGAAAGATTTGAACTTTTTGTTATGAAAAAAGAAGTATGTAATTCTTATACTGAATTAAATGATCCATTAGTACAAAGAGAAAGATTTGAACAACAAGCTAAAGATAAAGCTGCTGGTGATGATGAAGCACAAATGGTTGATGAAAATTTTTGTACATCACTTGAATATGGTCTTCCACCAACTGCTGGATGGGGTCTTGGTATTGATAGACTAACAATGTTTTTAACTGATTCAAATAATATCAAGGAAGTCTTACTATTTCCAGCAATGAAACCAGATGATCAAAATAAAAATAAAGAATCAGATGATACAACTAAAGCTGATAATTCTACTCCAGAAAAATAATATCATTGTGACGCTTGATAACTTGAATTTTGTTTCAATAAAATAAATACTTGAAAAATTATTTATACCTATGTTGCTCTTTTTTTTTGTTGTTAATTTTAATTACAAAACAAATATCCTAAATTAAATCCAGCCATTCACACAGGGAGATGAGTAACATAATATAGTAGGGTAAGGAACACGAATTTTTAAATAATAAATTAACAATAAGGTCAATGATGCGCGTTGTTCATGTTGGGGGTGAGTTGTTTTTTAATAAAAAAAATATGACAAGATAATAAAAGCCACTGACCTTATTGAGCCTCCAACAACAATATAGACGACCATCAGATGTTTCCAGTAGTTGAACAGACAGGTACCACTAACACGATCACTGACTTTAACACTCGTTATCAATTATTAAAAACAAAAAATTAACAAACTTTTAATTAACACTTTGATCAACTTCATGGCTGTTGTTTTTTACATATACTGGCATTTTCATCATTTAACGTTGGCTGTATTAACAATAGTTTATCACACTTTTTAGAGTCATCGATGTTATGCTTTCATCTTTACATGTTGCTCCGTAACATTAATTGTTGTTTTTGATGTTATATAATTATAATAACAATGACAATTATTATAAATAATTGTCGTGACAATTATTTTGTCAATTGTTTCATTGCCATCCATTATTATTATTATTATTGTTATTTATTTATTTGTTTATTTATTAAATTGTTGTACTACAGCAAGACTTAACCTTCTTGACTTTTTGTTGTTAGTATCTGAAAATTAAAAAATATAATTTAATCAAATAAATAAATAAATAGTTGAATAAATAATTGTGATAATATTTTTCAGATGCAAATTTATTTGGTAAAATAAAGACGAAATGACACTCAATTCAACAGCCATTTTGTTCAACAAATGATTGTTGATTTTAATATTTATTTATTTTTATATAATTAATAATGTCAATAACTGTTTAATTAATTAATTTATGCTTGTTAAATATATAAAAAATTGATAAAAAAAATATATTTGTACTCACCAAAGTCTATGTTGGCTAAGTTGGCGAGTGACATTTTGTCGTCTATTAAACTTGCCAATATCTGAAGATTGAGGTACAATTACGCAACAAAATTATACTCAAATGATCACCAGGTGTTTCTTTATTAATTAAAACAACAATTAATAATTGTTAGAGCTTTTCATACAGGTGAGATTGAAGATGAGACAAAATTCGCTGCGGAGCTCACGTATTCGCGCCGTATGATATCACAAAACTAAAGTTACCCACGCCTTCGACAGAGGGAGCAAGATACGATTTTGATTTGAGCTTCCAAAAAAAAAAGTTAGATGACGTTCACTCAGCGCCAAAATTTAAAATAAAAAATTGAAATATTTACTAATTAATTTATTTTAATTAACAAAGTTTAATAATTTATTTAAAAATAAAAAACATTATTTTTTTATTATTTATATATTTATTCATTGAATTGAAAATAAAATATTATTTAACATTTTTTTTTATTTTATAATCATTAAAATTGTAATTTTATTTTTCTTTTCAAGTGAAATTTATATTTAAATAATTAATTTAAAAATTTAACTATCACATTCTTTTACAAATTTTGTTACTGAATTATAATGTGCACCAAGTTCATAAATATGACGATGATAAGTTACTATAACTTTTCTTATTGTTTCAAATTCTGAGCCAACAATATATGGTGCTCCAGTTGCTTGAATAACTTCAATTGGACATTTTAAAACACGTGATAGTACTTGAAGCTAAAAAATCAAATTTATAATGATAAAAAAAATTATAAAACAAGTTTATCAATACATTTAAATAATATTACCTCAATTGCACCACCCCAAGCACTTGTAAGCTCAACATTATCACAATATTTTTCATATTGTTCTGGTGAAAAAATATCATCAGAGTCTGAATTTGACATAAATGGTAAAAAATCATCAATATTTTCACGTAAATAACCAGCTGTTTTGTTTCTAAGATCCTGTAGTCCAAGTGGATTATCACCAATTGATTTTAATTGATGAGCAATCGCATTGTACAAACTATAATTTACAAATAATCAATTGATTAATAAAATTTATTTACATAAATAATTAATTTACATTTACACTCACCAATGACCATCACTTGGAATTTCATACAGCATTAAATCACGTTCTCCTAATATTTTTTTGATAGCCTGAATTTCAATATTTCTTTTACCAAAAACATTTAATTCTTCTTGTTCAATAATTCTTTGATTTCTAATTTTTTCAGCTTGTGCTTTTTTGTCACGTCTTTTTTGTGCTTTTGATATTCTTTGTCCTGATAATTCACCTGGTTTATTATTATCATCAGCATCGGAGTCATCATTATGATCATTTGGTTTTATAACTATTTCATTATTTGGTAAACCAGTTAAAGTTAATTTTGTTAATTTAAAATTTGCCATTTCTTCATCATGACGTCTATCCAAATCAGATTCCATTTTAACAACTTCTTCAGTTATTTCTTTTTTACGTTTTTTATCACCTTTGCATATTGACTTCTTTAAATTTTGTATTTTAGCTATTCAAAATGAACAATTAAATTATTAATAAATAATACTTGTGTAATTTCATAATTAAAAATAATTATATTTACCTAGTAATTCTTTACGTTCTTTTTTGTGTCTCAGTGACAATTGTTCCTCACTCGTTTCATCAGCCATTATTAATTTGTTTAAAATATTAATAATATAATTATTCTTACAAACACAATACCAAGATTATTTTATTATAAACAACAATAAAATATCTAATAAAAGAGAACAACAACAACAACAGAATAAAGATGGACGTTCAACAAATCAAGTAACAGCTGATCTGCTGATAAAACAGATGTTTAATAATCTGAAAAAAAAAATTAAATAATAATTATTAAGTTAATAAATAAAACTAATTCCTATATTAAAAAATTGTATTTATAATAAATTTTATATTTACTTTATGATTAATTTATAAACAAGTAAATAATAAATTAAAATAATCGCTGAAATTGACACAGCGACGCGAATGACATCACAAAAAATGGAGTCACGTGATCACATGTGACAAGAGTGGCTGCAAGAAAAGTGTAGTCGAAAATTCAGATCATCCTCAGCTACAATCGTTTCAATTTGACGCTTATATATTAATTTCAAAAATGGAACAAGGAAGTACAATTATTGTAAGTATATATTATTTTATTAAAACTAATATTTGTTTTTTCTTAAATATATAAACATTTAAATAATTTTAAATATAAATAGTATCCATATTACATTGAGGTTAAGTTTTGTTGTTAAATGACAAACAAAACATAAACTAAACCATGTGTTTACTTGTTTGACAACAGTAATAAAATAGTATATGTTTATTTATTTATTTATTTATTTGTTTATAAATTTATTTATTTAAGGAATACGTTGAATCATCAGCTTATACTTGTGGACTTTGTAATGGAGAATTTGATAAAGCATTAATAAATCAGCATACTTGTTTGCAAGGCTACAGTCAACTTTGGATTAATCAAAAAAATAATTTTTTTTATCCATTATTAGGTTGGTATATTATTTATAAATTTATTACTATATTATTATTAATTTACAATTATTTATTTTAGATGATAATATCACAGTTGTCACACGTACTATTGAAGGAAATGAAAATAGAATACCATATAAACAATTAGAAAGTGAAACTGGTAAATGATAATACAATTAATTATTCTTTTTTTTTTTTTATCTTAAATTTGTTGTTAATTTTAAATAACTTTTTCATTTATCAAAATAGCTTTTATTGTAAAGTCTCCATCAAATTTGAAAAAAAAAAGATTTAGCAATCTTTCACCGGGAGCAAAACGAGACTATTTTGGATTACAAAGTTCTAAAAATTTTACACACGAAGATGAGGAAGATCTTATCTTGGAGGTAAAAGAACGTGAATCACTTTGGAATAATAGATTACCAATTGAAGAAAGATCAATACGTGTTAGATCATTACTTTGGCAAGAGGTATCAGACGCACTTGGTGGTAATTATTTTTTTATAATTTAATAATCATTGTTATTGCATTAATTCTATTTGTGTATAAATTATACAACAGGACGATTAACAGCAGACGGTGCTAAGGCAAAATTTAAAAATTTATGGGACTCATTTCGTAGAATAGTTCATGCTGAAAATTCATCTAAAAATGGTTCAGCTAAAAAAGATAGTAAACGAAAATGGCATCATTATGAATCAATGGAATTTTTACGTGACTCATGTTTATTAGCTAAAAGGTAAATTTATTTAACAATAATTTATATCATAAATTTTAAATTATCAGCTAGTAATAGGTTCATTTTATCTAAATTTTTTTAGATCAACATCAAATACTGAAAATTTAAATGATTCAATGAGTAATGACAATAGCCATGACATGACAAATTTACCACAAACAAAAAATAATAAAAAATCAAAAATTGAAAATGTTAAAGTTGAAAATTTATTATCATCTAGTAAAACTGACGGTGAATATATTTAAATTAGTTTTATTAATATTTATATTAATAATGATTTGTTTATATAAATTAATTTTTTTTTTTTTTCATAAATAGATATTGTTGGTTCACAAGAAACTGTTTATGAATCAGAGCTAGATATATCAACAGGTCAATCAAGTAAGAAAAAAATAATTATTAATTTATGAATATGAAATATTTTTTATCAAATTAAAATTAATAAATTAATGTAAATATTATTTTTAGCATCACGTAATACAATTGCATGGGAAAGAATTGCTGATGCATTGTGTTCATCACAAACAAATAATGAAACACTTCCATTGATTCCACAACGTGATGAAATTGATTCAATATTACATGTTATAAATTGCAGAGTAAGAAACATACCAAGAAAAAAAGCTATGTTATTTTTAAATAAATTTTTTTTAGAGTCATGTAATCTTGAAAATGATGTATAAATTGTTAAATAATATCTATATTATTCATTGATAATAAATTATGAATTTTTATTTATTTTATATATTTATATTTTCTTTAATTAGATGAAAGTAATTTTTTTTTTTTACCTAAAAGTTGAATTCATTTCAACAATTTTATAAATTGTGTTTATTTATTTATTTATTTTTTAAATAGATGACGTGGTGACATTAAAAAAAATAAAAATTTATCAGCTTTCATAGCCAGAAGTTATGAATATTTTTTAATAAAATAAAAAAGTAATAGAAGTCAAGTGCATCGTGAACCAATCACTGTTCGACGAATCAGTCATTAGAAATGATAAGCTCACTATAAATACGGATAAAAATTTTTTTTTCAGTCTTAAAAATTTTTTAAAAATATTCACGAACGTCTTGATAATTTAATAAATATATACAAAAAATATATTTAATTATTGAAAATTATGAATTTAATCAAGTTTATTTGTATATTAATTTTGGCATTTATTGTAAATGTCGGAGCTTGGGACAAGGTAGCTCGTAGAGCTACTACAACCTATGAACCATATGACGATCGTTGGATTTGTGAAATAATTGTCCTTAAAAGATTGCATATTCCATACTATAAGATGCATGAAATACGTTTGGTATACAACATCCAACCTATTCCCATATATTTAGTATTAAATATATGCCTATTCCTGACCAATTCGTGAACATTGAGGTATTTATTAAGAAATATTTTTTAATATTATTTAAATTATAAGTTGAAAAAAAATTTATAAATTTATAAATAATAATTAATAAAAAAAATGTATTTATTTATATATCATTTTAGCTGATTGGAGATGGTCCAAACGATAAGGAACCTTTCTGGTTTCAAAACAATGTTCCAGTAAATCAAACAATTGATGTCTATCAGGGAATAATAATTCCAGGAGAAAGATTTCATCTCTGCTTCTCTTTTAGTCCCGAAAACGGTAAGTTTATGAATGAGTAAATGTATTTTTTTTTTTTATCAAGTACGTTAATTTTGTTTTTTTATTTTTTTTATTCAGGTAAATATTCAGTACCCCAAACAATCGAGTGGTCTATTTGGGATTGAATTCATTAACTATTCACGACTTGGATTCATGGTGATTTTTTCACCTCATAAATAATTGAATTGATAAATAAAAAAAAAATAATTATTATATCTTTGAAACACTTTGAATTATACAATTGTAAAATTTAAAAAAAAAAAAATTGTCTTTTATCATGAATATATTCTCTTGAAATATTATTTTTTCATGTTTTATTTAAAAACACCTAAATTACTTCATAACAAAAAATGATAAATAAAACAATTAACAAGTTATGTATTTTATTTTTTTAGAATATTATCTATGCGATTGCTTGTCTAGTAGTCTTATTGACTTGAAATAAGTTTTTGTTTTTTTCCAAATCATCAATAAAATAATAAAAAACTAATTTATAATTTAAAAATTATTCAAGTTTTTTTTTTTTTTTTTGAGATGATTATTTTTAATTATCGTATTCGTTTATAAATTGTTTTACGGAATCATTATGTTATGTGTTATAAGCTCAATAATATGATGATGGTAAGTTTTAAAATATCCATATCACCTCATAAAAAAAGTTTGTTAAATAAAAATGTAAAATATCATCTATTTTATTTGCTTACATTTGAAAACAAAATAATAAAATAAATAAATAAAAAAATAAATAAAAAGTGTTATCGTTATGTATTGAATTCAAATTTTTTACCGGTATATTATATCTGTCGCAATTTTTTTTTTTTTTTGTTGTTTTTGCAGAAAATTATCATGAAAATTCATCATAAAATTGTCGTTCTTTTTGAGCTATTGTAAATGGGTATTAATATTTATTATTGTTGTAAAACTCCATCAAACTGGATCAAAGTGACAGAAAAAAAAACCGCGGGGTTAAACTAAAACAAAAAAAACATATTATTAATCAAGATAACTTGAAAAATATTAATATGAAGCCAACTCCTGTTGTTGATGAAATGTTTCCCGAGGGTGCTGGACCATACATGGATCTTGAAGAGGTATTTATAACATAGCAAATATTTGAGGTTATGTTTACATTTATTATCAATTAAAATTTATATATTTTGATATCTAAATTATACAAATTCAGTTTAATCATAATTTAATTATTATTATTAATAATAATGACTTTACTTTTACTTAGGCTGGTGGTTCCAGTGGCCTATTAATGGATCTTGCTGCCAATGAAAAAGCAGTTCACGTTGATTTTTTCAATGGTAAATAATTAATAAACAATAACCACATGAATATTTAATCATAAATAATATTTTTAATTTACAGAGTTTGAAGATTTATACGATGACAATGACCTCGAATAATATCAAAAAAAATTTATTAAAAACTGTAATTACATAATTTAAATATTAAAAATTAATAGTTCAATAATATCTATACGAAATAAAGTAAATCTATAGGTATATCTAAATTAGTTTTTTTTTTTCATTTAATTTAATCAAACAAATGTGTCCATTTCAGTGATGTTGATTGAATAAATAAAAAATTAAATCTAATTTTGTGTTAATAATAAAATTGATGATAATTACGGCTTAAAAAAATGTGAATAAATTAATTATTGAATGAAAACATGAATCGATGATGACAATATTATTATATTTATTATTAATAATAAATTCAGTTGATCAAATATTTAATAACAAATTAATAATAATTGAGGGGTTTCTTTTTTTCAAATCAATTTATGTTTCTGTTGTTTTTTTTTTTTTACCACGAATGGTAACAATTAATTGTTTATAATAAATGTGCCATATGAAAAAAGAGTAAATTGTATTATATTTTATACATATACCTTGATGAATAATAATTGGTAAGATTATAATTTATAATACATACATACTAGACGTATAAATCTTTTTTTATTTTTTTTTTATTTTCTGTTAATTTTTTTATGAATGTGTGTTTTGTGTGTTAATTTTTTTTGTTTGTTTTCTTTTTTTTATCGTGTGAATTACGATGCAAGATTAATATTAGCACCGGATATTATTTTCATTCTCCCTGCACGTGTTTTTTTGTTTTTTTTTTGGCCTTTTATGAATATTAAATTTCATGCCATTTTTATTTTTTTTTGATACAATAATTTTTTTTTTTTTTTTTTTTACAATAAAAATTAAAATAATTGATAACGAACTGGAGCAAACAATTATGATTATACAAGCAATAACCAAATTTCCTCTTTATCTCTTATTTTGACAATTGGCCAATTGGAGGATTCACTTTTTATTTCGCTATATCAATGAATTATTTATACACAACTATTTTCTTAAATAAAATTAGTGAAATTAATTTTAATTCATTATGTCAAATGTAAAGCCATAATATTAATATATATATTTTATTTATTTATTTTTTTTTATACTCGAAATATTCAAGTGAAAACGCACAAGTAAAAATACAGCGATGTAAAAATATCAATAAAACTTCTGGCTTAATTTTTTCTTTCCATATCCAGATAATTTTTATTTATTATTTATTTTCTCATATTATTATTAAATCATCATTCAAGATAATTAATTTTTTTTTTTCTCCTAAAATTTATTAATAGCTTTACATTTTTTAATCATTTTAAATTATTAATTTATTTATTCTACACTGATATAGCATTTAAAAAAAACGTGCAATTTAGTTAAAAATTGATAATTTATTTAAGAAAAAAAAAAAATAATCAAAAATCAATTTAAAAAAAAAAAAAAAAAAAAAAAAATAGGCTAACGAATAAAAATCCTTTTTTTTTTTTTTTCTTTTTCTCTCGTGCTCTTTACTCTTTTATTAATATTAATATTATTATTTTTTATTTGTTTTGTCTCGTGTTATTATTTCTTTTTTAATAATTATTATTAATATTATTAATATTATTATTATTATTATTATTTTGTATTGTTCACGAGCAAAGATGCTAGTTGATTTCAATATCACTGTCCATCCCAACATGTTCATCGTGTTCAAATTCTTCTATATCTTCTTCTTCTTCCTCAGAGTACCCTGAGTGTGGTGATAGCGGTTCCTCTGATAATGATGTACGTGATGATGATGGTGGTCTTGAGCTTGCCTCTAATTTAATATCCATTTCATCAATTGATGTACTTGCTCCAGATAATGTAACAGGAATGAATTTTTCAAGATCACCCGATGCCAATTCTAAATAAATTTAATAATTATTAAAGAGAAAAGTTTAATTTATTATTTATATTATTATTATTGTTATTATTAATGAATATACATACGTTCAACATATTTTTGTAATGATTCAGGAATCATTGATTTAGCTTTAGCTAAATTTTCATTTGTACATTCACCTTTTTCTAAACCAAATGCTAAACCCATACGTTTAAGAACTTCAATATCATCATGTATTTCAAACTTATCATTAAAATTGAACAGGTACTCAGATTTATCATTTGTTATACTGCAATCAACAACAGTTTTTTTACTTGTATTTAATATTATAAATGGTAATTGTATTGCTGAATTTGGTTTTGGTGGTCCATATTTATTTTCATTTTCACAATTACGTTCAACAAGATTTTTAAATGATATATGTTGTAATATTAATTGATGTAATTGTTGTGTTTTAGCTTTAATACGTTCAATTTTTTTCTTTTTATCTTTTTCAAGTGCTATACATTCTTGTATTGAATTTGTTGGTAAACCAAGCCATCTTATTTCTTTTTTTTCTTTTGATATTATATTCATAGCCATTAATACATTTAATGCATCATAAACACGTCTACGTATATTTTTTTGATCATATTGTTGATCTGGTAATGTATTACCATTTGCTGGATTTGTAAATTCACCAACTAGCTCATCAGCAACTTCGTTATATGATGTTGTACCTTTTTTTTTAACTTTTTCACAAACTTTCATTGAAAAATGTCTTAATCCTTTTCCAACTTTTTCAGTTTTTCTTCTTTTGCTACTTTATTCAACAAACGAACAAATAAATATAAATATTTTAATTAATTAAATTATTAAAGGTTAGTTTGATAAAGCAATAATTAATATATTACTCTGGAACAAAATCACTGCCATCAGTATCATGACGTTTTCTACTTGAATGATCCATCATAGGTGTGACGAATGTTTTTCCACTGGCATCTTTTATTATTTGTTGTCCACTGGTTTGCTGCTGGGATACGATTGCTTGCTTGATATCATTCTAATTATCATGAATAAAAGTAAAAAAAAAAAAAAAACAAACAAATAAAAAAACAAAAAAAAAATCATAAAGAAATAAAAAAATAATACAAAAAATTATATTGAAGAAAATAAAAAAATAATAATAAATAATACAAAATAATTAATTAATTAATTAACGAACCATTTGAGCTGGTGTTAGTTGAATTGTTTTTGTCATCATTCCTTCAACTGGTTTTCCTGCTGATACTTTAGCATGTTGTATAGGTATTGTAACAAGTCCTGTTAAATCCAAAATGAAAAAAACATAACCCCATGTTAAAATTGTTTATTGTGCTTTATCATTTATTTATCAATAATAATAATTAACTCACGTTGTGTAGGTGTTGATGGACTCTGCAAACTAATTGTTCTTAAAACTTGCTGTCCAGATGACAACACCTATATCAAATTTATTATACTAAATAAAATTAAATACTCAATGATAAATAATTTATATTATTATTAATAATTTTAAGCTATAAATATGATTTGTATTTTTCATTTAAAAATTTAAAAATCACCTGATGTGAATCTTGACCAGATGTTTTGAGGATTTTAATTCCTCCACTATTTGTCGTTCCCATGATACTTGATATATTTTTATTTGGCGTGCTTTGCACGACTTTAATAACTTGTGGACAGCCTAGAATAAATTTAAAAAAAAAAAAAATTATATCTCAAATAACTTCATCCATTTTGTAACTTATCAAAAATATATACATATATATATCTCAATTAACAAGAAAAAAAAAAAAAAAAAAGTTGACATGAAAAAAAAAAAAAAAGGAATGTAGTTACTAAAAATTTTTCAAGTTCAATATTTATTATTTTGCAGTTAAATTAATGAAAATTAATGAACATTACCAGAATACATATTAAGTAAATATATATTATTATTAAAAAATTAGAAACAATAAAAAAATTATCAGTTAGGTCGATGTAAAAAATGTCGTGCACGTTGCAAGCCAAGAATGGTCGACAAAAACGACACAAGGCCAAGATAAAAAATAAAAAAAATAAATATATATTTATATTAAAAAAAAAAACCAATATATATACAGATAATATAAATAAAAATATAATATAATAAATATATGATATATATAATGTATAAAAAAAAAAAAAAAATTAAAAATAATAATAATTAATATTTGTTATAAATAAAATAAGCCAACAAGACATATATTTGCCGACAATTGGCGGGTTACTTTATTCAACTTACCATTATGTATGTTTTGTAGAAAATAACTCATTGGTTTATTTTGTTGTGTCATTACTGGATATTAACTTGATATATTAGGATCAATATATCATCACAATGATCTACAATAAACAATTATAAATATAAATAAAAAAATTTATAATGCCGCTATAATGATTCTTTCAACAACGTATTCATCCAAAATGGCGACTCTCATACTGACTCCAAAATAATTTTTTTTACACACATATTATTAATAATACAACAAATAATATTCATTTAAAAAATAATATAAATAAATAATTATAATATCAATGTTTATTATAACATTATTATTTAAAACACAATATTAATCATTATATTATTATTATTGATAATAAAATAATGATGATAACACTTGTCTTAAAAAAATTGTTGCATTTAGCGTGCAAAATAGATCACAAGAGAATGGAGCTTGGCGGCAGGACAAAGCTTAACAGCTGATTGGTTGTTCATTGATCACGTGTACAATATATTACATTTCCCACTATTTTTTTATTATTATTTAACAATATTATTTATAAATAATATTAATATTATTAAATTATATATTTATAAACACTTATATTATGATTGAATTTAACATCTTACCTCAATCAAACAACAACAAAATATTATATTTTATCTCACTCTGTTAAAAAACTACTTGCCCGCCCTCCAAAAACATTCTAACCTCAAATATATTTTACATGATCCAACGACGCGGAAAAGGCGCAAATTGTCACAACTCCAAGGACGCCATCTACGTAAGAATAACCTCGTTTTTATAAATATTATTATTATGACAGGTGGAACAACAAATAGGTAAATAAACAATTTTAGGGCTTAATTTTCATTGAGCTACATGGAACTGTCAAAATTTATTTTTATTTTATTATTTTTACCATTTTTTTGATCTTATAATTCAATTGTTATTATATTTATTTTAATAATTTATAAATATTATTAATACCTAATTATTAAAATAAACACCACAAAACTTTAAGTGAAATTTTATACCTATTACCTACTATGATTGTTATTATTGTCACGTGAAAATATAAAACAGCTGATTTATATAGTGTCTCCCTCTTTCTCTTGCTTTCTCTCTTTTTTTCAACGTGGACCATGTGGCCATGTGGGATCATGACTCATGAGGCATGTGGACTAGAGATTAGTCATTAGACAGAACTTTTCTTCAGTCTTTGTCAGTCAGTCTCCTCACTTGCACCAACTTGCTCTACTCTTGATTATTTTTTTGATATCTCATAAAATATATAAATATTTAAATAGATATTTATTTATTTATTCAAGTGACATATATATTGTTATTGCCAACTAGCTAAAACAAATAAAAATGGATCAAATTAAATCACCTAATTTACTCAATCATATATTAGAAACAATTTTTTTGTATTTAGATGTACCATCACTTATAAATTGTTCACTTGTTTGTAAAAATTGGTACGTATTATTGGTTGATGAAAATAGATATATATGGAAATTAAATTGTAATAGATATATATCATACGAAGCATTGGAATCAGATGTATTATCATCATTGAGAACTCATAAAGAAAAAGTACGTGCTTTTTTTCATACTTGGAATCCAAAAGATTGTTCAGAAAATTGTTCTATAGAAGATGATTTTACTTTTGTTCGGTAAGATTAATTAATTATATAATAATACCTATGTGTTAATTAATTTATATTAATTTTTTATTTATTTCTATTAATTTTAGAAATCCAGTGGCACAAACTACTGATGCTTGTAGAGGTAAAATTGGATTTACACGTGGTAAACATATTTGGGAAATTAATTGGACTGGACCACTTGGTACTGTTGCTGTTATTGGAATTGCAACAAAAGATGCACCACTTACTGCTAAGGGATATTTCGGACTATTGGGTTCTAATGAACATTCATGGGGTTGGAATTTAATTGATGATAATTTAGTGCACAATGGCTATGTCTATGGTAAATATCCATACTGGGATAAAAATAAACA
Organism: Aphidius gifuensis; assembly: GCF_014905175.1. Lineage (NCBI taxonomy): Eukaryota > Metazoa > Arthropoda > Insecta > Hymenoptera > Braconidae > Aphidius > Aphidius gifuensis. The sequence goes on from NC_057788.1 coordinate 25,484,421, forward strand.
AGAAATAAAAGGCTTAAATCAAAATATTCCTGCAAAATATCGGGTAAATATTATTTACATATTTATTTATTACATTAATTACATTAATTTATCAATAAATTATTTAATTGTTTATTCATTTAAATCAACAGACTGGAGAAACATATCGAGTTATTTTGGATTGTGATGATAAAACTTTGTCATTTGAAAGAAATAATGAATGGCTTGGTCCTGCATTTTCAGGTAATTAATCAATTAACTGTATAAAATTTATTAACTGATAAATACTTTACTGATAAATAATTTTTTTTTATTTTTAGGATTACCTGCAAAATGTTTCTATCCATCTGTATCAGCTGTTTTTGGAAACAGTGAAGTATCATTGGTTTATATTGGTTCACAACTCGATGATGACACAATTGTTTAATTACTAAATAAATTAAGTGTCAAATTGTTTCATAATAATTGTCAATTTTGACTTAATAGTGCCTTATAATCTTAGATATTTTTTTAATAAATATATTATCTAGATTTTATGGCAAATATTTTTCAAGTCATTAGTGTTATTCTTGTTCAAATGAAAAAACAACGAAATCATTATATTTCATGGAATTTTTATAAATATCTTTATACATCTTTATGAATTATAAAATGGTTATTAAACAATTAAACTTTTATTGAATATAAGCATAATTAAATAATTTATTATTTTGTTTTTTAATTAATTTCTTGTCAATATTAAAAACTTACAATTACACTTGGAGTTTTGTTCAATTCTTTATTATGCATTGTATAATAATAACTATAAAGCTGATTTAATAAAAAAATAAATCAATTAAAAATAATGTTATATTTTAAAAAAGCTATCAGCAAAATAAAGATAAAATTCTCAGCAAGAAGACATAGTATGTGTGTTTAATTTAATTAAAAATATTTTAAAAATTTAAAAATTATTAATATTACAATTTGTTTAAATCAAACTGGAACGTCATGGATTTAAATTTGAGTCATTATTTTTTTCTTTATGCTTATTTAAAATATATTATTTCACGACTAGTAACAATTTTGTTCTTTTAAAAATATTTCATTTAACTACCCTTCCCCATTGTCTAAATATATCATTGATAAATTCAAAGCTATTCGTTCGTTAATTTTTGTTTTTTCGAAATACAAAATTCATTAATAAATAGTTAACAAAAAAAAAAAAAAATAATAAACAAGTTTGAAAATAATTTTCAAAATATCTTGTTTAATTTTTACAATTTTTTTCATTATTAAAACCCAGCTAGTAATTTAATTAGTTATATTTTCTTTTGAATAATTAATCAACATGAGCACTACCATTACATTTATCACTTGTTGGAAAATCATGATGAATTGTTTCATTCAATGTGGATTTAACTTTTGTTGGTGAAAATTTTGTAAACATAAAATTACCTCCCATGTACATTAATTTAGCTAAAAGTGGACAAAGTATACCTTGATGAATGATTGATGATAAACGATAATATTTATTTCCAAAAGGATCCAACATTGCTGGACAAAGCATGTGACTAAGATTTGTTTGGATTGGCTAGAAAAATAAATAAATAACATTTTTTTTTTTCTATTGTTTATTGATTTATTTATAATTGAATGTATACTTACAAAAGCAAGAGGTTGTAAAATCCAAAAATGATAACCCATATTAAATGCAAAAGCTAAAATACTCCAGCTCCAATCATTTAATGGTTCAACATTATAAACACCACCAAGTCGCATTAAATAAAGTGGTATTACAACCATCATACCATGTTGTAAATAATACATTGATTTATCAGCAAATATCTTGAATAAAAATTAATAAATAAATAAAATGTCATACTATATAAAATAATTAAAAACTTACAATTCGTGATTCTGTTTCTGGAAATACAAATGCCAATAATGGTCCATTCATAAAATTAAGTTGTATTCTAAATAATGCTGTTACTAATTTACTTGGTTTAGCAGCAAGTAAATACAACTGCATAAAACAAATTACACAAATTAATATTGATAAATAATAAATAAATAAAAATTATTATTACCTGAATTAAAGTTGTTATGTGACATGGATTTAATATATATACAACAGTTTTACTTGAAAATTTAAATCCTAATTCCATACCAAATATCATTGACATAATAACAAGTAAAATTTTTTTACCACTTCTATCTTGATTAACATATTTAATATTATTTTGGTAGGTTATATTTTTAAATCCATATATGAATAAATAAATATTTAATATTGACACAATAAGTGTTTCAATTATTCTATATTCAATTGATATGAAATATGTACACTCTGGACCCTGATTACGAGGTATGGATGCATTGACACCACTGTATGCCCACTCAAACATTTTTAAAATTTTCCAAAATCTAAATAACAAAAAAAAAAAGGAATTAAAATTTATTACTTTTATCAAATACTTTGTTATATAATTTAAATGTTGTTTATCCCTTCTACTTTTATCTCTAAGCAATATTATAAAAAAAAAAAACAAAAGAACAAACAATAACAACAACTTGAAATAAATAAATTATAATTGATCAATGTAAAATATTTGTTATAAAACCAATTAAATTATCAATAATTTGTCAAATATTTATTTATCTTATTTATCATATTTTTATCTTAACAATTTACTTTTTTTTTCACCAATTAATTCCATTAACTTGTATAATCTTTAAGGTTAGAGTTTAATTTAATTAAAGAAAATTATTTTATTTAATTTAACTGACATAATTTGATAATAAAAAATTAAAGTTATTGTTTTCTAATATTTTGGAGTAAATTTAATTTTTTTTTTAGTATAATATAAATATTGACAACTCACCACAATGGCCAAACGTCAGATAATATCTCTAAGTAACAAAATAAAAAAAATAAATAAATAAAAATAGTCAAGTATGTACTTATTATTTACTTTTTTTGTGTAATAGATTTAGTAGATACAAATGACGTCATTTATGTGCAACCAACCAAGGCAATATGCAAACTTAAACTTACTCTGATAATACGATAAAACACAAAATTATTATTATTTTTTTAAATTACTTTTATTTATTGATTAAACAAGTCTAATCAATTGCTGTTACAACAATTGCATGAGAATAATGTGCAAATTAACAATATTGTTATTATAATAATAATCATCATTATTATTTTAAACGAAAAAAAAAATATCTAGAAAAAATTAAAAACATTGAGATACATTGATTATTATAATTCTGGAAGATAATTATTAATAAAACGACAAAAAATTATAATATAATTGGAAGCAATGTTTAAATTCTCATGTACTATTTTTAATATTTTTTTGAACATGGTTTTTTTTTTGTTTTTGTTTGTCATTTAATCAATGATTTTTTTATTATTATTGTTTAATGATTTTTTAATTTCCATAGCAAGTTTATAGCCAAGTTCTGGTCTTCTATCACGACCCTCAACCATAGCTTTAACTTGGCATGAATTAACAATAACACCAGAACAACCAACAATACGTTCTTTTGTTTTTTCAATATCAACAAGATCAACACCACGACAACAATCATCAATTAATATTGTACGTAATCCACTTGTTAATGCATCAATAGCTGTTGCACCAACACAAACATCATATGCAATACCACAAATATAAACATCAGTTATATTTTTATCATCTAATTGTGATTTTAATGTTGTTTTAGCTAATTTTTTATTATCCCAAAATGCTGAATATGAATCAACTTCTGGATTTGTACCTTTATATATTTTAATAGCTTTATCAACTATTTTTAAATCTTTATGTAATTCAGCACCCCATGAATCTTGTACACAATGTCGTGGCCATAAACGTTGTTCAAGTTGATATTTACCCTTGAATATAACTGTATCATACAGTTTTGCATTGTCTCTTGATATTGGTGATGATTCATCAAGTTCTCTATTGATAAAATAAAAACAAACAAATTATTATCAACTACTTAAGTGATTAGCTATGTATTGAATTACCTCATGTGCAAATTATCAATAAATGACACATGATCAACAGGATGCCAATCCAATGAATGAAAAAATGCATCAAATGGTACTGTATCAAGAATATTATTTATCGGTTCAATAACTGCTAAACCATCATGTTGTGCTGAACAATTTTTAATATTCAATGAACCACTTATAAAATCATTTTGTACATCGACAACAATTATGGCACTCCTTGGTCGAGTACAAATTTTAATCCAACGATTCCAACACATCTAAATTACAATAAACTCATAGAAGTTAATAATGTCAACAATAGATTTAACTATTTGTCATTTAATTATATAGCTTTCATGCTGATTATATAATAATTTAATTTTAAAAAATTGTCATAAACATAAGCAAACAATATAATACAAACAAACAGTTTTTTTTTGTTATTTTTTTTTCAATGAGCTCGAGTTTCGTAACGAGTTTTTTATTATTATCTTTTTTTTTTTTTTCTACATTTTTTTTATCACCTTTTAAAATGATATATATTTTTTTTTCTATTAAATTGAGCTCTTGAATTAGTTATTAAGAATGTTTAATTATTATCATAAAAAAACTTACCTCAAATTCTTTTGAATCAATAAAACCATCAGAATTTATATCAAATATATCAAATATTTCTCTTAATTGTTTTTCATCAACACCGTAAATTTTACCGCGATCATTACGAAATAATGCCCGGCAAATATATTCAAATTCATCAATTGACAATAAACCATCACCATCCTTATCAAACGCAGCAAAACACGCGTCCATTTTTTTTCCAATAATAAATTTAACTTCTTTATCAATATAATTTGGCATTGTTTAATGGTTACCAGGACTATTGTTTAATCAATAATTTAATTTTATCACGAAGTCAAAAGAGAAATAAAAAAACAACTCAATATATGTATGAATTGCTTTTTTTATTTTTTTTTCTCTTTACCTGTGCGTGTTTGAAGAACCGGCCTCTATAACAGCCTGTTAAATACTAAAGTTCAAATTTGTTTCAACAGCGCATGTTCCACCGGTGTTTGCAAACATTTGCGAGTAAAAAAAAAAAGGAAACATAAAAGTTTTGCATTATACCAACAAGTTGTTATCCTTTTTATTTTATTTTTATTATTTTTTCCTCTAAAAAAATGAATAAACGATTAAATAATAATAAACATTTACTGATAAGCAAACGTTATCGATGAATAATTTTTAAAAATAAATTTTAATTTCAAAAAAAAAATAATAATTCTAAGAAAAAATATGAATAACTTGACACAGTTTTTTTCTTTTTTAATTTTTTGATTATTTAATTATTCTTGATTTAATCGATGATGTGTTAATAATGATACATCCAATATTGATTCAGATTGTAATAATTCACTGACTTGATATTTTAATGATTCTTCATATGCATAAGTAACAGATGTATCAGTTAATTGTATATTTGATTTAGCAAGTATTAATATACAATTACGTAAACGTCCACATACTTCACGATCTTCTTGTTCAACTTTAGTTAAATCTTGTGTAAAACCACCTTCTGAACGATCAGTATTTTGTGTATTTGCACCAATAAATACATATCCATTATTACCAAGTATCAATGTTGCACCATTTGGTAAATTATGAAAATGTGTTTTTTTTCTTTTAATTAATGCTGGTGGTACTTTAATCATAATACCTTGTGATAATTTACCATATTTTAAAACACGTGTATGAAGTGATAATGAACCATCAGCATATGTACTTTGTACTTCAGCACATATTAAATCACCTTCTTGTAAATATCTTCTCATTGTTTGTTCATCCTCAGCTGATCTTCTTCTCTATTTTTTATAATATTAAATTAATAAATTAACAAAGTAATTATAATAACTAAATAATAATTTTAATGCTTACCAATTCACCACCAGGTAAATTAACTGATGACAATAAAAGTACTGAATCAAGTTTTGAATTTGTATCAACTTTCCAACGACTTTGTTGTACTTCTGTTATTCTACCAACAATAACATCACCAATTTCACCTTGATAACGTGTTTTTAATGGTCTTATTGATATTAATTTATTTACTTTTTCAAGTACACCAGCAACTGATGCACGAAGACATTCATCATCATCAACATATGTACCATGACCCCTATGTTTTGAAATTAATTATTTAATTATATTAAAATAGTATTGCTTGTTTTTTTTTTTTATCATTTGTTGATTGATATGTTGTTATTGACTGACCTTAAATAACCAACTTGACTTGATACCTCTTCTCCAGGAGTATAAAATTTTGGTTGATTGTTATCATTGATTATTAAATTTCCATCAACTCGTTCTGTTGCCAGTTTTATATTTATTTTTGGTATGGTATCCATATTGTTATTAATTTGTTTATATTGTTATTTATTGTTTGTTGTTAATGATTGTAATTTATAGAGGTTAATGGTGGTACACATGGAACAACATGGAGGGAGAAAAATTTTTCGGCTTATTTTTGATTGGAGTTGCTTTAGAACCAATAGAATTTAATCGCTATGCATCGCCATGTGGAAACGAATTTATTTTTAGTACATACATATGTAAAGGTTAGGTAGACACATTGTTGAATGTTGACTTGTTGTTAAACATATTGATTAAAAATATTTACATTAAAATAACAGCAGGTAAATATAAACAATAATTTATTTATAAATGTTAATGATAAAATGTAAATAATAAATAATTTCATTTACTTTGTTGTTTATTTGACAGATAAAATGGAGGATTTTGTGATGACAAAAGGAGCCAGGGACAAACAAAATATTGTTGAAAATTTTGTATCAGTAACTCACTCAAGTTATAAAAAAAAACCTAAACAACAAAATGATGATATTAATAAATTTAAATTAAATAAAAATGACAATGATGATATTGATCCAAGACGTAAACAAGAAATTGAAATGAAACGTTTACGTTGGGATATTATGAAATTTGGATCATCTGGTTTTGATAAAACAACTAAAAATAAAGCTAAAGTTGAATTGGCAATAAGTCTAGGTGCAATACCACCAAAAAATCGTGCTCAGAATTATAAAAGATTACAACAAAATCGTAAACTTGAAAAAACAAAAGAAAAAGAAACACCAGAACGTCAATCAGGTGTTAGACGTAGTTTAAAATCAACTAAAACCAAGAAAAAACGAGTCAAAAAAGATACTGGAATTCTTGGTGTTTATGGAAAGGTAGAAAAAAAATTAATTAAATAATAAATTAATTAAATAAAAAACAAAGAAAACATGTAAAATATTATCAACTGTATGTTATCATATTTTTACCTGTTTTTACAATTTGTTTTATAATAATTATTATTTTCTACTAAATTTTTTGTGTTTTTTTTTTTTTTTCTACAAATTTAAAATGTTAATATACTGTACACTACGTTTAACTATTAACAAGTAATCAAGTAATAAAATAATATTTGTATATATAATTTAAATATACAACAGTATTCTTTATTTTTGTTTTTTTTTCTTTTAACTTTAATTATTTCAGGTCTATATTCCTATTAGCTTTATTTTTTTTCTTCATTATCAATTTTACTATAATTTAATAATTAAAAAATACAAAATAATTTTTTCAGTATCAAGTGCCACAGTGGAATGATTCGACACTTGATTATCTGTTTATTTATATCTTTGTTTTATTATTAAAATTGTTTTTTTTTATTATAATTATTTATTAAATTAAGTCGAGGAGATTTTGGTTGATTAATCATAGGCAGCAGCTGTTGGTGCAACTTCAAGAAGCATTTGAAGAAAAACATTAACACCCTCTGTTAAAAATATAACGAAAAAAATTAATCAATTATATTGTTTAAATTATTAATTAATAAATTAATAAATACCCATAAATTTTGGTACATATCCATATTTAACAAATGGAAGATAAAAAAACATTCCAGCTGCAATAAAACCAGCAGCATAAAGATATTCAATTTGTGGATTATCAATAATTGGTGCAACAATCAGGTACGCTGATATAAATAATACAAGAATTGGTATAACAAGTGGACACTTGTATGGTCTTGGATGATTTGGACGTGTTTTACGCATAACTAATAATGCCACCATAGCACCACCATAAAAAATCCATGCAGTAAATGAAAAAAAATCAATTAATGAATCAATATTTCCTGATATAACCATTGCAGCTAAAACAAACAAATGATATAATAGATTAATAATAAATTACTGATTAGATTTATGATTTAAAAAAAAAAGTATATTTACCTGCAACTAATGAATGAAATATTAAACCAGGTGCTGGTGTAAAACGCCTAACATGAACATAACTTAAACAATCAAGAAGATGTCCTTGTCTTGATGCAGCAAAACACAATCTTCCAGCAGCAAATAGTGTACCATTTGCTGATCCAAATGTACTAACAGCAACAGACAATGGCATTAACCATGCCATAACACCTAATATTCGATTTCCAAATGTCTAATAATAAAAGAAATAATATTATTAATTTATTATTAAAAATAATGGTTAATGAATATACTTACAACAGCAACAGCTTCACTTTCAATCATTTCAGTTGGTGACATAACAGCCAAATATGATAAATTAATAAGTGCATAACAAACAGTAACAAGTGGTATACCAATCATAATACTTCTTGGTAAATTTTTCGATGGATCTTTAATTTCTTCAGTAACATAATTTAAATTATTCCATCCATCATATGCCCATAAACCAGTATAGAATGCTGTTGCAAGTCTACCAATATTAACACTATCACTACCATCCATTGTTTGAAATGCACCATTTAAATGTTGTGTATTACCTTTAGCAAGTGACCATGTACCACCAACAATAATAACTAATATTGCTATTAATTTAGCTGCTGTAAATGCATTTTGTACACCAGTTGCTAAATTAACACTATAACAATTAATTAATAATATTATTAATATTGCTAATATTGCAATAATTTTAACAAGTAATTGTGGTGGTTCACATTCATTTGAAAATGCTTCAACAGCATATTGTGAAAATGATAAACATATTATAGCCATTTGTGATGGTTTAAGTACAAGTGTTGATACCCAAGAAAATAAAAATGCTGGTGGTGCACCAAATGCATCCATAAAATATGCATATTCAGCACCACTACTTGTATTCATTGTACCAAGTTCAGCATATGCTAATGCACCAAATAGAGATAATATACCACATCCAGTCCATACTAAAAAACTAATACCAATACTACCAGTACGTACAAGTAAACCAGATGGTGATACAAATATACCAGAACCAATCATTGTACCAACAATTAAAGCCACCCCACTGACGAGACCCACCCGTCTCTTGAGGTGAATAGGGTCATTCGTCTCTGGATCTGATCCCTCCAATTCTCTACATAATTCATTAATATTATTTTCATTTGTTCCAATTTTTGATGATGATGATATATCATTGTTTTCTGTTGTTTCATTATTGTTACGTAATTTCCATCTGTTTCGCCAACTATTACTTTCCAATTTTTCATTTTCATTTGATAATGAATCTGTTGTTTTTGTTGATTCTTGTCCCAGGGTAGCTGTAAAATATTTTATTATTATTATTATTAATAGACATTTGGATTTTTTAAATTTTATATCATTTTATTTTTAAATTTTTATTTTTAACATAATAAAAGTTACAGAAAAAATAATAATAATCAAAAATTTTATAAGAAACTTTTTTTTTCTTCTCAACTCTTTGGTTTAAATTTTTTTTTTTTTTAAATAACTGTAGTTATACTCAATTGACACGTGCGTGACACTTGTCGTTTTTCAAGGGCATAGTTTATAGATCCAGAAAAATAATAAAAAAAAACAATAGCTTCTAGCGATATTATTAATTGATAAATAAAAAAAAACAAATGTACATCTATTTAAAAAAATAATTCCAGTTGTGGACATATAAAAGAGACCTTGAAACTGAGCTTAAAAAATTATATCAAGTAATTTCCGTGCTTCATCAAATTATTTAACAACGGCATTGACATTGACAATATTTGGCGGAGAATTTGTAAATTATTTCTGGCAATATTTCTTAAAATTATTTAACAATTTTCTCGTGACTTGATTTATACGTTTACTGAAAAAATAAAAGTTAAAAAAAATATTAAGATATTTTATTTTGTCGACAGTTTAAATATGTACGTTTTATTAATTTAATAATTTTTATTTAAATTATATTCAATTGATAATATTAAAATTATATAAATAAATTCATTCATTGAGATTTTATCAATGTGTAATTGACACAAAAAATTAATGATCAATTAATTCGTTACTATTTTTAATCACATTTTAAAGTTGATTATTTAGGCAGACAACCACGTGAGTTCTATTTTAAATAGTCATAATGACGAGTTGTTAAATTCGACTGTCTACACTTGCCTGAATTTTTTTTTATTTTTATTATTTAACCCCCTTTTTTTTTTTTATTTAAACTTTTTGAACAACCTCCAAGTAAAATTCTTTGATTTTTAAGTATTTTATCATTCGAAATTTTTTTTTAAAATATTTATTTTAAATTTTTTAAAATATTTTTATTACTAACATTTAAAAGAATTTTTATTTAAATAAATATATTTATTTTTAGTGCTTTGAACTGTCGTTTAAAAATAAAATTTCAAAAGAAAAAAGTTTAAAATAAAAAAAATAAATGAACTAGTTTTTTTTATTTCTGATGCAATTTAAATTTTATTTTCTTTCACTCAAGTTACACAAGACATTGAAATAATTTTGAAAGAAAATTATATTCTATTTTTATTTATTAATAAATAATTAATAAATAATAAATATATATTTATGTATATTTTTATTGAAACAACGTCGAAAATAAATAAAAAGGGTAAAGTTATAGTTGACTTTTTTGCGTTGTGAATAAATCAATTTTATTCAAGGTAGATTTACAGTCTTATTTATAAATAATTATTGTTTAATTTTTTAATTAACTAATAAATCAAAAAACTTTAAAACAATATTTAAAATCAGAAAAATAAATAAAAAATATACTTATAATAAATATTGTTGACGCTCAGCAATAAAAAGAAAAAAAAGTAAAAAATTATACTTTTGAATTGGCGCGAAAGATATCTTATTAAATGATTTATTGGTCTCGATAAAAATCCAACAAATTTAGTAAATTACAAATAAATTATATAAACAAGTCACGAGAAGAAATAAAAAGAAAATTTTTACGTCGAGACAACGTATAAACAAATGCAACATTTATGACAAGAATACAAATTTAAAAAAATAAAATACAAATGATCTTTATTAAAAAATATATATTTAAAATTAGCTGATAAATTTACCTCGTTTGAAGGGTGCCTGCATGACTCTAGGAAGGAGCGATAATAAGGGTGGATAAAAAAACCACTGATCATGACACTTTGACAACGTATAATCTACCACTTGTCGTACCTTTCACTCTTATTTATCAATCAAATAAACAAATAAATAAATAAAAAATTTAATTGAAAATATAATTTTTTTAATATATCCAAAAATTGTGTTTCAATTTGAAATTGTTAATTCTGCAAATAATGTATGAGTTTAATTTATTTGACATATGATACTGGATGATAATGTGATAAGTAAAAATGATCTGTTATCTTTCGTCACTGGTGGTCAAACAACACCTGAGATAAATAAATAAATAAATATTTTTATAATATATGTTAAGAAATATGACGCAAACGAATCAAGTTCTCGCGGTAAACTGGGCGTAATACAATGCCAATAGTGATGATATGTATTAAATGTTTGACTTTTTTACTTTTTTTTTTTTTTTAATTCTAATCCAAGTAACGTGCAATGTCGTGTCTTTCTGGCAATGGTGTGTGCAAACAATTTTTATTCTTTACAAAGCGTCGGCGCCGTCAAAATGCTCCACAATAATCGCTCGATATTTCATTCTCCCCTTCCTATTGTAGAAATTATTTTTTTTTCTTTTTTCAATACGTTAATTAATTAAATATATTTATTGATAAAATTAAATAATATCTTTAGTATAACTTTGACAATTATTTAAATGACACTAATTAATTGTAATTTAATTATTTAAAATTATAGAAAATACAAAAAAAAAATTAAATCAATTGGAAATAAAAGGATACAAATAATGTTAAAACAAATTTATGAAAATTTAACAATTTTTTAATTATGTTTTTTTCTGCTATTTTATGATTTTAACAAGTAATATTATGAAAAAGTTTTTTGTTTTTTTTTTTTTTTTTACAATAAAAAGTAATAAAGAAATTAATTTAATTGTTAGTTTTATTTATGTTGTAATTGTTGCTGTTGTTATTCAATTTATTTATCAAGGAATGTTAGTTGATTGCACCATTTTTTTGTTAATTGAATTTTCCTAACGTGTAGCGATGTATAGATTGTAGATGATTGTTCCCACAATTGCTACGATGACCGGTATCAGCCATGACTTCCATGAACCACTGGAATTTCCAATCATCACATCAGGATGCACTTCTTTTTTTTTCTAATTGCATTATTTATATTATTTTATAATAAAATGATTTTAAATATTTTATCTTGATATATTACTTTGTTTTAAAAATTCTTTTTACAGCTTGTTGGAAGATACTATGAATATTCAATTCAACATAAAAAAACTTGATGTTTTTTTAATATTTTTGATTATCATTAGGCTTGGGAACAAGTTTAATTGCTGGCTTGATAGAGAAGTTAGTTGCAACTTGAATTTATATACAATTATCCATTTAAAAACATGAAAAAAATTTTTATAAATAAATACCTTGATTCACCATCTTCACCTGACCAATCCTTGCTACTTTTTTCTGGTTTATCTACTGTTCTTTCCTCCTAAAAATTTATCATAATAATTAATGTAAACAATTATTAGTTTGTTTTTCTTTTTTTTATATTGACAAGTATATAATATTTTACCTGAACAATTTCACCAATTTTCATGGGTCCCATCATTTGTCTAGCATCTGTTGAATGACCAACATCTTCAAATGACTCGGATCCATCTTGACCAGCTTGCTCCAAAAGAACCTCTTCACCACCAGGATGCTAAATAATTATTTATATAATTTTATCATTATCAATTATCACTTATAAAAATATTAATAAAGTCCAAAGTTTAATTTCATATCAGATAAACTGACAATAGAAAAAAAAAAAAAAAAAAAGAAAAGAATGTCATGATGATTGTGATTGGTGGATACAATATGGAATGATTTGAAAATTAAATAATAAATTATTTAAATTAATTTACCTCATTGAGAAAATTTGTCAAATCATAGACATTGTTGTGAATAATAATCCATGTTTTTTTATTATCATTGTGCTTGGCAACTTCAGCTCTTGTATAAAATTTAGTATTTGATGGTGATGATGATGTTTCACTTGATTCAGTCGCCATTTTTACAATATTTATAATTAATAAATTACTGCTTTAATAATAAATATATTATTTTAAAATAATTTGGCTGTATAAAAATAAAAAAATAATTTTAATTAATTGTTTAATATTTTTTCTTAATTTGGAGTAACGAATAAATAATTATGATTACCTTGATAGTGTTTCTAATCAAATTTCACAATGATATTATTATTTATTATTTTATTAATTATTATTGGGACATTCTTGGAAAATGATTTTAGAATAGAGCTACAGAGGTCTCTCTCATCTGGAAAAAAATTTACTAGCACTCAAAACTAGGAATATTTTTTTTTCTATTTTAACATCCGCTCGTGGTTTGAATTTAAAACAAATATCTACGATGTATATATTTGATAGGATAATAGTAAAATAATTTTTTTTTAATATTAAAAAATTGTTAAAAATAATTTAATAATTTTTATAGTTCTAATAATTTTAGTTTTAAAATTAAAATAAAAAAAATATATTAGAAATTTTTTTTCCACGTTGTTTTTTTTCACACTTGTACATCATATGTTAATCTTTCCTTTTTCACATGAACGGCATGCTAAGTTAACAAATGTTGCTGATAAGAGATGACTCATAGACAGAGCTAGTCATATATAGAAGCGGCCAGCTCTAGGCCTAGACAAATTTAGTTAGTCTTTGGCTGCAGCGGATTTTAGCTGCAGTCAGACGTTTATAGTTAAAAGGATAGTTGATTTAACAAGCATTATTTAAAGGCAATAGTTAGTTCCAGGACTGTTAGCGTTAAAATAATTCGAATAATTCAATGTCAATTGCTATTGTGTTCAAATTGAAGATACTTATTATTAACAATGACTATAAATATAATTATTCAAAATAGCATAAGATTTTTGTACAATTCTTTATTTGTGCATAAGTAGTATAAAATTAATTAGATAATAATTTTAAAATTAGTAAATGTAATTAATATATTGTTTGTACTTCGTATGTCTATATATTATAGTTAGTATTGCAATAAAAGTGACTTGTCATGGATAGCTAGTACGTCTGTAGTGTTTTCGGTGTCAAATTGGAAAATAATTTGTAAATTTGTTAGTATAGAAGTCTTTGGAGTAAAATTTTCTGCACGTGCATTAGAAAAAAATTTTTCAAGTTTAAAAGTCTTAATTTTTTAAATACAATTGCATTTCAGATATTAAATTAGTAGATTTTTTTGAAATAAAATAATTTAGATAGTTTTAAAAGTTTTAAATGACTGCTAATCTCATCAGTATAATTTGTAAAATTTAAGTGCTTCGTAGCTGCACGTGCATTGAAAAATTAAAAGTCGATTTTTGTAAATGTTTTTCAGTGAAATAGTTTAAAAGTTTTAATAATAGTATTTAATTACGTGCATCGTAGTTTCGTTTCAGTCAGTATTTATCAATTAACGAAATTTCTCGTTGTTGGATAAAAAATTGTACGGGTAAAATAATTTGTGTAGATTAACTCGTTGTTTTTTAATTGTAAAAAAAAAAGTGCAAGTTGAAGCTAAATGCAAATATTCTTTTACTATTATCGTGGAAAACCAATAATTATTATTAAAATATTTCTAATTTTTTTTTACATTTAAATTTTAAAATAATATATTTTTTTTTTCTGTCGTGATTTTTACAATTAATTTTTTTTAGCATATTTTAAAGTTTTACATAATTATAATTTATCATTTAAAAAACCGTTAGAAATTTTTCCAAGCATATGTTTCTTTCATTTTTACGCTAAGCTGTCCGGCACGTGTTTTACAGTTTCTCGCAGTTAACCGGTGACTCATCAGCATATCGTAGAGTCATAGAAAATCGATTCGATAAATTTTTTTCAGTTCTTCGTTCTTCGTACAGTCCGGTTGAAATTTTTCGGTATTTTAAAATAAATTTGGTTATAAATATTCGAGCACGTGCAGCCTCGTGGTTTTCCTTGGAATTTTTTTTTTTAATTCAATTATTTCGTTCGGTAAATTAATTTTCAAAGTTTAATCAGAATCATTTCGAATTAACAAGTGAGCTGGCTACGTGAAAAAAAAATTGTACAGGTAAAATAATTTGTGTAGATTATCTCGAGGTTTTTAATTGTAAAAAAAAAAGTGCAAATTCTAATTAAATATAAATATTCTTTTACTATTATCGTGGCAAACTAATAATTATAATTAAAATATTTTTAATTTTTTTTTACATTTAAATTTTAAAATAATATATTTTTTTTTCTCTTATGATTTTTACAATAATATAAAATTGTTTCCAATTTTTTTTGTACATTTAAATTTTAAATTAATATATTCTTGTCGTGATTTTTACAATAATTATTACAAAGTTATTTCCATTTTTTTTTTTTTTCAATTAAATTTTAAAATAGTATATATATTTTTTTTTTGTCATGATTTTTACATTTAGTTTTTTAAAAGGTATTTAAAAGTCTTAAATAAATATAAATTTTCATTGTAAAAGCCGTTAGAATTTTCTCCGAACATATGTTTCTTTTATTTCGTCATTGGGCTTTTCGACACGTGTTTTTCCAAATTTCTCTCGTATACGATTAGAATTTTTATCATAATTGATTATTTCTGACTATTAATGTTTACTATTATGTTAACAATTTTGTCTTGAAATTAAAATGTACATAACATTTTATATGTTTTCTATGTTCAGATTAAAAAATTTTCGTTTTTCAGTTTAGTTAAAATATTCCATATTACATTGTACCATAGCAAAATATATATATATATTTTTCTTTTATTATTCATTTTTTACGTTCTGTACAAATTAAAATGATCCTCTGAAAATTTACAATGTGCCATAGTAAAATTTAATTCTCTTAGAAATTATGTGTCACTGATAAATACATTTATGGTTTAAAGTACAATTAATTGCAATGACAGACTCATGTAAATTTTTAGCCGATGTATTATGTTTAATGAAAAACCAAATGTTAGCTTTTGTAAATGTTATTTCAATAACTAGGCATTCTGTTCAATTTTTCAAATCCTGGTTTAGTTAAAATTAAATAAAAATTTTTATTAGATATTGACAATTTTTTCAATATTTTCAATAAATTAATATTTTGCGTTTGACATAAATTACTATGGTAGAAAAATTATTCTAATATGAAAATATCATGAAACGAAAGATTCAGCATTTTATTTGTGTTTTTTCGAAAAAAATAAAATTTCTCTCGTAGTTAACCGATGACTCACCTGTGAGTCGTAGAAAATCGCAGTGACCTCTCGTCTTCCTAGATAAATTTTTTTCAGTTCATCTTCATTCTTTGCGTAGTGCACTTGTAATTTTAAAGTAAAATTTGGTTAGAAATTTTCAAAACACGTGCAGCCTTGTGGTTTTTCCTTGGAAAATTTTTTTTGATTTAATTTTTTCGTTCGGTAAATTAATTTAGAAGTTTATTTAGAATTATTTCAAATTAACAAGTGAACATTCTACGTGAACAAGTGGTGTTTTAATATAAAAAAAAAGAATGTGCAAGTGTTAAATTAATATAGATAATTTTTTCGGTTAAATAATTTAAAAGTTCGTGATAGTGATAGTGAAATAGTGCCTGTGATTTTTTTGGATTATTGGAGACTACCTGGACAATTTCTACATGGCTGTGATGAGAGGATTTTATTGGATTATTGGAGTCTACCTGGATAACTTCTACAGGATTTTGCAGTGTGCAGTTACAAGGTAAGTTCCTCTAGATCGAGACCGACTAGTTGAAATTATTAACCCATCCCGGAAAAGTGCTTTAAATGTCCCTGAGGTTTTAAAAAATTGTTGTTATATTTTTTAAAGCTTCTTGTCGTTCCAAAGTATTATTTATTTTTTTTTTTCGATTCATTTTGACTATTTTTTTTTCTTCATTAATTAAATTCAATTTTTAAACCAAGTCAAACTGGGTCAACCCTGTCTTCCTCAAACAGAGTAGACGGGGGTGATTAGAATTTATTATTATCGATTGTGATCATTTATACTAAATAAATTATCATCTTTTTCTAATTGCGATATATATTAGTGTGTAAGGTTTTTTTTATTTGACGTTAGAGCACATTTTCAATAAAACATTTTTATTTTACGTTTTGTATTTAAATTTTGGGCGCGATTTTTTTTATTGAAATAAAAACAATTAAATAAAAATATAAATTGAATTTTATTGCGTAAAAAAATTCATTGGATAATTATTTTATCATATTTCTAGAAGCTTGCATTAATTTTGAAAATTTTGTAATTAATTTTATCTTAATATAAATATTGAATTTTAATTAAATATGACTTTCCAGTAATATTACTTTGTTACTACTTGCTTCATAAATTTAAAAGAATAATGAGTGATACGTAGATAATTTAAAAATAAAATAAATTCATAACAAATATAAAATATACCTTTAAATTCTCTTTCTCGAGTAATTAATTAAATAAATTTATTTTAATATTATGGCAGTTCATTATATTCTTGAGTATAAATTATCATTTGACTTGAAGTATTTGGGGTTGAGGGTTGCACAAGGGACAAAATAGAGTTTTTAGTTTATAATGAAATCATTTAGAATCATTCAGTGTGTACGTGGGGATCATGGGATGCTAGGACAGACAGGACCTCCACGTGGTGCATCCTGGTTAATGCCAAGAAGTCTGTTAAATATTTTTTTTGGGGAACAAATTGAATTACATGAAGCGTTATAATTTATTTGCGTCATATATTTCGAAAATATCAACTAGTACG
Source organism: Aphidius gifuensis (assembly GCF_014905175.1). NCBI lineage: Eukaryota > Metazoa > Arthropoda > Insecta > Hymenoptera > Braconidae > Aphidius > Aphidius gifuensis. Next base: position 25,502,596 of record NC_057788.1, read on the forward strand.
TGCGTTTTGGGGGAAACGATTTTCTGATGATCAAACTACAAAAAATTTAATTGAAATAGTACAGGTTAATTATGCAGGTGCTCTATGTGAGTAGCCTGGGTAATATCGGGAAAACGGTACTCTGTGTCACAGAATAAAAAATATTAATCAATCGATTTTTGTACGGGGAATTTTTCAATTCAATAATAGATAAATTTATATATATATAGTTTTACTGAAATCGATACATTTGTAATTAGTCTTTTTTTTTTTTTTTTTTTTTTGATATTTTTCGCGAAAATTTAGCTGGCTACCAGATTCTGGTAGTTTGACGACAACAACTCTTGCAGTTAGCTCTCAAGCCCAGCTAAATTTTTCTTGAGTCTTTAGTCTACCCCTATTTTGTGATAAATGATATACTTGAAGTATTCACCGGGCAGGATGGCGGCAGTTACTCAGACAGATCACTGGACTTCTGAAGTCAACTTGCACCCAAACTCAGCTGAACTATTTCTCGAATTCATAGAAAACTATGCGATATTCATTAGCATGCAGCTGCTACGTTGTGTCAATATGATTATCTGTGGCCTCTGGTCGGAACGCGAGACAGCTGAAGCAATTGTGTACTTATTAAACCAAGTTGATTGTGTCAGTCGCAAATTAAAAAAAATTTGTTGTGAGACTTTAGTCATGAGGAATGAATGGCATTTTTTCAAGGTTTTCTTGCCCTTACTCTTAGCTAAGTGATTTATTTGAAAATATTTACCTGACATACCAATCGCAGACTGGTATGAGTAATCAAATACACAGAATTCTATTATTCTATGATTCTCGGCTAAATTTTTCTTAAGTCCTTACCGGTCCAGGGTACGGTGAGTTTAATCGAGAAATTCTGCCCCAATCTTAGCTTGATTAATTAAAATTTAGCTGGCTGTCAGATCCTGGCAGATTGACGACGATAACTTTTGAAGTTATTATACTCTCAAGCCCAGCTAAATTTTTCTTAAGTCATTTATTGGTTCTGGTTGGCGGTGGGTGTCATCCATGCTCATTTCTAATTAACTGGTAAGTTGATCTCTAACGTAAACATACGTAGCGTATCTTAGATCCAATGATTTGTTTCGTTAAGTAATCTGCCCAAGCCAAGCAAGGGTTGCGCCGCAACTGCGTATAGAAGGCATTGCTTCACTGCTTATTCGCATCTTTTTCGTGAAATATCATGGGGGTTTTTTTATTATTTTTTCGTTTTAGAGTTTTGAAAAATGTTCGATGTTAGCTAAACTATATGTATAATATTTATGGGTTTACTTAATAATGGCTTTGAATTTTTGGGTATAGCTAGTGCGGGTTTTTAGAAAAAATGTTTAATTTTAAAAATTTGAAAATAGTATTTGCATAATATGTAAATTGCATGTAGATTGCGTGTTTGTGGGAAATTTATTAGAACAAAAAACTTGAACATATGATAATAACGATTAAAAGTACATGTTAGTTATGCAGGTGCTCTATGTGAGTATTCTGGGTAATCTCAGGAACACTGTACTCTATTTGCGTCTCGAACTTGAAAATATGATAAACAATTAAAAGTACATGTTAATTATGCAGGTGCTCTATGTGAGTATCCTGGGTGATTTCGGGGAAACTGTACTCTATTTCGTGACTAGTTTTAAAATGATAAGAAAATTCGTATTCATAGGGGAGAATTTATTTATTGAAAACATATGATGACACGATGTTTTTATTATAAAAAGTACATGTTAATTATGCAGGTGCTCCTTGTGATGTATCCTGGGTAATGTCGGGAAAACTGTACTCTATTCGCGTCACAAAATTGAAAATATCAATCAATCAATACGTATTTGTGGGGAGAATTTATTTATCGAAAAACATATGATCATACGATATTTAACATAAAAGTGCATGTAAATTATGCAGGTGCTCCTTCTGATGCATCCTGGGCAATGTTAGGAAAACTGTGCACATTTTTTTTTCCGGGATTTAACAAAATGAATTAGTTTTTTATGTATGGATTGACGCCTCTACTTGGCTATTTGCTGAGAAAATTAACCGGATTTCATTGGATTATTGGAATATACCTTGACATTTTCTACATGGCTTTGCTGAGAAAATTTTATTGAATTATTGGAGACTATCTTGACGTTTTCTACATGGCTTTGCTGAGACAAATTTTATTGGATTATTGGGATCCACCTTGACGATTTTTACATGGCTTAGCTGAGAAGAATTTTATTGGATTATTCGGGTCTACCTTGACGATTTCTACATGGCTTAGCTGAGAGAATTTAATTGGATTATTGGAGACTACCTGGACTACCTTTGAGAATTTTGCTGGTTGCTGTAATAAGGTAAGTTCCTCTAGATCGAGACCGACTAGTTGTAATTATTAACCTATCCCAGAAAAGTGCTTTAATATCCTTGAAGTTACAAAAAAATGTATGCTATATTTTTTTGAAGCTTCTTGTCGTTCCAAACTATATATTATTTGATTTGTTGTGTAAATTTATTTTGACTGATTTTTTAAAATAATTATATTTAATTTTTATGCCAAATTAAATGTCGTTAGTATAAAAGTCAAAATGAATTGACCCTGTCTTCCTCAAACAGAGTAGACGGGGGTGATTAGGATTTATTATTATCTATCGTGATAATTTATAATAGATAAATTATCACCCTTTTCTAATCCCGATGTATGTTAGTTTATAAGGTTTTTTATTTGATATTATATGCACTTTTCCAAATAATGTATTAATAATATTTCAGGATTTTAGGTTTTTCAGGTTTTGAAATTTTCAAGTTTTTTATTGTTTGACACGTTTTTAATATTTCGAAGCTGATTTTATTTGTTTCAGAATTTTCAAGACTTCGTCATCTGCTGTTTCTTGAGGATCATATTTCGGATATAAAAGGATCACATGTTTAGAATCAGCATCGAGTATCATATAATGAAATACAGTAAATCAAGGTTGTAGAAATGTCTTATCACAGCGGTGATAATGGCATAGTGAATTAAGTGGAACTAAGCTTAGAAATGTCCTATCACATCGAGTGATAGTGGCATAGTGAATCAAACCCTAAAATGTCCTATCACAGCGAGTGATAGTGGCATAGTGAATCAAACCCTAAAATGTCCTATCACATCGAGTGATAGTGGCATAGTGAATCAAACCCTAAAATGTCCTATCACATCGAGTGATAGTGGCAAAGTGAATCAAATCCTAAAATGTCCTATCACAGCGAGTGATAGTGACATAGTGAATCGAGCCTTTTTTCGTTTATTTTTTTTTCACAATATTGCGTCGACTGATCAGTACTTATTTCGCTGTTATGCGAGCGAAATCGAAACATTTAAATCCGTATACGAAATAATTCTAGCTGCAGCTAGATGACGTGCGAAAAGCGTATAATCTCAGTGGATTAGGTCTACAGGAGAAACCACTGATAAAAAAAAAAACGAGTCATGTGTCGTACCTCTTGGGTGACTTGGAAAAGACACAAAGAAAATAATTAATAATTTATTTGTATCAATATTTTACAATTTTTTAATTTTCTTCGTTATTGTTTATAATAAAAATATTAATTGAATTTTATTTTAATTTAATTAAATGATTATTCGGTTTTTGTATTTTTTGACTTATTACTTTCATTATTATTGTTTATTTTTTTTTTCTTGTTCAATTACTTAGTGAGTCAATAACATAATAATTTTCAGAAAAAATACTGACTCAACAGATAAATGTGATGTCTTATTTTGATTCAACTAAATAAATAAACAAATAAATTTTAAGTTTATTGACGAATGAATCATCATTTATATTGACAATAAAAAGAATAAAATTATTTCATATCGTTAAAATTCAAACTACTATTTTCAGATAAATACATTTTTTTTTTTCGACATACATGGCTAATTTTTTTCGTTTCAATGAAACTCATATTAAATTTAAACAGGTTATTCAAAATTTAAATACCTTCAATTAAATATTAATTCCATTATTTATAATAATTTTACAGGAGCCAGAATATTTTCACAGAAGTATGAAATATATTTTAAAATTCTGTCAATTATTTGGAGTTTTTCCAATGTCTGGTATATCAAATAACAATCCAGACATGTTGTCTAAAAATATAAATATAGTAAAAAATATACGAAGTTATATGGTTCTTATTTATTTGATATTTTTAAACTTTCAAATATTTTATGAAATTATTGAAACAATAACAACTGGTTCATTCAATGAATGTAAATATTAAAATATTTTTTAAACTAATTTAAATTAAAAACAATATTAATTATAAATTATTATTCAACAGTTCGTATTCCAGTATTTTTGGTAATATTTTCTCTAGCTTCACCTCTTATTGAATTTTTAATATTTTTTTTATTACCATCAAAATGGATAAAGCTTCAGCAAGAATGGAAATCAACTGACATACAATTATCAAAGTATTTATTTTATTAATTAATAAATTAGTATAAATAATTATTAAATAATTTAGTTTCAGTTGTAAATATAATTTTCCAAAAACTGGATGGAAATGTGATACAGTATCAATTATCATAATGATGTCTCTAGTCATTCAACACATTTATTTAATTCAATCATTGAAATACAGTAGATTATTTATGTAATTACATAAATAGTCTGATTAATGTTGATAGATACATGTATATACATTCATGTTATGTTATTTCAATGATATATTAGTAATTATATATGAATATAATTATGAATATGTATGTAATGATAATAATATATAACAGTAATTTAGTATTATAAAATATAACAGTAAATTTCAATATTAATAGTATGATATATAATATTTAAATGATAATATTATTATTATAATAACGTATATTATATTATAGTAATATTAGATTAATGTTATTTATTAATACATATTGATGATTATTACATTGAATATTATACAGTAATAATACAATAGTTATTTTTTATTTGTAGTTGATTTATCAATTTTTGATCAATATTTACAGACCTTTTTATCATACTGGTTTGTATTAATATTTTATAATTGAAAAATTATTTATTAATTAATTAAATATAAATTAATCATTTTTTTTTTTAATTTTAGGTATCAATTGGTCTTGCTGAAAGGTATAAATTTTTAAATAAAATTACAATGAAAACAAAAATATGGAATGATCATGATACATATTGGTGTCAAGTTCGAATGAATTATACTAATTTGAGTAAATTAGTTAAACATACGAATGATATTATATCACCTTTGATATTTTTATCATTTTCACATAATTTTTTTTATGTTTGTATATCACTTTTTGAAGGAATATCGTGAGTATATTTTTAAATATCTAAATTTATGAAAAAAAAATATTTGTAAATTTTTTAAATTGATATATGGGTTTTATTATTAATTTTAGACTTGATAGATATGATATTTTATCGCTCTATCCAATTTATTCATTTATAAATGTATTAATGAGAATGATAGCTGTTATGTTTTCAACATCGATAATAAATAATCAAAGTAAATTAGTTCTTCCAAAAGTTTACTCTTGTCCTTCAAATAAATTTACAATTGAGGTAATAATTATTTTTTTTTTTATAAATTATATACCTATGTATTGAAATTATAATTTTTAATTTTTCAGACTGAAAGATTATTGAATCAAATTGCAAATGATAATATTGCATTTACTGGAATGAAGTTTTTTTTTCTTACACGTAGCTTTATTGTAGCAGTGAGTATATTTGATTTATAAATATATAAAAATATATATTATAAATTTTTTATGTTTTATTTTAAAGGTCGGTAGTACGATTGTTTCATATGAAATTATTTTATTAAAATTTTCAAGCCTAAGTATTGATTCAAACACAACAGAAAAACCATAAATTAAAAAATTGTGTATGTTATTGTTTGATATGTTACGTAAGTTTATAATAAAATTTAATAAAGTAAAGTAATTTTTTATAAATAATTTATTTGTATAAATCAATATTTACTATCTAAAATCTTTCATATTTTATTATTGCACTTTATCGTTTAGTTTAAATCCAAACTCACAATAGTAACTATTATATTTCTTTAATAGAAAATTTAATTATTTTTTAAATATCAAAATACATTAGATAGAATTTGATTATTTGACGATTATTATTTCTAATAAAAAAAAATTATTGAAAGATGAAAGAATTATTAAATCACGTAAGTATATGTGATTTTTCTTATTCTTTTATATTAAATTACATTAGAAAAGTTATTTATTTACTTATTTCTTTTTCTCTAGGATAAAGAATGTTTCTACAAATCACTAAAACCAATTCTAAAATTAGGTCAATTTTTTGGAATTTTTTTAATCCCAAAAAAAGATAATACAATTTTACAAATGAATTCTAATAATTATATTACATTATTTAAATATTTTTATACTTTTATGGTATTAATAGGTCTTTGTAGTTTAGTTTTAAGAGTTACATCATTTATGTTTATGAATTTGATGGATTTAAATAATTGCAGTTTTAGTCCTAATGGTAAAAACAAAAAAAAATTCTATATTTTTTAAATTATATACATAAATCATTTATTTGTAGTTGGATTTACCGCATCGGTATCAGAAACAATATATTTTATAATAACTCTTATTGAATTTATAATATTTTATCGATTACAAAAAAATTGGATTCAACTTGTAAAAAATTGGAAATTAATGGAAATACAATTTACACGGTAAATTATTTAAAAGAATAATTTTATTTTCAATAATAATAATTGTTATTATGATTATTTTCTTTTTTCTAGGTTTAATATTAATTATCCAAAACTTCGTTTGAAATTTATAATAATTACTAGTATTATAATGTCTTGCACATTTTTTCAACATGGTTGGTGGATTTTTCAACAATTTTTTTTGAGAAATAAATCAAAATATTGCAATACATGCTGGGACCATCATATTTATTTAGACACATCAAATGAGCCGATGAATTTACTCGACTATTGTGAGTTAGAATCAAATATCTAACAATAATTTATTAATATTGATATAATTTTTTTTAAAACTCATTTACAGTCATTCGATGTTTTGATATTTTTTTGTTAATTATATCACACCTTCCACGCTGTGTATCAAATTTTACTGATTTATTTATTATTTTGGTAATACAATATTGAATAAATTGAATCATATATATATATCTAAAATAAATAAATATATTTAATTAATAACAGATATCAACGGGACTTGCAGAAAGATATAAGCTAATGAATAATTTTGTTATCAATTCATCAATTTGGATTAATCATGAAAATTATTGGTATAAATTGAGAATTATTTACAATACTTTGAGTAATCTTGTCAAAAAATCTGACGATATTATTTCACCTCTAATACTTTTATCATTTTTTAATAATTTTCTTTATATTTGTACATCACTTTTTATTGGAATATCGTAAGTCTATAAATAATAAATCGTAATAACTTAAGATTGTAAGATTAGTAAATATAATAATTAATAATTAATATTTATTGCAGAATAGAAAAAGATATAAATATGACAACATTGTATTCGTTTTGTTCATTTGGATTTTTTATTATCAAAATGATGATCGTTTTGTTTTCATTATCAAGAGTTAATGAACAAAGTAAAATTATTTTATCAATAATTTATCAATGTCCAACATCAAAATTTACTATTGAGGTTTTTTACATAAATTATTTATTTAATGTTAATATTATTTTACAGTTATCTATTTATTTGTTTTATTTTTTTGCAGACTAAAAGATTACAATATCAAATGATGAATGATCAAGTTGCACTTACAGGAATGAATTTTTTCATTGTCACACGTACATTTATTTTAAGTGTAAGTTGTCTTTTTAAATATTAAAACTAATAATTTTTTTTATATATAAATTATGTAATTTAATTTATTAGATTGCAGGTACACTCGTCACTTATGAAATTATTCTTCTACAATTTTCCAATGCAAGTGACAATCATTAATTTATTTAATGGATATTTTTTTAAATATTGATATATTTATTGAATCAATATGTTTTTTAATTTAATTATTTTTTTTATTTATTCTACATTATAATAATATTATGTCAATGATTGATAATACATCAGGCGCAATATTGAAAAATAGATATATATTATTGATTTAAATAGACTTTTAAATATTCATTGTTGTTGTCTTACATAATAACACATAAAAAAATTATTATTTCATTTTTTAATTTACGAGAATGACAACGAAGTTAAAAAGTGTTATAATTTTTTTGTTTTGTTTCGAGTATGGAAAGAGTTTACTATCCATCATTTGTTTTTTTTAAGTTGTTAAACTAATAAAAAATGTGGCAGCATAATAATTCGGAAAAATTGTTATTTAAAAAAAAATATATAATTACTGATGTGAGTAATTGAAATTTTTTATAAATAAACCAATATTTTATTATTAAAAATAAATAATAATATAAATTTTATTAAAAGGATACAGAATGTTTTCACAAATCAATGAAACCAGTTATGAAATTAAGTCAACTATTTGGTGTATTTCCAATTTTTGAAGCTAATAATAATTCAAAAAAATTTTTAAACAATAATAAATTATATCAAGTATTTTATACTTTATTAATTATCATTTGCATTATTTTTTTGAGTATAAAATGTTTGTCTGTATTAATTATAACAATAAATGGAGGAGTTGGTTGTTTTTTTGGTACTAAAGGTATAAAATTTATTTTTATAAAAATAAACATAGGTATAAATAATAAAATATTAAATTTTTTTAGTTGGTTATTCATTTGGCATTGTTCAAGTTTCATTCTACGGAGTTGGTGCTATTGAATTAATAATATTTATTTGTTTATCACCAAGATGGATTAAACTTAAAAAAAAATGGAAAGAAATGGAAGAATTATCAAAAAAGTATATGAATCAATTGTTATCTAATAAATAAATAAACAAATTAATTTATTTTAAATTTTAGTTTACACAATCATGGATATCCAAAATTATGGTGGAAAATAAATTCAATTTCTTTGATCATAATAACAGCTGGTGTGTTTGACCATGCATGGTGGCTTTATGAAAATCGTTTTTCACTATCATCTGAATCGAAATTTTGTGCAATTGTTAATAATAACAGTAGCTACAATAAATGTAAAACTAATTAACAATCATTTTTCTTTTTTCTAAATAATATAATTTGTTTAATTGAATAGTAATTTTTAAATTTCGAAATTAGATATAACCATAATGAGCCGAAGTTATTTATTAATTGTTGATTCATATGCTGCATACATTTGGAGCTTTACTGATCTCTTTATAATACTGGTAAAATATTTTAAATAATTTAAACTATTTTTTTTTTTAATTAATAAAAATATTGTTAAATAAAATATTTACGCTGTTTTTTTCTCTAGGTATCAGTTTCTCTTGCAGAACGTTACAAATTTTTAAACAAATTAATTATGAATCAAAATATTTGGAGTGATTATGAAAATTATTGGTATCAAGTTAGAATTAATTATAATATTTTAAGTGAAATTGTCAAAGACACAGATGAAATCTTATCACCACTAATACTAATATCTGTTACTCATAATTTTTATTGGATTTGTGCAAAACTTTATTTTGGATTATCGTAAGATCTTTTTAAAATAATATTTATTTGTCGTTAATATACATATAATATAATATAATTATTTTTTAGATCAAATGAAAGCATAACTAAAATTTCATATTTTTATTCAATTGGATTTGTCACAATGAGATTGATGATAACTTTATTTTCAGCATCAAGTATTCATTTGAAAAATAAAATTATACTTTCCTTTATATACGAGTGTCCATCATCAAAATTTACTCTCGAGGTTTTAATATATATATTTGTTTTAAATCAATCTTGTTTTAATGTTTATCCAAATACTTTAAAATTATGAAATTGCAGGCACAAAGATTACAATTTCAACTGTCGCATGATGATGTCACATTAACAGGAATGAACTTTTTTCTCATTACTCGTAGGTTTTTACTAACGGTTAGTTTATTTATTTGTTTATTTATTTAATTATTTATAAATATTATAATAATCATGTATTGTATCTAATATAATGTTACATTTTTTTTTAATTTTTCTGTCCCAGGTTGCTGGTACAATTATCACGTATGAAATGTTCTTAATGAAACTAAATGTTCATTAAAAATATTATATTCATTGAGAATGTATACATTTATTTTTTATTTATTGGGTTTCTTCAATTCATTTTCTTAATGGTTACTAATTATTGTGTGAATAAATTAGAATAAATAATACATAAGTTTTGGGATTGAACGAATATGTTATTGACAATATACCTCGAATGTATACATTTATTTTTTATTTATTGGATAAATCATAAGTTTTGGGATTGAACGAATATGTTATTGACAATATACCTCTTCAATTTTCTGTCTGCCTAATTTATTTCGAAATTTACTCTTTTCATATTTTTTATTTTTTGAATTCACTTTTTTTATTTTTGATAATTCATTTTTTGAAGTTTTTTTTAAAAATACCTCCTCGCTCATTCTGGAACTATACTAAATTTTAAATTTCTGATAGAAAAAAAATATTCGAATATCCGGAACATAGAATGACCGAATTTGATAGTTCATTCTATGTTCCGGATACTCAAAAAATTTTTTTCCTATTAAATTCCAAAAAATTTGTGGAAAAATCTTAGATTTGTATTAGGAACATAGAATGAGCAAGGAGGTATTTTCGAAAATATGAAATACCTCTTTGCTCATTCTATGTTCCGGATACTCAAAAATTTTTTTTTCTATCAAATTTCAAAAAATTTGTGGAAAAATCTTAGATTTGTATTAGGAACATAGGATAAGCAAGGAGGTATTTTCAAAAAAATTTTTTTTTTTTTTAATTTCAAAAAATTTGTGGGAAAAAAATTTTTGAGTATCAGGATCATAGAATAAGCAAAGAGGTATTTGATATTTTTTTAATTTTTGGGTCAACAAGTTTAGCGCCATCTATTGTTTTTTTTAGGTACTATAGAGTAAACACATTGAAATATTCAAGATAGAAGAGGGCTGTTTCATCAGGGTTATAGAACAGGCAAAGAGGTATTTTTTGGGTCAACAAGTTCAGCGCCATCTATTGTTTTTTTAGGTACTATAGAGTAAACACATTGAAATATTCAAGATAGAAGAAGGCTGTTTTATCAGGGTAATAGAACAGGCAAAGAGGTATTTTTTGGGTCAACAAGTTCAGCGCCATCTATTGTTTTTTTCAGGAACTCTAGAGCAAACACATTGAAATATTCAAGATAGAAGAGGGCTGTTTTATCAGGGTTATAGAACAGGCAAAGAGGTATTCTTTGGGTCAACAAGTTCAGCGCCATCTATTGTTTTTTTCAGGAACTATAGAGTAAACACATTGAAATATTGAAGATAGAAGAGGGCTGTTTTATCAGGGTAATAGAACAGGCAAAGAGGTATTTTTTGGGTCAACAAGTTCAGCGCCATCTATTATTTTTTTAGGAACTATAGAGTAAACACGTTAAAATATTGAAGATAGAAGAGGGCTGTTTTATCAGGGTTATAGAACAGGCAAAGAGGTATTTTTTGGGTCAACAAGTTCAGCGCCATCTATTGTTTTTTTTAGGTACTATAGAGTAAACACATTGAAATATTCAAGATAGAAGAAGGCTGTTTTATCAGGGTTATAGAACAGGCAAAGAGGTATTTTTTGGGTCAACAAGTTTAGCGCCATCTATTGTTTTTTTTAGGTACTATAGAGTAAACACATTGAAATATTCAAGATAGAAGAGGGCTGTTTCATCAGGGTTATAGAACAGGCAAAGAGGTATTTTTTGGGTCAACAAGTTCAGCGCCATCTATTGTTTTTTTAGGAACTATAGAGTAAACACATTGAAATATTCAAGATAGAAGAGGGCTGTTTTATCAGGGTTATAGAACAGGCAAAGAGGTATTTTTTGGGTCAACAAGTTCAGCGCCATCTATTGTTTTTTTTAGGAACTATAGAGTAAACACATTGAAATATTCAAGATAGAAGAGGGCTGTTTTATCAGGGTTATAAAACAGGCAAAGAGGTATTTTTTGGGTCAACAAGTTCAGCGCCATCTATTGTTTTTTTCAGGAACTATAGAGTAAACACGTTAAAATATTGAAGATAGAAGAGGGCTGTTTTATCAGGGTTATAAAACAGGCAAAGAGGTATTTTTTGGGTCAACAAGTTCAGCGCCATCTATTGTTTTTTTCAGGAACTATAGAGTAAACACATTGAAATATTCAAGATAGAAGAGGGCTGTTTTATCAGGGTTATAGAACAGGCAAAGAGGTATTCTTTGGGTCAACAAGTTCAGCGCCATCTATTGTTTTTTTCAGGAACTATAGAGTAAACACATTGAAATATTGAAGATAGAAGAGGGCTGTTTTATCAGGGGAATAGAACAGGCAAAGAGGTATTTTTTGGGTCAACAAGTTCAGCGCCATCTATTATTTTTTTTAGGAACTATAGAGTAAACACGTTAAAATATTGAAGATAGAAGAGGGCTGTTTTATCAGGGTTATAAAACAGGCAAAGAGGTATTTTTTGGGTCAACGAGTTTAGCGCCATCTATTGTTTTTTTTAGGAACTATAGAGTAAACACATTGAAATATTCAAGATAGAAGAGGGCTGTTTCATCAGGGTTATAGAACAGGCAAAGAGGTATTTTTTGGGTCAACAAGTTCAGCGCCATCTATTGTTTTTTTAGGAACTATAAAACATTAAAAAAATTTCAAAAATATCAAATACCTCTTCGCTCATTCTATGTTCCTGATACTCGAAAATTTTTTTTTTCTATCAAATATCAAAAAAATTTGTGGAAAAAAAAATTTCCGAGTATCAGGAACATAGAATGAGCGAGGAGGTATTTCCGAAAATATCAAATACCTCTTTGCTCATCCTATGTTCCTGATACTCGAAAATTTTTATTTCCAATTATTTTGAGAAATTTGTGAAAAAATTATAGATTTGTATTAGGAACGTAGAATGAACAAAGAGGTATTCGAAATTTTTAAAAATACAAATCAAAAAAATTCTGAAAAAAAATTAGGCAAACAGAAACTCGAGGAGGAAAAAAATCGAAGAAGTAATTTTCAAAGATCTCATTTATCATTCATCAGGAATATAGAATGCTAAAGGGAGGTATTTTCGAATTTTTTAAATACTAACTTAAAATTAAAATAAGTTCACTATTTAAATAAAAGATCCAATAATAATTCGTTTTTTCTTTATTAACTTAATTTGGTTTGATTTATGCCTTAGTTATATAGGAGGGCGCTGCTTATATTCTCTTTTTTTTATTTTTTTTTTCATCATCTTGAATCAGCTGTTTACCAAACAAAAAACATAAAATTTTACAAACAACCATTCAATAACAATCACGAATTATCACAATAATAACTGAAAGGTATCATATATATAAACAAAAAATATGATACAAGTTTATTATGTTCTAGACAACCATTGTTTATAATTTAATTAAATAACAAGTGTTAAAAAAAATAAATAAAAGATGATTGTTAAAACGTATTTACTTACAATATTAATATTATTCATCCATCAACAAGAAACATCATGTTTTATAAATAATTTTCAACCATTGTTAAGTATAACATATGACACTACAAGTAAATTATTTTTAAAATTAAAATCATCATTTTATCATAATGATCAATGTTTAATTGATGATATAAAAAAAAATATAACTGGTAATATATAACATAATAAGTGCTAGTTTAAAATCAGATAAATAAATAATAATTATTACCTTTTTATTTTCAAGAATTAGAATTGATGATTAATAAAAATTTATATGGTCAACATATTGCTGGAAGCTATGTTTTAGCTGCAATTGGATCTCATTTAATTGATAAAAATCCATCAAAACCATTGACAATGATATTTCATGGTAAAACTGGTACTGGTAAAAATTATTTAGCAACAATGATTGCAAATGCATATTTTAAAAATGGTGAAGATAGTAAATATTATCATTTTATAAATAGTAGAAGTGATTTTCCATTGGATGGATCAATTGATGAATATAAAAAGCTATTATATGATATGGTTATTGAAAATTTAAAAACATGTCCAGAATCAATATTTGTATTTGATGAAGTTGATATGATGCAACCAGGTGTACTAGATGTACTTGTACCATTTTTAAATTACAAAAGAAATAAAAAAATACATCACAATGGTTATTTTATTGATATAATAACAAATCGTGCAATATATATATTTTTAACAAATACTGGAAGTCAAGAAATTATTGATACAATGATAATGCTTAATAATAATGGTAAAAAACGTAATGATATGGTACTAAGTGATTTTGAACATTTAATATCACTTGGTGCATTTAATGAAAAAGGTGGATTTTATAAAAGTGATGCTATAAGTGCTAATTTAATTGATCATTATGTACCATTTTTGCAACTTGAATATGAACATATTAAACTTTGTATTGAATATGCATTTAATTCACGTGATGCTGTTGCTAATGATGAATCAATTCAGGATGTTATGGCTTATGTTACATTTGAAGAGCCACCTTATCATAGATTTTCCAAGTCTGGATGTAAAAGAATTGAACAAAAAACAGCAACTATTTTGTATAAAAATCGTAGTAAAGATGAAACATAATATTGTTTGATATAGTATATTATTATTTTTTTTAATTTTAAATCTAGAGTTTTATTTTTCTAACTTGAAATTGTTATAAATAAATAATTAAGAAATCAAAGATCCACTTGTTGTTGAATTAAAAAAATGATTTCTACCTTATCATCAACTGTCTTTGATTTTTTTTTATTTTCATCACACACAAACCCAAGATGACGATGTTGACCTTGGAAAAAAGAAAATAAAACATGGATGATGCCGGGTGTGTTGTTGCAAAAGATCTTTAATGTTAATTTCATAAATAAAGTCCAAAAAATAATAAATAAATTTGATTATAATTTAAGTTTAAGTGATAGTTATTGTGATGAATATTAAACGTAGTGTTGTAACATTGTCACTTTGGTTGATTTATTATTTTCAAGAGACATCATGTTTTGATCCAATAACTATTGGAGCTGGTGCAGTATTTACAGCTGGATCAATTTATTCTGGATTTAAATATTTTACAAATGATTGTAAAAGCAATGAATGTTGTAACAATGAAAATTGGATAAAAAAAGATATGCAAGGTTTGAATTATTATTGTTATTGGTGTTGTTAAAATGTTTTAAATAAAACAAATGTTTAATTATTTTATTTATAATTGTTTTTTGTAGCTCTAAAAATGGCAATGAATCAACGTCTATTTGGTCAACATATTGCACATACAACAGTATTAGCAGCAATGACATCTCATATAAATAATCCAGAACCAAAAAAAGCATTGACAATGAGTTTTCATGGTCTACCTGGTTCAGGAAAAAATTATTTATCATCAATGATTGCAAATTCATATTTTACAAAAGGTGAAAATAGTAAATATTATCATTTTTTTAATGGTAGAACAGAATTTACAAATGATCAACATATTGATAAATATAAATTATCAATTAAAAAAAAAATAATTGATAGTTTAATTGATTGTCCAAATTCAATATTTGTATTTGATGAAGTTGATATGATGCCACAAGGTGTATTAAATGTACTTGTACCATTTTTACAATATGGAAAACATCAAAATATATATAATGATAATGATCAACATATTGATATTAAAACAAATAATGCAATATATATTTTTTTATCAAATACTGGTAGTCATGAAATAATAAATACATTAATTAAAATATGGGAAAATGGTGGTAATCGTGATAATACAAAGCTAAGTGATTTTGAAAATATTATAACAATGGGGGCATTTAATGAAATTGGTGGTTTTAAAAATAGTCATACAATAAGTACAAATTTAATTGATCATTATGTACCATTTTTACCAATGGAAGAAAAACATATTAAACGTTGTATTGAAATTGAATTTAATGATAAAAATTATAAACCAAGTGATGATGATATTAATGAAGTCATGTCATATGTTACATTTGATTCATCAACACACAATTTATTTGCTAAATCTGGATGTAAAAGATTATCACTTAAAATAGCAACAATTGTTTATCAAAAAAGAGATAAGTTTTTATAATTCATAAATATATAATTAAAAAAAAAAAAACACAAACTTGAATCTCATGTAAATAAGCAAACTTAAAAAAAAATACTTAATTTCAGACGTAAAATTTTATTACGCTGAGACATAAAATATTGTATTTTGTATTTTTACAACAATTGAAATATATACATCAATTTATTTATTATTTTATATTCATTATTATATAACTAGATATTTTTTAGTTTATTATTATTATTTTTTTTTTTAAATTGTTTTATTGGCACAATTGGAGAGAGGCGTTCTCAATTAATTGAAAAATATTGTTTTATTATATGACTTTTTTCTTTTTTATTTATTTTTGTTAATTTTTTTTTATGATTTATTTTATCATTAACTAGTGGAATAGTGCATCATTATTAAAAATATTTTTTTGATGCATATATATATATATATTTATCAAGCAATTTGTCAATAGACAAAATAATTTTCCTTAGAGGCAATTTTTTAATTTTATCATTTATAATATATATATTTATTTTCTTTCAAAGATATTCTTTGTTTTAAAGCCAATTTAGATCTGATTAACTTTCCTTGTGATATGTTAAAATAAAAAATCTGGACGATCAATGATTTTTAAAAAAAAAAGAAATTTTATAATCCTGGGACTAGTGTAACGTACAGGCATATTTCACAAAAGAAAGTATTGGCCTTGGTCTTTGGATTTTAATGTTTATTAGTTAATTAATTAAAAAAAAAAAAAAAAAACTTATATTATTAGATTTAATGGTTTAATTTATTCTCTGACTTCTTCAACATATCCTTTTGGAAAAAAACCAACGTAATCACCAATTTTACCTTTCCACCAACCTTTTGCATCACCCTGTTTACTCAACACAACAACACGACAACCACGATGTAAATTTAATTGATTTGGTTCAATAGCACGAAAATCAAATAATGCTTTAGCTAATACACGTTTAAATGGCCAAAGTAATCTTTTATCTAATTTTTCAAAATTTTCAGCTAATGATTCTCTTTGATAATATTCAACAAGTTCAACAACTGATTTAAAAAATCTTGATTCACTCAAATAATATAAATCAGCACCATCAACATCACGTTTAAAAACTCTAATATGTTTAACAGCACCATCAGCCCTGTAAGATGAAATTAAAAATATCATATAATATTTGTTAATTAAATTGTAACAAAATAAATAAATATATACTAACATTAGACTAATTGCATAATTTGTTTCATGTTTTAATCTTGGTTGTCCAGCAGGTCTTAATCTTAACATGTATGTTTCATCTTCACGTCCTTCTAATTGTTGTGTTGCAACATCTCTTCCCATTTCATGTACAAACCATAATTTAACTGATAAACCTCTATCACATGGTACTGGTGGTGGAGGTGGTGGTGGCGGTGGTGGTATTGGTATACATCTTCCTGAATATGGTATACATTGTTTATGTACAGCAAGTCGACAAACTTCACAACAATATCCCTGTTTTAAAATGACAAGATGAAAATAACATTATCATACAAGTAAATTAAATTAAAATTAATATAGTTAAATATATATTTATACCTGAAATATACGACCCTTGAGAAATTTATTACATCTTTGACAACTACGTGCTGTATCAAATGTTGTTAATATAAATTTATGATTCGTTGTACGACATGCAGCTGGATTAATAGTGTCAATGGCATCTTGTAATGCTTTTATCCACATTTGTTTTTGTTCATCTGTTCTAGCATATAATGTATATGCTGTGTATGCTTGTTTATGTACTAATAACCATTGATATGACCATCTTGAATCTCTACCAAGTGTACGACGACCAGTATGATCTTCTAATCTATAATCATCTAGTTTTAATGTTTCACGATAACAATATTGATCACCACGACCAGCTTTACATATTAAAACAGTTTGTTCAAATATAAATGCCCATCTTGTTTTAACACGTTGATCACCATGTGCTTTAACTTTTAATTCACCATCTTTTAATAAACGTCCATAGCCTTTTAATTCAACTGGTGATGCCCAATCAACAATTGATGCTTGTATATCTTTTATAATATCTAATGTATCTGAATCACGTTTAACTTCATCAATATATTGTGCAACATCAATCATAACTTCACGTGCTTTTGTTAATTGACGTAAATTTTCAGTCCATTCACGTGGTGTTGTTTCAACAAGTTTATCTAATAATAAATGATATTTTAATACACGTTGCATTGGTACTGATAATATATCACGTAATTTAAATTTTCTATTATTTGCTTCTTGTTGACATTTTATAACTTCTTGATTTAATAATTCATTTTTATTACATAATTCTTGTAATAAATTTTGTGCTGATGTTAAATTTGAACAATAATCACCATATATTACAAATTTTTCTCGCCAATCAAGAAATACTTGTCCAAGTTCAGCACCACTTTTGGCTTTTCTTAATTGACTATGAAAACCGGCATGTATTTCAGCTAATTCTTTTATACCAAAAAAAATTTTTGATGATTCTTCTGGACGTAAATGTAATGATAATGGACGTGCAAAATGACGTAATAAACTACTTAAAACTTCAGAATAATTTCTTTCAGTTTCAACTAATTCTTGTACAACGTAATCACGTTTTTCACCACCACCTGGTATTGCTCCTTCCTATAAATTTTCAAACAACAATATTTACTATTTAATAATATTCCATTTCGACATATATACCTATATAAATTTTCGTGCAATTTATGCAACACATGCAAAGATTTAATCAAAAAAAAAAAAAAAAAATCATAATAAATTAATTAACATAAATAAAATAAGAAGAAAAAAAAAAAAAAAAATGATAAATAATAACCTCCGGTGCTAATGGAGATGTTTGAATTTGAAGACTACAAAGATCATGATAAATTTCTTCACTTTGTATTTGACTGCAATAAGCACCATATCCATCCTCTTCACAAGCTGGATCATTATTAACATGACAAGCCCCAGCACCAGCCTCATCACCCTCACGTCTACGTAGTCTTCTTTGACGACCCTCATTCTCACGTCTTTATTATTATCATTATTTTTTTATTTTTAATCCAATATTGTTGTGTTGATGTGATCCATTTACGTTCAATGAAAATAAATAAATAAAAACAAAATAAAGAATAAAAAAATCATGCAAAAAAATAAAAAAAAATAAATACAATCTACATAATAATTAATAATAAACTATGGAAAATAAAAACTAATGTTTTTATTTATAATTTAACTGTGATGATAACTAAACATTAACTAAGTTATTTTAAAATATTCAGAATTAAAATTAATACAACAATATAATTTATAAACAATCCTAAATGATAATAAATAATTTAACTATCAACAACAATTATTTAGATACAACGTTTTAATAATTATCAGACTAAATATATAGATTATAAATAAAAATAAATAAATAAATAAATATTTAACAAATATATAACAAACGAATTGTAAGAAAGTTATTTGTTTTTTGTTTTGTTAATTATGTAGTACCTCCTTGACGAAGGACCACTCGTTACTTGGTGTTGTTGAAAAGGAGAGTAGCTCCTGATAAACATCCGATTCACCAAGTTCCCCAGCTCTCGGTTTAATGGTAAAACCCACAACAGTAGGTGTCATTGTTCTAAATTTACCAATACAATCATTTGTTGTTGTTTTTTTTTTATTCTATTCTATTCTTTCTCTTTTTTTTTTTTTTAAATAAAAACAATGATGAATAAATAAAGCCATGAAAATTATATGTATTCTTTGAATAAAATAAACCTGTTTTTGTCTTTAAATTTTTTGTTTTAATATTACTAAATAATTTAAGATTAAATTGAATGACCCAATGAGTCAATAAAAAATCAATTTAAAATGAATAATAAATATTAAATTATTGAATTAAAAATAACTCACCCAACACCAGCACTTTGAAGGTCCTTGTATGCATCTTCCTGTGATCGATCACGACCCACAGAAAATCCCCTAAAGAATAATATTGTTTTTTTTTTTTTATATAAATAAATAACATTGTGACCTTTTAAAATAACAATTATTGATTGATATAATTAAAAAATAAATGCAACATACTGTATTCCTTTACGACGGAATCTTGATGTGAATGACAATGCTGATAGTGTACATAGTACTTGATGAAAATTTGATAAATCAAATAAAACACTTGCTTCAAATAAATCAGAATCAGATAATCCAAATGTTGTTGAACATACATTTAAAAATAATTTAATATTTCTTAAACATAAAAATTGTGCCATTTGTGGTTTTTGACTGACATCTTTAATATCAAAACATCCTGGATCAACAAGATTTAATAAATTACATAAAAGTACACCATCTCTAAGTGTATATGCTAAATCAAATGGTTTTGCTGATGGCCAATTTGCTTTATGATCAGCACGTAATGCACCACATCTTGTTAACCAGCTGGCACATTCTTGCCATCCTGTTTCAGTATCATTTCCATTCTCCATTATTATTTTAATTATTTTAAAATATCTAAAAAAAATAAAATCATATATTAATAACTTAAGAAATTATAATTTATTAAAATAATTATTACCTTTTTTAAAGATATATTTATTTATTTTTATAAACAAAAATTCTTATTATTATTTAATTTTTTTTTAAATTTATTTATTGAGCAATTTATAATAAAGTCCTTGTGTTGTATATCCGGATGTAATATTTTATATCAATATATAAATTTATAATCTTTTATAAACCAAACATAAAAATGTGATATCATTCTGATATTAAATTTTGTTGTTTTGTTTGTTTTTGTAGGAGCAATTTTTTTTTTTTAACCACTGTATCACTTGAATAAACTTTGAAAAAATATATAAAACAAAATTAACGCTTTTATTTTATGAATGAACAATTATCACGATATATTGGCATATATTTTATGATAATTAAATAATTGATAAATTGTCAATGAATCCAGCCGTCAACTCGGCGGAGTCCATTTTGGTATGTATCATTGCTGGACAATGGTGCAATCCCAAGTGGCCTCGTAACAGACTTGCTCCAAAATGTTAAAATGGTTAAAATATATACATATATATTTATCTTTCTTTTTCTATTCAATTTAAAGGACACTGTCAAATTTTCTATCCTTTATTAAATGTTGTTTTTTTTTTGTTGATGTTGGTGTGTTGTTGCTTGATGATTTTGATGATGATGATGATGATGACAACGATAGTAGCGCAGCCTCTCGGCAACTCTAAAAAATACACCGATTGATAAAAAAAAAAAAATGTACATATGACAAGGATAGACAACTGATAATAAAAATTGAGATAAAAAAAAACAAAGAGGGAATAAAATCACTTACTGAAAATAATTGAAGGACAATCCTGGAAAATTTAATCGATAATTATAACTTTAAAATAAATATTCATCTTGGGATGATGATCCCAAGTAATGACAGACTGTCTAGGTCATCAAAATACAAAAAAAATATATTGTAAATAAATATGTTTATTTAACAATGTTATTGGATGATATGTCAATATGATTTTATCATTCAAATCATATATTTATATTTTGATTTATGATAAGATTGTTTTTTTAATTTAACTCTTTGTTGAAATAACAGCGCTGTGTTACTCGCGGATTGTCAGCGACACCAAATTATTTTGTTTTTTATTATTGTGATTTTTTAAAGATCAAATCAATAAAGAATCATTGAGATTGATTAATTATTAACAAGAGAAATAAATTTATTACAGTTGTGCTTTTGTTGTTGTTAAAGCAAGTCAAGTTATTTATTTTTAATTTTTATTTCTTTTATCAATAATTTTTATATTGAGTAAAACAATGATTATTTTATCATTTGGTATATTTTTATTTTTTTTAACTGGAACATGTTATGGAAATATGATCCAGTGTAAAGATGAAACAGGAAATAATGTCGATTGGTAAATATTAAATATTAATTTAATTTTTTTTTTTAAGATTTAAGATTTTGCTTACTGATTTTTTTTATTTCTTTTAGGTTTGTTATGTATAAAATTCCAAAAATAGCAGAAAGTGCTAATCCAGTTATACGAAAAGGTGTGGCATATATGTTTATGACAAATAATACCGTTAACGATGGTTGGCAATTATCAAAAAGAGATATTTCATCAGTAGATTCAATACCAGGAAAAACACTTGAGTCTTTGTACAATGATGTTAGTAAAAAAAAAACTAACAAAGGACAATTATTTTCGCATTAATACAAATGATTCATGATCAATTAAAAGTACTATTATAAATTATTGTTAATTATTATTTTAGAAAGTTGCTGAAAAACTTGCCTGGTTAGTATACAATGATCAGCCACCAAATACAAATTCTTCTCATTCAAAATATGGACATGCAAAAGGTGTTATTATGACAAATGAAAATCAAGGATTTTGGCTAATTCATAGTGTACCAAGTTTTCCATCAATGCCTCGAACAGGTACTGAAAAAAAAAAAAAAAATAATACCAAAGAAATTATTCAAGATTGTGAAAACAAAAAAAAAAATACAACTGATGATTTACCAATTGGTGAATATTCATATCCAAATTCAGGAAAAGTATATGGACAAAGTTTTTTATGTATATCTATTAATTCAAGTGAAATTAATTTCATTGCAAATCAATTAATATATAATCAAATAATAACATACAAACATAATATTCCTGATAAATTAAAAGAAAAATTTACGAGTTTATTAAATGTAACAACACGTCCAAAAATTAAAAGACCACCTTATAATAATAAGGGTGTATTTGAATCAACAGAAGGTGTCAAATTTACATCATTTGCTAAAACAGATAAATGGCAAAAAGGTATATATTTTCTAATAATAATAATTTATTTATTATTAGTATTTTTGAATTTTATTTATATATTTGGTAAATTTTTTAATTAGATTTATATGATGATTTTGTTGCACCACAATTACAAGTTGATATGCTCGCTGAAACATGGCTAAATGGCAGAGGAAAATTACCCTCTGAGTGCAATGGAACACAGTAATATAAAATTAATAATGATTTCTTTTTTTTCTTTGCACATTTTAAACATTTTTAAAATGATCTTTTTTTTTTTTTTATTCAACTCAGAGTACTTAATGTTCAATCCATCATATTGAATTCAGCCAATGTGGAATTCAAAAGCTCACGGGATCATTCAAAGTGGGCTGTTGCTATGAAAAATATAAAAAATAAAAGCTGGATCTGCATTGGTGACATAAATAGAGCTGTAAAATTTTTTTATTACCTTTTATTATTTTTTTCCCACTGGAATTTTCAATAAATAAATTTTTTCTTTTCCCTCAGGATACACAATTCAATCGTGGTGGTGGAACTGTCTGTTTAAACTCATTGAATTTATGGAAAAATTATCGTGACTCAGTGAATGACGTTGAATCATGTCCTAGAAAAAAAACTGGTTTTATCAAATCCATCAAAAAGTGGTTCTCCAAAACAATCGGATAAAATAAAAATAAAAAAAAAAAACACATAGTATAATTAATTAAAAAATTCAAGTAAATATTTTTTATTTTTTGTATTTATTTTTTGTTAAAAATTTTTCTTTTCAATTAGAAGGAATTAAATTGTTTTTTTTTTTTTATCGACAAATCAATTTGATCGAGGAAGACTGAACTTATTTTCTTGTATTTATTATAAATTATTAAATTTTTTTATTTTCTTCTGTTTTTTTTTTTGGCACAATACCTGGTGACCGAAATTTTAAACCAAACTCAGTAATGTTTTGTCTGGTTTTTTTCGTTTGTATTTATTATTATTCTAATTTCTTTGTTTGTTTTTTTTTTTCGTATTTATTTTTCATTACGGCACTCGGTGATATTGAATTACCTTCTATTGAATTTAATTTTTTATTATGTCGAGTTGAAATTAAAATTTATAAATTATCAGACACTCGTATGATGAATATAATTCTCATAATTAACTTGTTTTTTTTTTTTTTGTATTTTTTTGTTATTAATTTTTTTTTTTTTTGTATTTTTTTTTGTTCTTTTTTAAAATTTTGAGGACTAGATTTTTACTAACCTACTAGCTGAATTATTTACAGATTAATTTATAATTATTATTTATTTTTTTTATTCATATAAATACGAGAAAATTCACGTGTCGTATTAACATTAATAAACTTTTTAATAAAATCAATATTACATAATTTAAATTGATGATAATAATTGTATGAATCTTTTTTATAATTTTCGATTAGCCTTGAGTATCGCATTAACTCGTAATTTTTTTTTTTCCTTTTCACAAGACATTTGTATAATTAGGAGATTTAAACTAATTCTAGGCAGTATAGAATTAATAATTATATTCATGAAAATTATCTGGAATTTCTTTTGTTGTTTTTTTTTTCAAATTTTAATCAGCTTATATTTTTTCATTTAATTTATTTTCTGCTTGTTTAATTAACTTTTTTTCTAAATGTTTTATTTTGATAGAAAACAAAACTTCTATTGTTCAAAAAAAATTCATTAAAAAAAAATTTAATTGCAAATTTTTAATCCAATTATTCTTTTGTTGATATAGATTTTTTTTAATAACAATAGTTTTTTTTTTTTTTTTCGTTTCAAATATAATTATTTTTTAATTAAATAGCTTTTATCGAACATGAAAATTTTATAATGTTCATTTAGTAGAGAAACAAGCGAACAATTTTTAATTAGTTATTATATTTTGTAAATTAAATCGTCAGAATGAATATTAATGGGCACAGATGGCTTTGTTTTGTTTGTTTTTTTCCAGTTGTTTTATCAATTTTTAATTCATTATACTTTTGGTTTATTTTGAACAAAAAAAAAATCTAATTATCTCGTATTTATTCATGAGTTTAATTTTGTATAACTATTTCTTTGTTATTTTATAAATTATAATGCATCGATCAATTCTTTAGCAACAAATTAAACTCAACTATTTTTTTTTTTTTTTTTTATTATTATTTTTTAAGGACTATCCACTGACAGTAGAAAACGACGATAATTATACATCATTATTTTATTATTTTTTTCATATCCAAATTGTTCATTTACATCCTTTCTATAATCGAAATTACATATTATTTTTTAGTTTTTTTTATTTCTTTCAAAATCTATATTAAATTGAAAAATTATGCAATTTAATCAGTGTAATCATGTGCATTAGTAATAAATCTAAAAAAAAAAAATAATTTATTTTTACAAATAATTGTAAATTGTAAATAATTACATTCGATAAATTCTTAAATTAAAAATGGCAGTACAACAATTTAAAAAATTTTATTTTTTAAATTTACGTTAATTATACTACAATATTATTGTAGTAGTTGTTTTTGTTTTCTTTAAAAATTTGTCATTAATTGAAATTTGTTTCTTTAATTTTTTTTGTCTTTCTAAGATAGTAAAGATTTTTTAATTTTCACAATGAGATTAAATTAGTAAATGCGTGGAAAAGATTTTAATGGAGAATTGATTCGACTGAGATGACACTTGCTTTATTAATTTTATTATTATTATTATTACTTTGTTGATCAATTTTTTAAATGGGATTTCAAATTTTTGCAGGCATTGCCTTTTTTTTTTGTTTTAAATGGTCCAATTATCACCTGGTTTAGACAAAAAATTTATTAATTTTTTTTCATTTGAATTTTTCATTATATGCAAATACAGGCATTGGCTTGGTCCCGAGCACGAGTTGTATGTCGTGTTTGAATATCAAAAAAAAAGCGCATCGATTCTCTTGATTTTTAAATAAATCTCTCCATTTTATTATTTTATTATTATATTAATTATAAAATTTTGTTATTTATCCTTTTTTTTTCTCAAACTCGCCTCTAAATTATCGTCACTTTACTCATCAGTGTCATTGGTAATTTTGTCCTTACAATTATTATTTTTTTAATAATTATAATAAACAAATAATAGCTAATAAAAATAAATAACCAATATAGTATAATATTTATAACTCAATATTATTATAATTATTATTACTATTATTATTAAGTATTATTTTTTGGCTATTTTATTTATATACAGTGCGTTTGATAATTTTTGAGCAATGACATAAAAAAATAAAATAAAAAATAATATAAATAATTTAAAAAATATTGATGATAATTATTGAAGCAAAAAAAAAAGAAAAAAAATATGACTATTATAATTTATTTATATATATATAAATATATTAATATTTAGAATATTTCGTGCAATTTTATTTTTTTATCTCAATAATTTTATTATATGACAAAACTAATGCGTCTTATTTTTTTTTTTTTTTGTTTAATATCTTCAAGGCTTGACACATCTTGGCCCTCATGATTTAATTTCAATGGTATTCATTATTATTATTACTATCATCATAATGATTTATAATAATTTACGTTAAAAGTATAAGCATTGATTCAATATACCTACTTCGTGCTTGTCCATTTTTAACTTTCATTTTATTTGTATCATCTTGTATTTGATTTTCACTATTAGCTGGTACGTGCTCATCAATTGGCGACAAGCGATCACTACTAGTAGCACCACCACCACTTCCAACATCCGGTATTTTAATAATACAATCATTATATGTATCATCTGAATCACCATCAAATGATTTATCATTAACATGAATTTTAACAACAGCATCAACTGGATAATTAATATTATCACTTGATGATGAACCATAGAAATTTATCATTTTACATGAATCAGATGTTGTATTATCTGTACTTTGTTCATCACATTTTTCACATAATTCAAATAAATAATTATCATCATTATCATCATGATGATTAATATTTTTTTTAATGATATTATTATCATCATCATCATCATCATTATTTTCACATTTAATACATATTAAATCATTATTATCATCATTACAATGATAATTATCATAACGATATTGTTCAATATATTTATCAGATCTACTTGTTGGTGTTTTTGGACGATATGAACATGTACGTGATTCTAAATCACATTCTATGCATAATAATAAATTTGATTTACTACCATTTTTTTTATTAAAACCATTACATGTACCAATTTTATTATTATCATCATCATCATTATTATAATCACAATCACTATCATAAAAAATATGACTTGGACTACCAATTGACATTGTACATGGTGTTGATGGTGTTGTTAAACATTCATGACAATTATCATTGTAATATGATTTTTTAATATTATTAATTTTATCAATTGTTGATTGTAATAATAAGCCACGTTTATTATTAATATTATTATCATTACGTGGCATTATTTCTTGTTAAATAATACTTTCACGATTACGTTCATTATCTTCAATACTTGATGTTGAACTTGTACGACGTATTTGCATTTCAATTTCAGCTAAACGATGTTCAACAATATATTGTTGATGATTTAATTTATCAGATAATGCTGTATTTTCACTTTCAAGACCCATTAAACGTTCACGTAAACGTTTTATTTCAGCAACAAGTATATCATGTCCAGCACTACCTGTTACTGGTGTTAATGCACCTTCAGACACTAATTGTGTCATGCTATTGCATGTCATACCTTTAATTAAAATAATTAAAAATAATAAATTAATTAAATATTTATTTATTTATTTATATATTTTATATAATAAAAAATAAATTACCAGAATGAGTTGATTGCCGTCCAATTGATAATTGTGTTGCTATTGATCTTGCTGCTCTTGCAGTATGATCCTCACTGCTTCTAGCACTGCTTGTTGCACTCATTGGACTATCAGCACTTCTTGTTGCTGCTGTTGTTGCAATACCACTACCACCACCACCACTACCACCACTAGCAACAACAACAGTACCATCATTATCACCAATTCTTAATCCATGATGATATGATGATCCAGTTATTGGACTTGGACTTGGTGAAAATAATGAACGTGTTGTACGTAATTCAATTGGTGATATCCACATGTCTTCAATTGGTATTCTACCTCTTGATTCAACAAGACCTGGAGTACTTTGACTTCTTCCCATTGCAGCTGTTAATAAATTTTCATTAAATTAATTTACAATTTTTTCTTTCAAGTATATAAGTTTATATTTTTGTTATTTATTATACCTTTTTCTAAGGGTGCTTTTTTATATTTTTCAAGTCGTTTTACTGCAATTGACTCAAGACGTACTCGTGCTGCTGGATACTCCTTCAGCACATCCCACATATCCTTTTTACTCAGTACAAATAGGTCGGAATAACCGACTGAGCGTACACTTGCTGTACGGCGATTACCTACGACGATGTAGCCATTTAATGGTTATCAGGTTGTTTCAACCAAATTAATAACACATCTCGAAATTATTATTAATTTATTATTTTTATTTATTAATTTAAATTGATTAATATATAAACAACTTTATTTTTTAAATGAAAATTTAATATTTATAATTGTTTTTAATTTATATTTAAATATATGAGCAATTAGAAATACTTGCGCTTTTCATAATCAATTTTAAATCAATTTCTTGATATAAATTAATGCACTCGAGATATGTTGGACATTGCGGAAATGAAAATATACAAAATGTCTCATAAAAATATTATATTGGGTAAATATTGATATGACTAGTGTGAGAAATTTGAAATTTTGATTGACACATATATATATATTTGTGTATATCAAAATTTAACATCCCAACATTTCAGCCTCATCGGTCTCGTGAAATAATTCGATATATTCACGCATTCAGGCATTTTATCAAGATTGTGACGTATACCGGAATGGAATATCGATTTTATTTTTTTCATCCACTTCGATTTACGTCAGTCTTTTTTATATTTTTGCTCTATTATTTTATTATTTTTTAAAATTAAATTTTATCAATATTTATTTTGAATATATTTCTTTATTTAATATGCCAAAAAAAAAAAAATAAAAAAATAAATATTATATAAATATCTACTATAGCGGATGCAAGGTGTTTCGCTCGATAACTACATTATGCAATTAATAAATATTAATGTTAAAAAAAAAAAAAAAGCATTATTAATAAAAATATTTTTTTAATCATCGAGCTTGTAATTTAAAAATGGAAAAAATATTAAAAAAGCTTTTATCTTGGTTCATTTGCAAGAGTTACATTATCAAGTGTTTGCTTATTTTTAATTTAATTTGTTTAATTATTTTTTTCAACAAACATAAAATAATATAAAGTTGAATTAGTTATTTAAAAAAAATATTGAATTTGCACGCAATAGGAAAGATAATATATTGAGCAATTTATCAGATAATAATTAATAATTATATATACATATCAAAGTGCAGTGTTCAAGTGAATCATTAAAAAAACATTTCGCCTATTTACAAAATTTATGCAATTTTAGATTGCTAATAAATGCTTGTTTATTTAAAATATATATATAGTAATTACTAATTAGCATTGCTCTTTTAAGTAGATTAAACTTTAAACCAAATAAATTACGAAAATGTTTTTTTAATGATAACACGGATAAAATAACAATTAATCAAGTTGGCCTCCAAAAGGATAAAAGAATAAAGGGCATAGCGAAAAAAAAAAAAATATAAAAAAAATGAATAAATATATTCGAGTTAAATTGATGATGATCATGATGATGCACGAAATGCCCTTTCAGCAACGTAAACTAACCTTTTGAATTACAAGAAAAAAAAATTCAACAACAATAAATGAGCCATAGTTTATCTTGTAAACAAAAAAAAAAAAAAGAGAAAACTTGACATGAAAAATGTTTGAAAATCTAAGCAAGTTTACATATAACGTATATACTTTAAAATATCAAGCTCATCTTCATCGATTTAACTCAAAAATTATGGTAAGTAGATATAGAAAAAAAAATAGTTCTACACGGACGAGGGTGAAAGTATATTATAATAATGAAAAATCGTGAATTATATGAAAATGAAAAATGTGAAAAATATTTATGTAAAATATAAACAAGTATATAAATTTAATTCTTTTTTTTTTTTCAAGATTTTTTTAATATAATGTTATTATTATGAAAAAAAAAAAAACGTAAGAGAAGGGTGAATAAAAGTGTCAAGACAGCGGTGACAAAGTAAGGGTGTCGAATTGAATAAAGAATATAATAAAAAATGATGGTGTTTATGTCGAGATAAAAAAAGTAAGTTAAAACGTTCAATTACTTGATTCAATGAATTTTTTTTTTCTCAAGAGATAATGAAGTAAAGTTTTAATATACCAAAAAAAAAAAGGGTTAGCCAAAAAAAGTTGTAATATAAAAAAGTAAGAGGTATAGATTAAAAAAAAAAAAAATAGTAATTAATTAATTTAATTGATGTTGAACATACCGAGATTTTAATTGATATTATTTAAATGGTTTTTGTTTTTATAATGATTTAATATTTTTTTTGTCTAATAATGGTGAGGTGATTAAATTAAATATTACGTGAAATATGATGAAAAAATATTTCGCGTGGGAAATAGCGCTCACTGGCTATCTGACGGGCCACCTGGACTGCACTTGGAATATTTACCGCACTCTTTACCTGCGGTCCCCATATTGAGAATGCTGATTTCCCCGAAGTAAGAACCAGCTTTCAATGTTGCAAGTACGGTTTTTCCATTATCAGCAACAACTTGAAGACGACCTCTATTTACAATGTACATTTCTTTTCCCACCTCGCCTGCATTTTCCATTTGAAAATTAAATTAAAATAAAACAATTATACATATATATTTTAGTTTAAATTAATTTTAAATTATTTTAAAATCACTTTGAGTAAATTATAAAATCATAATGACATAAAATTTCGTTATGAATATAAATAATTCAATTGTCTTGAAAAATTAATAAAACTTTTAAATTGAGTTATGATTTTTTTACTAGTTTAAATGATATTTTTTTTTTTAATTATAATAAATTTTAAAACTTTGATAAATTCATAATAATAATATTTAAAGTTTTTAAATTTTTTTAAAAATTAATTACTTTTATGAGAAAAAAAAAAATTAAACTATACCTTTTCGACAAATGTAATCTCCTGGTGAGAATAAAACTGGTCTCAATCGTAAAACAAGTTCACACAAAAATCCAGCTTCAGTATTTTGAAATATTTCAACTCTTCTAAGTGTATCAAGATGAACATTGATCGCAATTTCAGCCTTGAGTTTGTCTGTAACACACAGACAGACAGACACAAACAACACGTCATCATTAAAGGTAAAAAATAAAATATAAAAATGATTGAGTATGACATTGATTATCCATTTAAAAATAATTAATAAAAAAAAATATATATATATTTTATAAATTAAAGTACTGTATGACATTTCTAGTTGTTTGAATTTGACATTATATATGTAGAGTTTTGAAATTGTTGAAGGGTTATCACTTATCACCAACTTGCATCTCATTAACAAGTGACATTGATTGATGACACTTTATTTATAATTCAACAAGTATTTATAAAATATTTCTATATGTTAAATTGAAAATTAAAATTGAGCTTTAACTTACCAGGTAAACAGCTAACAGCTTTTTCTTCATCTGAACATTTTTGTGTAAGCCACAAATAATCAAACCATTTTATAACTTTTATCTGAAGATGATTTGGCACTCTTCGCATTCTCATATAAGTTTTGACTCCATCAAGTTTAGCTAAAACATAAATAAATATATAAAAAATTAATTTTTCATCAAACTTTTTAAACTTTTTATTAATTTATCTGTAAATTTATTTAAATAATAATTTATTTTTTTAATATTTTTTTATAATGAATAACAGAATGAAAAAAAAAAAAAAAATTACGTAAAATAAGAAAAACTGCTTGACATCAAAAAGTTAAGCAGAAAGTTGAGAAGGTAAGAAAATAAATTATTAAAATAGAAAAAAAAAAAATTAAAGTATTCTTTGAAAATTTAAGATTAAAAAAAAAAAAACATGACACTGCCTCAAGGGTTGTTTATAATGGTTGATTTTAAAAATAGAATAGACACTTGAGGTGTTGTTTTTTCCACGTGAATAAAAAAAAAAAAATAGTTTATAAAAAATACTAGCAAATATTCATGAGATGATTTCAAGGGAATAGCTAAAAAAAAAAACCCTTTTTAAATATTCATTGATTTTTTTTTTGGTATCATTTCATCCATATTATTATTATTTTTTTTTTATTTTCCACTTGAAGCTTACAAGGTTAGTGAATGTAGCTAATACAACAAAAGAATTAAATAATAAAAAAAGTTGAAATAATATTTGTAAAGTAAAATAAAGTGCAGGTAGATTGCAGTTAAAGAAACTAAAATAAGTTTGGATAAAGTAGAGTCGTTAGTAATACCATGGCTATTTTTTTTCTATGCCAAGTATTTTTTTTTTTTTTATCCCTAACTCTTTTTTTTTTTTTTTCTTTCTTTCAATCTATTTTTTTCTCTTTTTCCCCTCAATTATTTATATTTTTATTATCAAAAATAAATAAAATAAAATATATCAATGTGCATGGTACATTTCATTGAACTTTACACTTAATTAATTTATTTACTCCAAAAAATTTATAAAAGTTAAAATAAAAACTTTTATTATTATTTATTATCAAATTAAAAATAATAAAAACTTTTTCTATTTTAAAATCGTGTATGTATTATTGAAAAATGTTTTATTTTCAATACAAAATTCAGTATAATAATAATAACGGTTTAATTTAAAAAGCTAATTTTTCAATTTACAGTTATCGATTATAGTTTGTGAAATAAAAAAAAAAAAAAAAACTTGAAGAATATATGAATAATATGAACAGCAATATTATGAGCATAAAAGATAATGTCAGTTTGAATTTTGTATTTATATTTCAGAGTATTATATTTCATAAATTCAAAACAACTATTATGCTATTTATATACTTATAGTTTATTATAATATATAAATGTTTATTATATGAATTACTGTTTTTTTTTTTATCTTTTATAAATGAAAATATCAAATTATTTATGGAAATATATAAATATCTACAAAAATTATTACTACCATAATATTTATAAGATAAAATTATAATGAGAAAAATTATTTTTTAATAGAAAACCATAACTGCACATTTGTGACCATAAAGCATCTAGTCATAATACATAATTTTATGACAAATATTATGTTAAATGTTTATTATATAAAACTGCATATGTCGTTATATATTAAACATAAATTTTATATGACAATTATTAATTCAATGTGAATATCATTTTTAATGTATAATAAATTATTATTATTTTTATAACATAAAAGAGAAAAAAAATAAAATAAAGCTCTATTATTATTATTTTCATTTACAAAAAAAAAAAAAATAATGCTTTTAAAATATTAAAAAAATATTTTCTGCTATATCCAGGGAAAAAAATATATATATATATTTCTATTAAATAATTTATAAACAAAAATTTTTTTTTCATTAAAAATAAAAAATAATATAAAAACGAAATATAAATGAAAAATATTTATCAAATATTTTTTTTATTGCCTGAATTGAATTTTAAAAATGTGTATATTTAAATGATAAAAATAATTTTAAATATTATATACTCATGTTATTAAATACATAAAACAAGCAATTTAATTTTTTAATTATATCAAATATAATAATAATAATAATTTCAACAAAAATAATAAATGTATGCTCGTTAACTGGCGCCCCGGGGTCATTGTACCAATTTTACAAGAGTGCACGTAGCACGTATAATACCTTCCTAGATATATCTTGAAATTATCAACAAAGCCAACAAAAACTAAAGCAATGTGCAAGGGATAAATAGCAAAACAGGCTAGAAAAATAAAGGATAAAATTTGAGAGAGAAAATAAAAGAAAAAAAAAAAAATAATAATAATTTAGAAAAATTGCTTTTCGCAACTTTGCCCTAAGCTATTTTCTTCATTCTCTATCCATCCACTTTTTTACCAAATTTTCATCCCTCGAGTCAACGACAAACGAGACATATTTTTCACCCTCACCTATATCACCCTTCTACATCTTTGTCGGATTACTAACTTGAATTTTTTACCTTTTTTTTTCTTCTCCTTGCCTTATTTTCATTTTTATTCTCTCCCTCAATATTGAGGGTTGTTATATATATATTTTCATTTTCTTATTTCATTTCATTTATTATTTATCTATTTTTTTTTTTTTTTTTTTATACAATACAATTTCCTTTCTTTATAAAAATATAAACGAATTTTAAAAATGATAAAAATGATGATATTTGTTGTTATTAAATTTATCTAAAAATTGTGGTAGATTTAATAATGTTATTTGTAAAATGTAATAATGAAAAAAAAATAATATAATGTATGTTGATGATTTATGAAGCTATAGTAAATCTTCAATCATTTTTGGCATGTTTCATTTTAC
This sequence comes from Aphidius gifuensis, assembly GCF_014905175.1. Lineage (NCBI taxonomy): Eukaryota > Metazoa > Arthropoda > Insecta > Hymenoptera > Braconidae > Aphidius > Aphidius gifuensis. Next base: position 25,537,139 of record NC_057788.1, read on the forward strand.
TAGACAAATGTATAAATTTAAAATCCCTGACATATTTTATAAATTCAGATGGTAGAAATTTTAAATTTATATATGTTTTTTTTATTATACATTGTATATATATCTAGTACATTGTGAATGCGATTTTATATATATACAGAGGAATGAAAAATAAAAAGATAAAAAATAATAGCACTGGATGGCAATACGACAGTAGAATTCGGCATTTTATTTCGTCTTACGTCAGCATTTGTTCGATACACTTCAACCTTTTGTTTCTAGCTTTATTTTTTTATCATTTTTTTTCTTTTGCATTTTGTATTCAGTATATATATAGTTTTTACACGAACTCGGTTTTTTTTTTCTTTGTCATGTCCAGCATTGATAGAAGTTTTTTTTTTTTTAAATAAATAAAAGACTTTAGGAAAAAGATAAAAAAAAAAAAAAAATGGAAAGGAAAATTCAACTGTAAAGAGTTCAAAGAATATAAAAAATTTACCTTGAAATTCCTTACGTGCTGCACTGACAGAAGTGACAATATTGGCAACATGGCCAAGCACTGTTGCAAACAGCAAAAGACCAAAAAGCAGCTGAATTATAACAAACAAATATTCACCCTTACTTCTTGGTCTGAAACAACAAAATTCGTAAATTAATTTTAAAAAGTTGTATAAATTAATTAAACTATAATATAAAATAATTAATTATAATTAAAACATATTTCGTGAAACAAAGTAAATTATTATGATGAAAAATGATATATATCTTACCTTGGAAGATCACCAATAGTTGTCAGAGCCAGTGTACACCAGTAATAACTTTGTAAATATTGCTTGACAACATCTGCCGTTTCAGAATCACTAAATACCCAATTTTTACTTCCAAAACCATTGTTTTTACATATAATATGATAGAGGCACCCATTCCAATGAAATATCACTAGTAAATAATGTATCAATGATGTTGAACGAAATAAATTTGGATAATTTGTATGACGTTCAGTTCTGTCCATAAATGCCCAAAACCTAATTGACATAATAATTATTATTTTTAATTAAACATTATTTCAAAATTTTTCCTTTTGATTTATTAATAATTGACATTTTTATAATTATTCATTTTAAATTGATATAAATAATAATAATAATTTTATATTTATCAAGTTTTTAAATAAATAAAATTTAAAAAACTTTATTTACTAAAGTTTTCATAAATTTTATATATTTTTTTAAAAATAAAATATATAAAATTCGAGTGATTAATGTTTATCCAACAAAAAAAAAAAAAAAAAAAAAGAAAACTTTATAAAATAATGAAAAATTGATTTGAAATTTTTTTTTTTCAATATAAAAAAAACATAATGGTATAAAACGAAAAAAAAAAAAAATTGTGGATATTAACTGTCAAAGTAAAAATACATAAAAGCTCTTTGAAAAATATTTTTTTAACTTGTCGAGACGTTGATTTATACTTTACAATTTTTTTATTTGATTTTAAATCGATAAAAAAAAAAAAATACCAAGTGGTTGGAAAAGTTTAATGTTTTTTTTCTTTTTTGAATAGTATATAATATTTGTTTGAATATTTAAGTGTTAAAAATAATATAATAATATACAAACCGATATATTTTAACAAGCCTAAAACTTCGTAGTATACTGTTAAATCCTATTGATAGATATAAAAAATCAAGTGGCAGCAGGCACAAACAGTCAATATAAAACGTCGTACTGTTCATGTAATGATTACGTAATTTAACGGCATCTGTTTGTAAGACACCATCTTCAAGATAGCCAGTACGAAAATGAAATACAATATCCACAACGTACAGTAAATCAGAAAAATAGTCAAGACAAAACCATACGAGTAGTGTTCCTCCTAAAAAAAAAAGAAAAAAAATTTTTATTATTTCCAATAAAGAGCAAATAGATATATAAATAAATCAATAAAAAAAAAAGCTTTCAATAAAAACACTATTCATGTTATAAAATAAAAATACATATGAATATATTTTTATTTATTATTTCGTAAAAAAAAAAAAAACTGTATAAATATAAAATTTAGAAACATCAAATAAAAAAATATATATAAAATATTTTTGAAACAAATTAGATAATTTTTATTTGAAAAAAATAATACTATTTGAATTAATAGGAAATTTTTTAATTAATTTTACTGATTAGGCTTTTAATCAAATGAAAAAAAAAAAAAGTATTTGTAATTCTTAATAATTTATTTTTATAATAACTTGGGGAATAAAAAAAAATTAATGATGACTCACCATTGATTTCTTGAAAGGCAAACCTATAGATAATGACCCAGAAATTGTATAAAAATGCAAGTGATACAACCATCGACCAATAGTAACAAAGACGTCCCGCGGGATCGAAGACGAACGACCAATTGGGGGCTCCAGTGCGAAAGCCCCGTGTTCCCATCTGTCCAGGATATCCTCGACTTCCACGTTGTTGTTGTTGTTGTGCTGCTGTGTACCTCCTTTAAACCCCAATCAAGTAAAATAAATAATAATTAAAATAAATTGATTAAACTATATAGAAAAGTATAAAGTAAATGGAAAAAAAAAAATTTATAATATAAACATATTGACATTGATTAAAATTTTGCTGAATATACTCGTTGATTTTTTTTTTCATAGAATAATATTTTAATTTTAATTTATATACTATGTAGTTAGTAAAAGTAAATATTTAAAATAAAAATAAATAACGTTAAAAATTATTTATCAAGATAAAATAAATATAAAATAATAAAATTTTGTATAAAACTAAAATACAAGTTTGTAAATTTATAAATTGAATTATAGTTCAACTCACGTCTCAGTACCGTTGCAGCTGGTATTGCCATTTAGATGATTAGTTGATGCTAAACTACGTAAATGTGATGTTTCTCTTGATGAACTCAAACTCACAACATTTGGAAATTTTAATTTACCCTTTAATTGATCTTTTTTTTGTGGTTTTCTACTTAAATCAAGTTCACTTGCACCACGATTAACATAAGCTGCATTGAGTGAGTCTCTGGACGATCCAAAATATCTCTGTGAAACAGAATAAATCTACGCAAGTTAAATACACAATTTACATTAAACTAAAAAATAAAAATGAAATACATGACAAAAGTTATATAAATAAATTTTAAAAACTGTTGAAAAAAAAATTAAAAAAAAAAAAAAAAAATTAATAATGTAAAAAAGTTTTTCTTTATGATTCAAAAACTTTTAAGTAATAAAAATAATATTATATTTAAAAACATTATTATTTTATTTTTTTTTTTAACGTAAATGGAAAATGAAAATAAAAAAAAATTTTAAATAACCCCAAGATATTGAGAGAAAACATAATTTAAATAATTTACAAAATTAAAAATCTTGAATTTATGTTGACAACAAAAAATTTATAATAATATTTAAAAAGTTTTTAATTATTAATAATAATAAATTTATAAATTAAAGTACCTGTTGTTCAGGTTGTCGACTACGTTGATCTTGTCTTCCTTGTTGTTGATAATGATGATGTTGATGATAATATCTTTGTCCAATTTTTTCATCATCATCAATTCGATTTTTTGTTTCACCAATTTTTCCATCATTTATTCGTCCAACTGTATTTAAACCTAGTGTATTAAAAATATTTTAAATATTATTCATTAACAATTTAATAAATATAATTTAATTATTTTTATCAATAATTTATATATATATATATATTTATTTACTCGATAAATATTTGATCAAATATTTTATTTATTTATTTTTTTTATATGCGGTCCACTGGGTATATAACAAAAAGCCTTTGGGAATTTAAGTAATAAAAAAAATGGTTTAAAATAAATGATAAACTAAATTGGAGATAAATATTTTTTTTTTCAATTTTATATAAAGGATATAAAGGAAAAAAAATATATTCTACAATTGGCTAGTGTGTTAAATCGATCGATTTTTGGCATTTTGCCAGAGTATATTTGCAATATCATGCTGGATTTACCTATCGATAAAGTCAGAGAATTGTACTATTGGAATTTAGCCAAGATATCGTAGTCATGTTAGCTTGGAACATTTTGATTCTGTCATCATTCATCAATGCTTAAATTATAGATTACATAGACTAATGATAACAGCAGAATAAATATTATTTTTTCAAACACAGGAAATTCAAATATTCATATATAATTAAATATTCAGTATCAAGTTTATTTATTTATTAACTTTTTTCTTATGCAAAAAAAAAAAAAAGGACCTGGAAAATTATATTATTATTTTTTAAGACATTTTATATAATGTAAAATTTAATTTTTATTATAAAAAAAAAAAAGTAATTTAAATTTTAATCAAGCAGAATTTAGTGTTTAGTTTTGTCTTTAATTATCATGGAAATTTCAAGTACTATCTAATTTTGATGAATTCCAGTATAACAAGCGTTGTTAATTTGTTGAAGTGAATATACATGTACGTGTTGCTAGCAATTTTAAGTTATATGTATTTAACTGAATTTAAATATAGAGAGATAAAGACTACAGTATAGAAAGATACACATTCTAGTGTAGTGAGATAAAATAATTGTTTTCTATTTCACTTGTGTCTTGTCACTTTTATATGTACATGTATATGTATGGATAGACGAATGCAAAGACGTTTAATTAAATCAGTCTGTGACGTGAATTCGCACTAATGCGTTTGGTTATAAAAAAAAAAAAATTTTAAATTAAATTACATCCTGTTGGTAACGTTAGTTGTCATTTGGTAACTAGATTAACCTACATGTATATTTTTACTCATTGTTTTTTATAAATTGGAGAATTAATTTTTAATCTGATTCATTTATTTTCAATAGTCAAGAGAAAAATAATTATTAAAAATTCAGATAATAAATAGAAATAGTTTTGTAAATTTTATCAAGTTTTAAAACCGATAAACTATTGGCAAACTTTCATATAATGTTTCATCAAATTCCAATGAAATGTTCATCAAATTACCTCAAAATTCCTAAACTACATGAAAAATAAAACTTAATTAATTAAAAAAAAAATACTCTAATAAATGTTTTTATTTTTGCTACACTAAATTCAATTAAATGTGCTCATTAAAACCTGACAAATTATTCACGGTAATATAACTACCCCAAAATATATATAAAATAAAAACTAATCTAATATAAAACTTGAAAATTATATTACATAAAAATAATGTAATTTGTTGAATTAAAATATTTAAAAAAAATAAATAAAAATAAATAAATTTTGTTGTAAAAATTAAATTACATCGTGTTAAATTTATTTAAAAAATTTTATAGTTTATATAAATTTTTTTAAAATCCTGACAACATTAAAAATACAAAAAAAATTTAATTAAATATCCTTGCCACAGTATATATAGTTTTAAAATGAATCTAAAATCCTTCAAAAGAAGTCATAAAATTTGTTATTACTGAAATAAAATAGAATAGCTTTTAGAATAATCAGACAACAGTGAAAAAATAAAAAAGCAAAATATAAAAAAGACCATAAAAACCATAAAAATAATAATAATAAAATAATGTAAAATAATAATATAATAAAATAGGATAAAAATAAAAAAATTAAATAATAAATCATCTCACCAGCACCACCAAAATTTGTTCGTACAGCTGATGAAGTAATATTTCCACCAATTCCACTAGTATGTCCTGATGGTGCTGATGTTGCAATACTGTAAAGTGTCTGACCACTATCATATTTATTACCAGAATAGTGACAAGGTGTTGTTGGTGTTATTGCACCACTACAACCACCACCACCCCCAATCCCACCAACCACCGATATTTCATCTAATTCATGACCACTATCATATTGTTGCCATAGTCTTGTTGCACTTGTACTTGGTCCACTACCACCACAATTATCACGTCCACGTGTACCACCACCACCACCACCCCCAGATGTACTGCGGCCCCTCAGCGACTGCACGAGCCGCTTGGCCCCCGAAGACATTCCACGTATGTAATCCAGCCTTACAACTGTTGTTGCCGCAGCCGCTGCCGCCGCCGACGCAGCCGCAGCCGCCACCGCGTTACTCCAATTTTTATTATTATTTAATATTATATTATAATTATTATATATTATTTTTATATCAATTAAATCTATATTATCAATATATTCAATTCGATAACCCATTCATTTCATCTTAATAAAGATGAATATTTTTTTTAGATCTTCATTTATGCGAACATGTCCAATTTGTCAATGGACAATACGCTTAACAGATGTCACCGAAGCCAAAATTTTTTTGACATTTTAATATCCTTTTATATATTTATGGTGTTGGCTAGTTTTTTTATTTTTTTATTATTACTATATATTGTTTTGTCTTTATATTTTTTTTTTGTCACCTTCTTTGCGTAAAACTATATATGATCACTTAAAAACATGGTTGAGCAACAAGTGTCCCTGATGTACCAGACGACTCATTTTCCATGCGTCGCAATGCAGAGTTCAAGATTTTCTTGTCAATTCAAACGATCATCTGGGAAAATATGAAAAAATAAAAAAAATAATAATAACAACGTAAAAAAATAAATAAATAAAAATTCAATATTCAAAAAAGACATGCATAAAATACGAGACTTTGAAAAAAATAAAAAACCAACAAACAACTTGAAAAAATTATAAAAGTATTTTTTTTTTTTTTAACTCATTCCATTAGCTACAATATTAGCATAAAAAAAAGTATATTTTTGTATTAAATATTTATAATTTAAATAATTAAAATCATGATAAAAATTTGAGATATAAAAAAAAAAATAAATAAATAAAAGTTTATATTCATTCATCAGTTTATTTTTTGATCAAAGTAAAATATTTTATTTAAAAAATACATACACATACACACAAGGAATTCGAGTTTTTTTTTATAAAAAATAATTTTTTTATATTTATATAATATTTTATCAAACGAAAATAAATGTATGGGGTGTCGGTTGAATGTTGAAAATTCACGCACTAAGTATATATGTTGTATATAAAAATAAAAACTTTAAATTTTAAAACGATAAATGAGAGTAAAATAGAGACAGAAAAATAATGTAAGAGAGAGAAAGAAAATTAGTTTCTCTCTATACACTCTCGTTACCATGACAACGAAAACGACGTCCCGGTCCGAATACATCCCCCAGCGCCCATCTCGCCTGTCGTGTTCCATACTTTTTAACTTTGATATCCACTCTAACCCCCTGCCAGTTTCTATCCATTTTAAGCTTCAATTGAGCTTCAACCCTTTTCTCTATACGCCACTCATTCTCTTTCCTCTATATACATTCATTCATTCATTCATTAAACAAAAAAAAAAAAAAAAAAACTAATAAATCAAATGACAAAAAATAAACAACAAATTATTTAATAAAAAAAAAATAAATCACAATGCAAGACATTTTATCCTTTTATAAAAAAGATGAAAAAAATATACATATATGTACACTTGCTTTGACTCTATTTTTTTTATATAGTTGACAGTTAAATAAGGTCAAGTTTTTGAGCAATAATTAAGTCACTAATTAAACATGAATTTAATGATGTTTATATATTTTTTTGAATTTTGTTTGATACTATTGTTCAATTGTGTATCGTTAAATTTGATGATTAGTTAAAATAATTTGTTAGAAAATTATTTTTATCTCAAATAAATTTAATAAATTAGGGGAATAATGTGATTGATAGGTGGGGGATGAAAATACACGTGGTAATTTAATATACAGGTTCAAATTTATATACGTATACATGAAAAAATATAAATTACTTTTTGAAAAAAAGCAAAAAATAATAATAGAAATATAAAAGTAGGTGGACACAAAAGTTTCTATTCTTCATTTGACAAGTAGAAAAGATATGAAAACGACGTCAATGCGGTTTTATTATTATATGATTATAATTTATTTTGCCAATTTTGTTATTTTTTTTTGTATACAATCATTTATTTATTTTATATATTTTTTTATTCATCATCTTATTTATATCTCTTTTAATCTATATTATATTTTTTTTTACACTCGTATTACGTTTTCTTCTGTGAGTGACGCCTGGCACACTTTTCGTATTTTTTTTATTTTTTTTTTTTTATATATATATATGTAAGAAAAAGGGAGGAAAAAGTGAGAGATCAGTCTGATTCCAGTGAGGGAGAAAACACGAGAATCAATCGATAAACAATTCGTCTTCGTTGATCAGTCAACCCCCATTAAAAATAATAATAATATATAAAAAATAAATAATAAATAATAATATTAATAATTTAAATTAATTTAATAAATCATAATTATCATTATAAAAACACAAAATTTTACTGTGGCTGACTCAATACTTATTTTACTACTTGAGAAATAGAATAACACACTGACTCACCTCAGCATGTTTATGATGATTTATTATGAATTATTTTATTTAAATTCCATTTGTTTAAAGATGCTGATTAATAGTGAATAATCATCATTAAAATTTCTTCTTAATTATTAAGTTTATATATAAAATATATAATTAAAATTCAAAGAATGTCATTAGTTCACGCGCATTGCGTCCGCCATGGTTACGTCGTGTCTTTTTTTTTTTTTAATTTTATTTAAATAATTTTAATTTTAGACAAACTTTTTTCATCATCTTCATACACCAACTACACTCTTCATCCATTTGATTTTTTTTTTTATTTTAAATAACATCCTTTCTTCATCATTTAACTGAATAAAATAAAAATAAAAATTTTCTTTATTTTTTTTTTCAAGTTTAAAAGTTAAATGTTTTTAAGAAAATTATTATTTAAATTTTATTTAAATAATAGTTATAATAATAATAATAGTACGATAGATGGCGTCACGTAAGATCCTGTTTTTTTTTTTACTCCAAAAATATTATATCTTATTGGGATTTACTTCGAGCATTGACCTACAGAAGATGACACTCTTTTCGACGCACCAAATATATTTATTTATTTTTTTTTCTTTTTAATATTTGTATATTAAAAAATATATATATTTTTTTTTTCCCGGGTAAAAATTTATCACTGACACTTGAAACCACCAATTATAAAAAAAAGTATAGCATATCACAATTATAAATTATAAGAAGTGAAAAAAAAAAAAAAATTCATCAAAAGTCACTTGAAAAATAATTTAAAAAATGAAAAAATTAAAATAGTGTATTTCATTTTAATGAATCATAAAAATAATAATAATAGAATAAATAATGATGGTGATGATGAAGATGATGATTATGAAGATGATATTTAAAATATTATTTAACCACGACTTTATGAGGCGGCTATGGCGGCGGCTTGAACCTCACTGTTTAACTCATCCCCATGATTGTTCTTGTTTCCCCTGATATACCGACAAGAGCAAAGTCGTAACACAAGTTTGTGAATATTCTTCAGCGCAGGATCAAAAATACAACATGGGTACAAAAATGCAGCATCAACAGAGCGCAGGACTGCGCCACCGGCCGGCATCTTCTTCATCATTTTCAATATTATCTCAACACATACACTAGCCAACCACCCCATAACCACCCTGCGTTATACAATTTTTCAAACCACCCACAATTATTTTATTTTTTTCTATGCATGTTACATCAAAAAGTTTTTTCAACTTTATTGTTTACTTGTCACAAGCATGAACAAATGTAACATCATTATATCAAATAATATTTTTAAATTTATACTTGTTAATTTGATTTGCAATATAAATAATATATTTGTATAACATAAAATATTTATTTTAGTTTTAATCTTCAACCCTTTTAAATATAAATAATTTATTTTGCTATATTTATTACCATAAATTATTATTTATCTAAAGAAAACTTAAAAAAAAAATACAAAATAAAGTTTCGAGAAATGCAGAAGACACTGCGTCATTCTGCAGCATGTGATGCAGTTTTTTATTTTATTAATTTTTTATATTTATTATTATAAAATAAATATAAGAATAATGTATAAATTAAAAAAAGATAAATATATAATTATATACAAGTATGAATAATTAGAATTAAATATTGATGAAAATATATAGATGGTTAATTTATCGATGCAGTTTGAGAATTGAGATAAAGTTTTGCATGTGTGTATGTATATGATGATGGTATGATATGGATGATAGTATAGGAGATTTGATGATCAAAGGCAAGGTGATTAATAATTTAATGGGTGGTCTATGGTTGTTGAGGGATATCTTGTATATACTATGTTCAATGTTAATGTGTGTAGTGCAGCGTGTTTATGCAGAACAGATGAGATCGATTAGTCATTACCTTGGTGATTAATATAGCAATTTATTATTAAATTTATTGGATCGTATTTATTTTTATTTAATTAATTCATTTTTTACTATCGTATTTTATTTATATTTAAAATTATTAAATATTGTAAAATATACATATTTGTATTTTAATTTATTATGTTAATATTTTTTACACGCGACTAATCAATTTACTAATTTAATTAATTAATTTATAATATCATATATGAATTAATTAATATTTAATTAATTTTTTTTTTTTCATTCAATAAAATTGTAAAATTTACCATGCAATGAAATATTTCTATTTTATCCCGTGAAATGTAAAAATAAGAATTGGTTTTGTTAAATTATTCGAAAAAGTATTTTTGATAAAAATGCAAAAACCCGGAGGCATGTGATAAGAAGCTAAGCTGACTCGTTTCATTTCTTCTTTTCCAACTACTATTTATTTTATTTTTTCATTCCAATAAGTCCGCATTTTTCTACTTTTCGATTTTTTTTTTTTTTATTTTCTTTTTTTAGCTCCAAGGATTTATATATATATTTTTTATACTGAAAACACCTAAGGCTCATTTTCACCAACCGTTGAAAAAGTCTTTGAGCTGAGCTCAGCTTCTTCTTTTTTCAGTCACCGAACTTTTTTAAAAATTTTTTTTATCCATTTAAAATATTCATTTCTAACAGCTAACACAAATTTTAAATTTACATTCGCGATAATATTATTATTAAATGACAAATAATGAATATATTTTATTTTTGAATAAAAAAAAATCAAGTTTATAAAATTTAATTGGATTCAAATTTGATGAGCAATAAATTTAACTTTAGTATCTGGGGAGAATCGATAATTAATTATCTGGAAATTTATAGTGAAGAAAGACAAACTGAAAGATTAAAATTTGTTGCCAGGATTATAAGGAAAATATGAATTTCCCAAGGTACCAGAACGTAAAAAAAAAAAAAATCTTGGTAACAAGTTTGTCTTCTATTGAAAATTAAAAATTCATGATTTTTCGTTGAGTAATATTCGGACGAACGTAAAAATCAATAATTGTTATGTTGATAAATGTAATTTAAATACATATATTAATTATCAATTATTTATCGCATTTATAATTGGCGAGTCATTAATAGAAAATTATGATTGCTTTGTAACAATACGAATTTTAAATTGAAATAAAAAATATGAAAATATATTTAGTGCTTGCGTATGCTCAGCTGAATTGAATAAAAAAATTAATAAATAAAATAAATATCAACAGTTCTCATTCCATATGTACTATATAAAAATAAATAATAAAAAACAACAATGATTTGTGATCGTGCATATTAATTTACTTTTCATTTGTTATATCAATCCCGGTAAAAAAATAATTGGTATACCTATGATTCCCGATATATATACTTAGGTAATATAAAAAAAAAAAAATAATATAAATTCAATTCAGATATTGCGCTTGAGGCTGCAAATGCACAATTAAAAATTTTTAAAACGAAATAAAAAGACCGTTATAATTAAAAACTTTTAAATAATTAAAAAATAAGTCGAATAGAAAAAAAAAAAAAAACCCAACATTTACTTGTACTTCAATTAGGAGGTAATTTAAATTATGAACGAAACGCACATTGACCGAGATAGATTTTAATAAATACTCTTTTTTCAGAGAGTACTCACCATCGCAGCGAATTGTGAAATATATTATCTGGAATCTGGACTTTTTTCCAATGATTTAGCAAGCAATATAGACAGGATCAAAAAATATTCACACACGCTCACATTCACTTTTACACACACTTTTGCACTGACTGAAAAAATATAAAACGAAAGAAGAAATTAATTCGCGTATTATTAGAATAATTTGAAAATAAAAAATAAAAAAAAAAAAAACACTGACATAAATGCATGTATCAGATATACGGTTTACTGAGTTTCATCAAAAAAGATAACTTTCCAAGTAGCTGATTAAATGAACATCCAGCAGTTGCTCCTTGGGTCAATTACTTCAATTAATGATTTTGAGTTGTCATACGTTTTTGTCAGGCTCGAGGCTGTACCATTAAACTTTTGAAGCTAGCTAACTCGATCAAATTTTACACAAAAAAATGTGAGAGTATCGGCTGGCAATGTTGTTGATCTAAGCTTCGGTACCATGACGCCTCAATTGTTTGAGTCTTGAGTTTTTTGTACGTTAATTTTCTGAAGAGATTGAAGTTCAATGAATGTTGACAAGCTGAGACGCAGCAGTAGAATGACAATTTTGAAATGTCCCACCATATATTTACATGGCAAGTTGAATTCCCACTTCACGGTTGTTGATCAATCCAAAATTTTTTTCTCCATTCGTTGCTTAACGGCGCAGCTGTATCCCTGCTGTGGCTGAAGCGTGACGAGTTTGTGTGATGTAATATTGTCATATTGAAGAGCGATGTGAACAGCATGACGTTGAAAGAGTTAAAAAAAAATTCGACGCTGGGGGCCCGGTATTTATACCTTTTCTGAAATAAGCAGCGCACCAATCATGTCACGTCAATTTCCTCTTGATCGTAAAAAATATATAAACAATATAAAACATATTTTTACAAACTCTGTAACAATAAAGCAAAACTAAAGGTAGAGATATACTAATTTTTTTTTCACAAACTTTGTTTGAATCCTTTTTTGTTAATTATTATATTGTAATAGTCACAGAGTTTGTAAAAATGTTTTATATTGTTTATACATTTTTTACGATCAAGAGGAAATTGACGTGACATGATTGGTGCGCTGCTTATTTCAGAAAAAGTATAAATACCGGGCCCCCAGCGTCGAATTTTTTTTTAACTCTTTCAACGTCATGCTGTTCACATCGCTCTTCAATATGACAATATTACATCACACAAACTCGTCACGCTTCAGCCACAGCAGGGATACAGCTGCGCCGTCCCATGTGCAAAAGGATTAAACAGCGAATGGAGAAAAAAATTTTGGATTGATCAACAACCGTGAAGTGGGAATTCAACTTGCCATGTAAATATATGGTGGGACATTTCAAAATTGTCATTCTACTGCTGCGTCTCAGCTTGTCAACATTCATTCAACTTCATTGGCTTCACTCACTCCAAATTTATATGAGCCTGGCTATCAAGGATTTCGCTTGATTGGCTTTGCATCAGCATTCACAATTAACGCAAGATATAACTCAAAGTTCACTCAAGTTTCTGCCAGAGTCAAACAGCTATCACTACTGATCCAAATTGGCACGATTAGTGGCATCAAATGATGATTGGGATTAAGATATCAAGCTGTTGAGTCTCATTGTTTACCAAATGGCTTTAATGTACCCGTCTATTCCGGTCGTATTGTGCAGTCCAGTCTTTTCCTGTTGAATCTATGCAAATACGTGAGTCTTTTTCCTTTTCTTGATTGCTTATATTATTATTATTATTACTTCCATTATTTAAATCATGTTTATAAAATTAATTATTTTTTATTTTTTCTTTGCTTTATTTTTTATTTAGTTGTCAGTTAAAAAGTGTCTCAATATTAGATTCTGTTCATAAAATCCTGCTTGTAAAATCATTGAAAGAAATCGCCCGAAAACATTTGGAAATCCTGTCTATATAATTTGCTGAGTCATTGCTGTGAAGGTGAGTACCCTCTGAAAAAAAGAGTACCAATTAAAATCTACTCCGAAAATCACGCGTTGAAACTACACGGTACCGCGTAGCTTCAAATCTGTCTATCGATCTATCGATACAATTCGAACACCTTTTTCAGAATCGATCGCTACGATATTTTTTTTTCGTTTTCAGAGTTATCGAATTATCGAACGAATATATTATTGTGCATTATTTAATTTATCGTCAAACACACACGTTCAATAACGATTTTTTGCAAGTTTTTTTCTTTTTATTTTTTTCGTATTTATTTATAATTGAAATACTTATTATGCAACTGTTCACCTGTCTAAAAAAAATAAATATTAAAAACAACAAAGAAAAAAAAACGAAAGATTTGAAAAGCACATAGTTTTCATTCCAGTATTGGGGTTTTCATGTACGAGGGTAAAAATCCCCCAACCCCTTATGAAAATCAATGTGAGCAAATCCTACTATTCATTCCAATAACATAGTACACATACGCATTTATTTCTCGGGACCATTCAATTTCATTCATGATCAAAATTCTTGTCTTTTACCTCGCGACCCTGCAATTTTCACCCTCATTCTCTCAGCTCTCATTCATTTTTATTATTTCTTTCTATTTTTTCATTAACTCGGTCACTGAATTTACCAAATAGCCAGACAAATAGTTTTATTGAATTTGTTTTTCTATATAAATTTTATTTCAATTAATTTTATCATATAAAATCAAGGCATTACAAACAAACCGACTCTGAAATCAAAAAAATAATTTTAAAGATCTTTTTTATTTAAAAAAAAAAAAATTATGTTTTTATTTATTTATATTTTACATAATAATAATAATAATAATAATAATAATTTTTATCATTTAAATAATTAAAACAGTACATTACATATCTTTTTATTTTTATTTTTTTTTGTGTTATCATTATCAAAATTTAATTGTCATTTTTTAAAAATTTAATTTTGAAGCTTTTTAAATTTCGTGTTTTATTTATAATTTTTTTTTTTATCATAATAAAAAATATATATTTAATTATTTTGATTTTTAATAACTACTTGACTTGGATAAACTTAATTCTATATTTACAATATTATTATTGAATAATCATACTATTTTGCATGAGATTTTTATTTTTTATCTTATTTTTAGCTAAAATATAAAGGATAAATGTGTTTTTAAAATTTCAATTTAAAAAGGATTATATTTTCTTTTTTTTTAATAAATTAAAAAAAAAAAAAAAGGTATTTCAAAAAACGTAGCTTGTAGAGTATTGAAGATTATGATTTAATTTACTTTTTGTTTTTTTTTTTTTTCTCTTGCACAAAGCTTTTAGAAAGAAGGGTTTTAGACCACATTTTTTATTTTTTTTATGTCTATTTTTTAAACTAAGAAATTAATGTCTTAATAGCAAAATAAATTTTTTTAAAAAAAAATTATTTTAATACGATTAAAGTTTCTTTGTTAAGCCTGAAATACAAAAGTTATCATCAAAATACTCCAAAAGATTTTTAATACTTTTTTTTTATAACTCGTAAATGTTACTTTTATTCAAGATGAATAAAACATACGAGGATAATACCAAAATGACTCATGCAAAAGTAATTTTTTTAACATTTTAATTTTATTTATTATTATTATTATTTTTTCCTTCTTAATTATCTGGCAAGTCAATTTGTGTGATTAATAAAAAATCACAATCAGTTATTATTCTTCCAGTCACATTATACTAATTAACGTCAATAAAATTTAATGGAAAAAAAATAAAATAAAAAATAATTTTAAACGATAAATAAGATTGAAATTATTGAATTCTTTTTTTTTTTTTTTTTTTTTATATATAAATTATTATTTAATACAATACTTGTAATTATAACTTGATTTTACAATTATTATTTTTTTTGTTTTTTCTTTTATTTGTTTTTTTTTTTTTTTGTCGTAAAAATTAATATTTAAAAATTATTTTTTTATAATTTTTCTATAAACTAAAAAATATTTTTTATATTTTAAGCGTTATTTTTATCCTTAATCACCTCCTCGGAAAAGTTTCTATAGAAATAAAATTTAAAGAAAATAAAAGTTTTTGAAAATGGTTTCTTTTTTTTAAATGAGTCAATGAAGCAAATTTTTTTTTTAATCACGCAGTTATTATATAAATCAAAGATAATTATGATTTTGTTTTTTTAGTTGCACATATGGTTGCAGTCTCGTTAGCTTATTTTTAGCATCATAATCTATGAATTATTACGAAGAAAAAAGAAAAAAAAATATATTTGTATATATGATTACACATATAAGGCACTAAGTGTATATATATATTTTTTTTTTTTTTTGTTTTTCGAGTTTAGATTATTTTGTAAATAATAATTTAGACGATACATGCGATCGTTGAAACCTCACATGTAAGACAATAACAATAAAATATAATTAAAAAAAAAAAAAAAAAAAAAAAATTCGTAAGCCAAGACGTAAATTGATTATACGTTTGTTTTTATCAGCACAAATCAACGCAATAAAAAAAGTATTGTGTTTATTTGTTTTTTTTTTTTTTGTCAAAATTTGCCAGATAATATTTTTTTTTTATCTTTCTTTTTAAAACAAGCCAAGTCAGGTTAAATGAGTTGATGATTTATCCTGGTGACAACTTGCAATGAAATAAAAAAGAGTCATTATAAATTTATAACCTTCGTAATGAGGCCATACTGAGAGTACCACATTTAGCCTTCCTCGTTGGTTGAACTGACATTGGTGCAACCAAGACGTTATCTCGTGATGACGGTGAATCCGTTTCTCCTTTTGCTAATTCCTGTATAAACGAATTAACAGTCAAATAAAATTATCATAAATATAAAGATGAAATTATTTATTCTTTAATTTAACACAAAAATTATGCAAATGAAAAAGATAAAAAATAATAAGAAGAAAGATAAATACTCACGTGTTTCTTGACGATATTTTTCCTCAAACTATTTTCAGCATGACAATGAAGAGGATGATATCGTCAAATTAATTTATATTAATTAAATATTTAAAGCAGAAGAGTAGAAAAAAATAATTAAATGTCTAGGATTTATTAGCAACAAGTGAGAAGCTATAAAATTATTAGAAAGAAATTATAAGGAAAGAAACTAAAATGAGAAAGAGATAGATTTTTTTTTTTTTTTTTGTATCAGGAAATAAACACAACTAAATAAATTATTTATAAAAAAACATTTATAAGAGAGTAAGAAAGTATTAACTAACGTTCATATTGTTGCAACTTGCCAATCGCATTCCAGCAAGTCCACTAATTGGTGTCAAACTTGTCGAGTGTGATAAACTTGTTGTTGAACCAAATGGAGACATCATTGTCGACATTGCTCTTTTTAATTTACTCGGTGTTTTGTTGATACTCAATGCTCTGGTAAGATTTTTTTTAGTTTTTGTAGCAAATCTTTATGAAATAAAAAAAAAAAAAAAGAAAATTAATATATAAACAACCGGTCAATTAATTTCATTAATACAAATGTCATAGCTGTTTAACTTTTCAATGAAAAAAAATAAAATATAGATTAAAAAGCAAAACAACTCTTGTAAATATTTTTTTAGCTGTGTATATTCGATTGTTGTTGTTGTTGTTTTTATATTAAAATCATGCTTTATAGGCTACAAATAAATTATTTTAATTAGATTATAAATGAGTTAATCAATAATAGATCAATCGGAACACATACGGATCCATATACTCCAGATAAAAATTATGAAATAGACTCCTGTAAAAAAATTTTAACATGATATTTTCTATTATTATTTTTTCGTATTCAATACGAAAAATAAAGTCAACATTTGCCATGTAAAATTTTAACTCGAACCGAATTTTCATCTTCTTATCTTAGTGACACATTGATACATATTTTTTTCTTAAAATTAAATTTTTATAAAATTATTTTGATACTCACTTAAATGCTTTACCAAGTGTCCCCGTTGCAACTTCACTTGTGTCAATTTTTAAATCACTTGAATGTAATGAAATTAAAAATATATCCTGTTGTAAAAAAAATATAAATAAATACTTGATAATTATTTAAAATTATTAAATTAATATATATAAAAAAAAAAAACTTACTGCGTCAGCTATGCAAATTGTATTTGCCATTTGTCGGCACAAAGATTTAAGAAAATTTGTTTTATTACTTCTTTCATCAGTCATTGCAAATGAAAATAATTTTTCTTTAATTTCCTGATTACTTCTAACTTTCAAAGCAAAAACATTTGAACATCCTTCAGTTTCTTGTATATCAAAAACTTTTTTAACATCTCTCAATGATAACATTTCAACATGTCTATAAAGTTTTTCTTGATTATGTTTTGTCATTGTATTTGAGCCATTGACAATATTTGTACCATTCATCATATTTGGACTTTTAAGTGAATTAAATTTTGATTTTTTTTTACATATTTCTAATGTATCAGAAAATAAAAATAATGTTAAATGAGTACCACGTCCACTCAAGTCTTTATTTAAATCTATAACTTCATATTTATCAATAAATGAACGATGTGATGATACTAAATATGCTGGACAATTATCAATATCATTAAATATACAAAATATTGATACTTGTTCTTCAGTTTTTCTTTTATCTTCATCAACATGTGATGTTGCTTTTTTTAATCCTTCAATTGCTAATTTAAGTGAGCTATGATCAGGATTATTAATATCAGTATGACGATGTATTTCTTCAAGTAATAATATTGTTGATCCTAATCTTTGAAATGGACGCAATAATAATTCATGTAATGGTTGTCTTTGACTTTGTGGTTTTGATTGACATATTTTTAAAAATGCATGAAATCTTGGTCTTTCTGCATCTAATTTTTTTAATGTTTCATATGCATTTGATAAAAAATTTATATACGGTGGATATACTTTAACTAATCCAGGTAAATGTGATAAATATATTGCTCCAATACTTGTATCATCTTTCCAATTTGTACAATGATGTTTAAATTCTTCCAACATTTTTTTATGAGTATCATGAATTATTGATACATTACCAAATATTAATTTACGTTCTGTTGCATTTATCAATTCACCTGGTGTATCAATTAAATCATCCAATTGTTTTTGAAACTATAAAATATAATAATCAAATTTAATTATTATTCAATAAATTTAAAATACTTGATAAATTATTTCATTACCGTTATTATTGCATTGAGAATTTCAACATAATTTTTTTCCGTATTAAGAAGTTCTAAGAAAACTGGATATCGTCGAGGCTTGTCTTTTTTTGGTCCAGTATTTGCAGCTTCAACTTCTGGAATATCTGTTTATATTAGAAAAAAATTCATTTCATTTTTAATTTTTACTCTTCCTTCACGTATGTTCCAAGTTATAATTGTTTAGTCAAAAATAAACAAAAGCTCAATTAACATTAAAAATAAGCTTTTTTAATTTTTAATTAATTTGTTTTTTTTTTTGCAAATTAATTGTGTAATTTATCAGGACCATAAGCAGAAGGAAGAACATTTACATTGTTAATTATTGTTTAAAGTCTTACCGTCAAGCGCATGTTTGTCTGGACTTGCAGTAGCATCCAAGAAACTTCCACTAACACTTAGAAATCCAGCATCACTTATACTTGATCTTCTTTTATAAACAGTTGGTGATTCAGCATTTTGAATTAAACTAACAATATTTTCTGGAAAACGTTTACGTTTTCTTTTTGTTGATGCTGATGTTGGTGTTGATGTTTGTTGGCTATCTCTTCTTGCAAATGCACTAGGTGACATAACTGATTCCAAATTCTAAAAATCAATAAAAAAAACTCTCAATTATATTCGATAAAATCAATTAGACAATTTAAACAAATATATTATGTTTTAAACTTACAATTTTGTAATCTCTTTCATGAGCAATATCTTGGTTTTGTACAGATGTCCAAAACCATTCAGCCTTAACAATTTGTGCACGTCTTCGACAACTTGATGCCACTGAATCACCCTTAACAACATCCATTTTTCCCAATTCTTGTAGTATATTTGAATTAGATTCATCAACAACCTTTAAAAAATAAATAATAAATAATCAATATATATTTTAAATACTGTCACTTATCACCAACAACAATCACAATGTAGACGATCACATTTTTTTATCCTGGACCACATGCCTTTAAAAATTATAAATTTACAAAAAAAAATAAAAATAAAAAATCAGCTGGACACATTAAATAAACAAAACCCCTTTAACGAAGAAAAAAAAAAAAAAAAAATCACCATCTGAGATTGTTTATAATCCTCGTCTGTTTCTTGCCACGTTGTATTCATCGAATTAACAATAAATTTATGATCCTCATGAAAACTATCATTATCTAATGTTATATTTGATAAATTTGATTTTGTAATTATCGATGAATTATTATTTAATTTAAATGAATCATTAATACCACTTAAAATTGAATTGAATGATTTTGATAATTTTTTTGGTAAACATTGATATTTATGCAAAGTTATTGGTGATTTATTTGGTAAAAATAAACACTCATTGTTATTATTAAATGATGATAAATCAGATTGTGAATAATATTCATTTTTTTTAAATTGATTTAATTTAATTGTCTTTGATTTTTTCCATTTAATATAACAACGAGGTTTTGCAATTTTATTCGTACTCAATAATGATAATTTATTCTTTGACATGTCAGAACAATTTAAATTATTGACATTTGATTTTTTCTTTAAATTATTTGATATTGGTGTTGAATTATTATATGAAGATTCATTAGTAAAATCCATACATATTGCTGAATCTTTACTTGAACTTTCAAAGCTGTCAATGGTTGTTGATATACCTGGCAATGTTTTGTCAATAAAACTATCATTTATATTAACTTTATAATTATTTTTTAGAAATATTAAAATATTACTATTATTAGAAAATTTCATAATTTTAAAATCATATTTATTTTTTAATTTTTCAAGTAATTCATGAGGATGTAAACAGCATTGTTTGCCACAATTAAGCTCGTCAATGGCCTGGTTGTTATTCTCTAAATGATTAATCTAAAGAAATTTAGAAATAATTTAGAAAAAAAAATAAACAAAAAACTACAATATAATTTATTTAGATAGCATAGAATTAATAAATAAAAATGGAAAAAAAACAACTTACAACATGTGTACACTCTGGGCCATTAATATCAATTGGAGTACCACCTTGTTGCTCAAGTACTTCAACCATATGAATTTTTTCCTCTTCAGGAAAACCAAAAAAGCATATTTTTGAATTAAAAAATAGTGGTAATTTATTACGAGAAGTAATTGCTTCATTGTCTCCAAATATTATTGGATTATCACGTTCTTCCCACAATTGATCAATCCAATTTTTTGACATTATTGATAATTTAAATATAAGAGCATATTTATATTTGTCATCGCTAGCATAACAATTTGCAATTAAATGTGTAACTCGTTCACTCATTTCATTTTTAATGCTTCCTCCCATACCATGAATTTTATGGACCAATGATGACTAAATAAAATAAAACAATTAACAGTTAAATTAAATATTAAATTAATTGTTTTTAATATTTAAAATTTAATTTACCAATTCAGATTTATTTCTAAAACCTGTAAATACAATAACTTTTCCAAGCAATGATATTGAATACATTGGCCGGTGTATTCGTGGAAGTGCATCTCCTCTATTTGCTAATTGTAATAGAGCAGTTGGTCCAAGTATTCTATTAATTATATAAATTAATTTACAATTATTTATATATCAAAAACAAGGCCATGTATTTTGGTTTTTAAATTAAAAAAATTTACCTGTGAGATTTTTTTGGAAGTGCTTCATAAACACTTCCATCGAATGATTGTAGTACAAAATATGTACAATATACTTTGTCATCACCACTGTATTCAATACCAGTATCAGATGTTAATACAGGTACTCCAAATTTTTGTGCAGCAGCACTAATTAATGAATTATTTCTAATATCGCCAATTAAACATATACGATTTTTACGTGGTTGATCTGATTGTAATACTGTAAAATTAATTATTAATCAAAATTATTTTTAAATCAAAACTCAATGTATTAACAAAATTAGTAATTAAAACATTCAAAAAAAAAAAAAAAAAAACTTTAAAAAATCCTCAAGTTTATTTTTTTTCTTCTTTATATTCTGACGCAATTATTTTATTTTTTTTTTTTTGATTATTTATTTTCAATTTGAATATGTCAAGGACACGTGTGTGAATTTTATTATGAAAAAAATATACATGTCAATTTAGGAATAATAATTTTTAAGGTTTATTTATTTATTATGATTATTGTACACAGTTCAAGGTCGTAAAATAAAAATATATTTGTCTTAATTGATGAACAGGATAAATATAGAATTTTTTTTTCTAAATTTATTAATTGATAACACGATAAACGTCATGATCATTATGAAAATAAATAATACAGTTTAAAATTAATCTCAGAAAATGATATTTAATTTTAATTTATTATTTTCATAATGTTAATAAATTATCAAAAAAAAAAAAAAAAAAACCTTTTATATCAATACTGATATGTCAAAATAATAATAATCATAAAAATGCTTGTAAATTATAATTATCATTTTTTTTTTTGTTTTTGCAATGAAAAAAAATAAATTACCTTCACTCTTTGCTGGCTCTTCACTATTTATATCGGTGATACTGCATTGAACGCTTTGCTCTTCCATTTTGGTTGTTTTTTAATTTACTTATTTATTTATTTTTTCTTATTATTGTTACAACATCGAAATGTATATGTATTTAACATACGTTCCTGCCACAGAGTAATGAAAATAATTATAATTAAAACAAATGATATAAATATATATATCTATGTATATATATATATTTAAATAAATAATTAACAAATGGTCAACATCGTGGGAAACTCAACGGTTACATATATGTATTTACTAATACAAAATATACAAACACACACACTCACTCATAACTATTGGGATTTATTTTCGCAAAAGTTTCACCAAAATTAAACTCGTTAAAATATAAAATGTATACTCATTTATTTAAATGATTAATTTATTTTTGTTAATGATTTTACACTCTTACCCACTTATTGACCTTCATTAATTAATATATTATTAATACTATGCATTGTTTTAAAATTGTTTATCTAACGGTCATCAAACAGGAAAACCGCAAGAATTTGTTGATTGTATATTGTCGTCATACACATATGAAAACACACACAACAAATACACTGACACAAACACAGTAATATTATTATTATTGGTTTATTTTTTAATAAACTTTTCTTTTTTTTTTTTTTATTTATTATCTCTTTGTCTTTGAGATGCACAAAAATACACACTGATAAATTTAATCTTTGTCTTGATTTTTACAGAGATCACAAATTATTTTACTTTTTTTTTTTTTATTTATTTATTGGTCTTGTCAATTGTGGCAGGAGGGAAGAGTCAAGAGAGGTGATTGTTTTTTTTTTCTTTTTTTTTTTATAAAAAAAATTCAGTTCTTGTTTGAGGGAAAAAAAGAGAGACGCAATGAGTCATGAACACGCAGGCCAACTGAAAAATCATACAATAAATTTTCAGGGCTGCCATATAATTTTATTTTTTTTTTTTGTTTGTTTTTAATTTTGTCTCTGTCTGTTGGGTGGGTTTAAATAATATATGAGAGAGAAACAAAATAGTGGCGATTAAACGCCATCTGTGTAACGCTTTTAATGTTGATTAATTTTTTGATGATGGCCGCTGTCTCTGTTGGTATCGTTATTGTTTTCTAAACATTTCTAATATTTAAATATATATATTCTTCATTGTATATTTTAGTAAATTTTAATCCTTGTTTACTTTTTGTTGATGTAAAAAAATCAAAATATCAAACGCTAAAGTTGACACAAATAGTGCATTTCCTTCTCTTTAGCTTATTAAATTGAATATAGCTCCCAGATATTTTTTTTGACAATCCTTTTTATTTTTTTGGATATATATATATTGTGAATAATTTTATCACAATCATTTTAATCAATGGAGTTTTAAATGTCATGGCAAATAATTTTAGATAGAAATAATTAAAAATTTAAAACTAAATTTTATAATTCGTATTTATTTTCATTAAAGTTCAGAAACACATATTCATTATTATCATTTTGACTTAATAATTTTTCTGTTTCAAATTGATTTTTTTTTTCTTATAAAGTTTAAAGTACAATAATAAATAATAAAACAATCTATTTACAATATTTCATATCTCCAGTTTTGTTTTTTTTTTGTCAATAGTATCAATCACGGTTTAAATTTTTATTACATCAAATTATTATTATTATTATTTCTAACAGGCATTTACATAAATTATTTTTCAAAATAAAATAATAATTTTATTATTATTATTATTATTATCATTTGATTTTACAATCACCAAGCTTTGCAACAATTTATATTTCAAAAAACCATGGGCAAATTTTTTTTTTTTTTTTTGTAATTTTATAGTTTTAAAAAAAAATCAAGTGATGTTGAATATAAATTCCTTTTATAAATATAATATAATTAATTAAAGTTTTTTTTTTTTTTATTTTTCCTTTTTTTTTTTCATAGAAAAAAATAAATTGCAATAATTTGCAATATTTTTTTTTCTGTATAAAAATTTATTATCTATTTTTTTTTTTTTTTTTACTAGTTCATTTATTTTTTTTCTTCTATGTTATCAATTTTATGAAAAATAGGCACCATTGGTCAATTGTGTAGCTCGCCGAGACCGTTGCAGTTCATTACAATTTTTTAAATTATTTTTTATTCACGTAGAAACATCAACAAATTGACCACAACAACAACAAAAAAAAAACAGCGAAAAATAGCATTATAAAATTATCTATCTTTTTTTTTTTTACATTTCGTCAGTTGACTCACACACATGTGACAAAACATTAAGTATAATCAGGCAAATAATTATTTAGTTATTATTATAAAAAGTCACGTGAAAAAAAAAACAGAGAATTTATAAAATAATGATATGAAATTATTCATTGAAATAATAAATAAATAAATAAATAAATAATGTCGAATTTGAGTTATTAATTTATGTTTTTTTTTCTAAATAAATAAATAATTTCATATCATTGTCATTTTAAGTGTTCCCTATATAATTCATCATGAATATTTTTTTTATATTTTTTTTTGTAAGAGATAATTAATACTTTAGAGAATTTTTTTTTCTGCAAATTAATCTATTGGGAACATGTCAATTCGATGATATAAATATCGAACGACTAACACCAGTTTTGTATTTTTACTATTTTAAATTATTTAATCTATCAGATCCCAACAGTTTTTTTTTTTTTTCATTTTTTTTTTATATATATTTCTTTCTTTTTTTGTCATAAAAAATCATAAACGACTAGTTTGCAAATATTTTTCCTTTTAATATGAAAAATTTTTTTTAATTATAATTATTATCAAAGAGATTACTTTTTATTGTTATTTTTATTCAACATCGTAAAAGTTTATTGGTTTTCCTTTTCTAAAACAGTTTTCACTAAAAATCTTTTTTTAAAAAAAATATTCTATAAATATATATATAAAAAAAAAAAAAAATAATCGCAGCTATATTTTTCTATTTGCTCACCTGTATAATCTTTTTTTTAAAAATCTCTTCTCTCTATCCGACAAAATGTTATTTAAAAAATAAAATTTAAAAAAAAAAAAATAATAATGCGAACCAAACTGACGCAAAACTTATCAAATAAAATGAGATAATTCATGAAAAAAAAAAAATAATAATAACAAATAATTGATTGAATAAAATCCAAGATAATGAAAGATTTTTACGAGGACGGTTGTTTATACTTTTTTTTTTTTTTTTTTAAATCTCCTTTTAATGATTTGTGAAATTTTCATTTATTTTTTTCATGATGAATAAACTCATCATCATCACTATAATCATCACTGAGATATTGTTTTGTTGTTTGTGGTAGCTCATATCTTCCATTTTTTTTTGGCGGCGGTCTATAAATGATAAAAATTAAAATCAATAATGAATCATCGACATTATTATTGCTTTTTTTGTTTTTATGATATGAATGATATTTAATGGACTTTTGTATTAACCTTGCGTGATCATCATCATTAATACTACTCGTACTGCTACCACTTGGACTACCAGCACGTTTTGGACTTCCAGGTGGTGATAAGGCTTGCATTAATCTACCTTTACTCTCATTCCACATTGTTGACTGCAATATAAAATCATTTAAATTATTCAACATGCAAGATATTAAATCTCTTTTAAATTACCAAAATTTATTTTTATATTTCAATTTGTCTTGATTCTTCAATAATCTTGATAAATTTATTTTCAAATAAAAATAATATAAGTTTTAAAGTTTTCAAAAAATATATATGCTATTTATTTTTTTTTTTTAGATTAAAAATTGTTAGTATAATTTCAAAATGAGTATTATCATTATTATTGTAAAAATAATAATATAAATATTTAAAAATTTATAAAAATAATAATAATAAATAAATAATTTGTTTTTCTTTTTTTGGTCAATTTTTTTTTTCTTTCTTGAGTGGATTTTTTATAGATAATATTTCCAAATAGATACTAAAATGATTATTATGAGTACATGGATCCCGCTTACCAACCGTCCTTCTCTACCAAATAACAATAGAAAAGCATCAATAAAGTCTCTCGATTTTTCTTCCCATTTTGAAATCATATCAACTCGTTTTTCTTCAATATTTTCAAAAACACGTTTGCCTTTATCCTTAAGATCATCAAATTTATTTTGTAATCGAAATTTCTTTTCCTAAAATTAAAGAATAAAAAAAAAAAAACAAATATTGATTACTTAAACCATTGATAAATTAATATTTAATTTATTAGTAATTAACTTACATTTAAAAATGAGACATTTAAATCTTTTGCACTGTATCCTCGTGCTAAATTTCTTCTAACATATACATCATAGTCTTTGACAATTCTAGCAACAATTTCAGACGTTGATACACCAACAGTTCTTTGTGTTGATACAAACATGCCTTTTTGTTTTATAAAAGCATACACATCTTCGGCATCATCAGACTCATATGGTATATCATCATGAGCCACGAAATCAATCTAAAAAATCAATATTAACAGCTATTGATTTATTCAAAAAAAAAAAAGCTAAATCATCTAACACAATAAATAATTTACATAAAAAATTATCATCTAGATTTTTTTATAATTTAAATTTCATTTACCTTGTGTTTTGTTAAATATTCTTCATCGAGTTCCCACGGTGCATTTTGAACGACTTCATCAACATAACGACAGTGTCGAACAGCATCATAACGTTCATGATCATACATAACAGTTCGACCTTTTTTCTGATGAGTTAACTCATCACTACACACTTGAAAATAAAAATTAAATCATTTAGTAAATATAAATTTTTATTATCTATTTTATAATTTACCTCCAACAATTAAATATACATTTGGAAATATATTTTTAGCTTGCATAAGCTGTTTTGCATGGCCTTGATGAAATAAATCATAAATTCCATCAGCGTAAACTCTAACCCTTCTTGGGGCTGTAATAAATAATATAAAATAATCAAAGTTCATGATTTTTATAAATTATGATAATATATATTTTATTTTTTTTTTAATTATTGACCTTTGCCACTTTTAGCCATTTTGAGTGTGATCTTAGTGTTGTAGTCACACATTTCTCGTTCAATCATTGCTTCACCTTCATCACTAAATGGAGCTTGATTACATATTGACTGTAATTTTAAAATATTAGTTTTTCATATTTATCGATTATTAGCTCATTATCATTCTCATTACCAAGAAGAAATAATAAATTTAACAATTAATTAAGTTTTATAAATATGAATAAAACTTACTGGGTATATTGGTGAATTTTCTCTTTGAATTGGCGATTCATCACCATTTTTATCCATATTGTCCTTATGATTATTTAATTTTTCGGCAATAATTTTTTCTGCGTCTACTTCTTCCATCATGACTAGTTTTATTTTTTTTTAAATTGTGCTCTATTAAGGAAAAATAAAAAAAATTAGTAACATTTTCTTGATACTTATACATAAATTATTTACAAAAATTAAATAAATATCTCTCTTCCTTTTTTATTTATTCATATCAATATGATTAATGTCAAAAATAAAATATTACATTTATAAAATAACAATATTTTTTTAATGGAAAATTTGACAAATAGGAAGATATTTTGATAAATTTATCATGAAAAAAAAACTGACCTTTAAAATGCACTTGAATAAATTCAGAATGTCAATGAGAGATTTGAATTAAAATATAAATAATATATAATAATTTAAAATAAATAATAATTATTCATCTGTCAATAAAAATAAATAGATAAATTCACACAATAAAATAAATAAATTCACACAAAACTATGATGTATATTTTGGAGAAAAAAAAAACGAATGAATAAAATAAATGAAAAATAACAATAATAATTGATATTAAAGAGAGATATTGACAAATAAAAAGAGAGAGAATTAGAAAATGGAAAAAAAAAAGAAAATGTCATACACAAACGTCAAAATCAGATGATAATTGAATGTGGTACGATTAAAATTGACGACAATGACACGCCTGTTTGTATGCCAAAAACAATTGTTTTAAATGCCCAGTGCCACATGCCCCCAGGCGTATTATCCCCTTTATTTCTAAATAATTGAAAAATAAAATACTCCAAAATTTTAATAATATAAATTTTCCCAAAAACACTTGATTCTATTATTTGTAAATTAATAATTTTATTTTTTCTTCAATTTTAATTCTTAGGTTTAAATTAAAAATAAATATTTAAATAATCCGGTAGTTAATTAAATTACGATTGGCACAAATTTTTTTTTTTTCCTTTATTTTATTATTATAACATATAGTTTTTTTTATTACAATCGTCACTCTAATCACTCCACCCGACGTGAAATCACGGTCGTGACTGCGCGCCACACTCAGGTTAACGCGTCAAATTCTCAGGGCCGTACTCATCTTCTACATACCAAGATAGATATAAAAAAAAAATTTATCTCTTAGATTTTTTTCGAAATGCTATTTTAATACCGTTTATTGGCCTTGTCTCACTTTTCCCGCCAATATAAATTAATAATATTTTAAGAATTATTAAAATTGAATTAAATGCTAAGTTTAAATATACTTTTCTTATTTTTTTATTGAGAAAATAATAATTTTTTGTATGAAAACTTCATCGGGTCATCAGCACTCGTCTCGCGCTAATTCATGCCTGATGATGATGACATAATTGAACATCGGGTGATCCACTACGTCATGGGATTCACCACCGGTTTTTTTTTTTATTCTACTATTCAATCTTTTATTATCATTTTTTTTTTTTTTTTTTTTATCTACACAATTTGCAAAGACGCAGTATAACTATTATCAAGCCAATAAAAAATAGCATACAATTAAAATATATCTAGCTTGTTATTATCTAGTTTCATAATATTTCATAAACACTATATATCGCTTGAAAAACAATAAATTAAAAACAAAATAATATTTAAAAAATTAAAAGAAAAACCATTATCAATTATTGAATTTGATATTTTTATTTAACTCTTTGTTTAATAAATTAATAATCGAAAATGAGTCATCAAGACCTTGACAACAATCATTAGACAAGAAAAAAGACTTTTTTTTAATAAAAAAAAAAATAAAAATAAATTTAAAATTAACAAATATAGGTATATTTATTTTTATTTAAAAAATGTATAAAAATAATTTATTTAATTTTCATTCATTTATTTATTAACCCGTTTAATTATTTTTAATGATGATTGATTTAATATTATAACAAATGATTAGATATTTTTAAATATACAGCTATTTTCGCGGTTGACCACGTAAACCGGAAATGACATAGTAATTCATTGCGCGTAGCCCGAAACTCCACATCATTCCGTTGTTGATGATGATGACACATTGAATGTGTGTGTGTGTGTGTGTATTCCAAAAAAAAAAAACATATAATAAAAATAATAATAATAAATAAAAATTTTTGTTCACGTGTAGGTTTGTACAATTAAATATTTTCGTTGACGTTTGCGAAACACACGGATATATTTTCGACTCAACACTCAATAAGAAAAAAAAAAAAAGTTTCTCTTCAAGATCACAAACACAGTCGTAAAATTATTATATATTGAAAAAAAAAACATTTTTTATATACGTAACTTACAATCACTTTTGACTTGTATTGGTAAAAATTCCCCACCTAAGTGTCGTTGTGTTGTGTCCCGGCGTTTAGTATTGGTGAGAGAAAAAAAAAAAAAAAAAAAAACAAAAAGAGAGAGGGAAAAAATTGTTGAAAGAGAGTAAACCCAGACACACGACGTGTGGATGGCCACCGTAGTGTATTATTTTTTTTTTTAATAAAGTTTTTTTAAATAATAAAGCACGATGGTGATTCAGCACAAGGTTCTCTTGAAAGCTGAAGAAATTGCCGATCAGGTAAGTTTAATTAAACAATAACAAATACTTTTATGTTAATTAATTTAGATTGTTTAATATGAAAATAATAATTGATTGGCTATTTTAATTTTTGGAGTATTACTTTCACCGGCATTGAAAAATATAAAAAAATAAAATTTAGTCCATTATATCCTAAGGGACACACAGGTGTGCTACTGTCATGTCAACGTCATCACCATCAACCATCTGGTTAATTTCAATTTCAATGCAAAGTCCATTTTATTCTATTCTCATTATCAACAATTATTTATATACCCAAATTTTATTTTATTTATTTTCTTTTTTCTAGAACAATGTACAATTATATTCAAAAAAAAAAAAAAAAGTTATTTTAGGTTATCTGTATATTATTTTTCCATATTTAAAATAAAAATATACATTTATTTTTTATTATTTATATAATTATATATTTTTATAAATATCTATTTTGATAATTACATTGCTTCAAGCGATTACAATTATTATTTTTTTTATATATATAAACTTGACCTACTTATTTTTATATAATAAATAAAATTAAAATATTTAAAATCTCATTGTTAATATATTTAAAAAAAAAAAAATAATATTTAAGAAAATTTATTTTAATAATCAATTGATTAATTTTTTTAAAATATTTATATTGTTTTTTCAAATAAAATAAGTATTGTTTATTAACTTTTTTGTATTTTGTTTTTAGGTAATTCGCAATGGCAAACATGTTTTGCCAACAATGGCAAGAGTTTGTTTAATAGCAACATTTTTGGAAGATGGTTTACGTATGTGGTTTCAATGGAATGAACAACGTGAATATATGAATATGTCATGGGGTTGTGGAACAGTTTTAGCAACAACATTTGTATTGATAAATTTATTTGGTCAACTTGGTGGTTGTGTTATGGTTATTGGACGTTTTAAAGTACCATATGCATGTGGTATACTATTTTTTATAGTTGTATTACAAACATTTGCATACAGTATATTATGGGATATGCAATTTTTATTTCGTAACTTAGCACTTATTGGTGCATTATTATTAGTACTTGCTGAATCACGTGTTGAAGGAAGATCATTATTTGCTGGTGTACCAACACTTGGTGATAATAAACCAAAAAATTATTTACAACTTGCTGGTAGAGTATTACTTGCATTTATGTTTATAACATTGATAAGATTTGAAATATCATTTTTACAAATATTACAAGATATACTTGGTAGTATACTTATGGTACTTGTTACTATTGGATATAAAACAAAATTAAGTGCATTGTTACTTGTATTATTGTTGAGTGCATTAAATATTTATCACAATGCATGGTGGAGTATTCCTGATCACAAACCACTAAGAGATTTTCTCAAATATGACTTTTTCCAGGTAAATTATTATTCATTTATTCACATAATTTATTTTTATTTATAATAATAAATATTAATTATTTTATTTTTTTCAGACACTCTCTGTTATTGGTGGATTATTGATGATTGTTTCACTTGGTCCTGGTGGAGTATCGATGGATGAACACAAGAAAAAATGGTAGAAAATAATAAAGCATACATTTTTTTTTTCTAAATTCTATCGAACAATTTTCTACTTCATCAATATGTTGTTTTAAATATATATCTCCATTATTGTGCTTCCGGATTTTTTTTAAAAAACTCAAAAAAAAAAAAAAACAAGGAGATTAATAAATTGAAAATAAAAAAAATACAAGAAATCATTTTTCTATCATTAATTTTTTAATTAAATCAAAATAATTAGAAAACAAAAATTTTTAACTCTGTCTATTTGCAAATTATTTATATTTTGTTTCTTCAGGATTATTATTGTATTTAAAATTAAGTTTTTTTTTTCTTTTTTTTTTTTTTTTGATAAATGTTTAAATGATTCAAAAAATGAATTAAATTTTCTAAAAAAATTAAATAACATAAAGACTTATTTATACAATTGTAATCAATGGCTTTGTACATATGGTGGTAAAAAAAAAAAATAAATAAAAACTAAAATATATGTCAATGATGTTGTATTTCTTAATTTGATTGTATTGTAATCATAGTTTTATCTGATAAATTTTTTCGTTTTTTTCTCTGGTTATTTTTACGTCTACGTGGCATTGGTTTTTTTTCGTCATCATCATATTGATAAGACATACTACAAGATTATGTTAATAATATTTTTTCAAGTATGTAATTTGATTATTTTAAAAAAAAAAGAAATAAGAGAAAGAAAGAAATGTAGCGATTGTGGCGCCGACTCTAGGATTATTATTTTTTTTTTTTCTCCTCTTATTATTAAAACCCCCTCTTACCCCTTTCCTAGAGGAGAGGTTGTTCATCCGTCAAAAATCAGAAGAACAGCTGTTTTTTTTTATTTTTTTCTTTTTTCATGTAATTAATAGTCCATGTAATTTAATCAATTGTTAATTTGATATCATGTCATCTAAAGTGACACATTGTTCACCTTGCCAACAATAATAAATTGAGAGGTAAATTTTATTAACAAATATAAAAAAAAAAAAAAACATTATCGACGTGCTTCGAAGTTGACACCTGTCAACTTGAAGCTTTGTATTATTTTTCAATTATATTGATTATATATTAATTTTAATAATTATATACTGTTAAATGACTCGTTTAAAAAATCTCATTTAACAAAATTATTAATTAAAATTAACCTTAAATTATTTATATATTTTGTCAAAGGTAAATAGTGTGTGAAAAAAAAAGAAAAGAAAAATGTTTTCGGCATTTAAAAGATTAACCAGTAAGCAAGATGGTACATCATCACCAAGACCAGCACATCAATCAATGCCGACAAATTTACAAAGAAAATTTGCAAAAGGAGTACAATATAATAGTAAGTAAAAGATAACACAAAAAAAAAAAAAAATAGTTACATTATTATACTTGTTTTAATTATACCTAATAATTGAATTATTATTTTTTTCAGTGAAAATAATTTTAAAGGGTGATAGAAATGTTGGTAAATCATGTTTATATCATCGTCTTCAGGGACAAAAATTTGTTGAAGAATATATACCAACTGAAGAAATACAAGTTGCAAGTATACAATGGAATTATAAAGCAACTGATGATGTTGTTAAAGTTGAAGTATGGGATGTTGTTGATCGTGGACGAAGACGTAAAAAAGTTGATGGTTTAAAAATGGATAATGGTATTATTGATGGTATCATTGAAGAACCAGCACTTGATGCTGAATTTCTTGATGTTTATAAAGGTACAAATGGTGTTATTGTTATGTTTGATATAACAAAAACATGGACATTTGATTATATACAACGTGAATTACCTAAAATACCAATTAATATACCAGTTATTGTTTTGGGTAATCATTGTGATATGTCACATCACAGAACGATTAATCCTGATAAAGTTTTATATTTTATTGAATCATTAACTGATAGAACTGCACCAGTAAGTTATTATTTAATTAATATTTTTGTTTTACTTAATAATCTTCAATGTTTGAATTGTAAAATAATATTTTTTTTTTATTTAAACAGACTAGATATGCTGAATCATCAATGCGTAATGGATTTGGTTTAAAACTTTTGCATAAATTTTTTAATTTACCATTTTTACAATTACAACGTGAAACATTATTAAAACAACTTGATACAAATGAAGAAGAAACACAATTAACAAGCCAAGAACTTGATTTATTTCAAGAAAGTGAAGATGCTGATTATGATAAATTTATTGATAATTTAGTACACAGAAGACGTGTTATTGCTGATTCAACATCATCAACAATTCTAGTCCCAAATGTAACATCTTCATTAAGTACACATCATGTTTCATCAACAAATTTAAATAATTATGGTCAAACTGAATTAAAAAAATCATTATCTGGACCAATTGGTGGTGGTACACCAATTCCAGTAAAACAATTTGAATCAAAAAATTTTTTTAAAAAAGAACCATCAGTTATTAAGGAATCAATTAATAATTTTGATAAAACTATTAAAAATTCAACAAGTCAACCAAATTTAAAGACAGATAATGTTAATGAAAATGATGAAGGTGATGATAATAATATTACAATTGATACTAGTGAAAAAGATAATCAACAAAAAAAAATTGTTAAAAAACTTTTTACAACAAAAAAAGATGATAAACAACAGTTGAATTTAAATAATGAAATAAAAATAAAATCACCATTAGCTAGTGTTGAAGATTTTGTTCCAGATGATTGTATGCTTGATAGATCATTTTTAGATGATAATCAAGTATCACCAAAAAAAAATAATAGTCAAAATAATGGTGGTGGTGGTGATAGTGAAAGTGATAATGATACTGGTAATCCACTTGTTGCTGGTTATGAAGATGATCTTTCATCGAGTGATGAAACTACTAAAAATATAACAGAAGAACCAAAATTATCAGAAAATCCACTTTGTAAATTAAAAAATAAAAAATATGATGATAATAAACAACAAATAAGTGAATTTAATAAAAGAGATTCAATATCATCGAGTGAACATGAATTACGTCTATCAACAAATGGTGATTTTGTTATTCAAAGTGATCAACATGATGGCAGCTCTGATAATTTTGATGGATGGTCTGGTAGAGATTCAAAATGGCGGCAAAGTCCAGAAGGTGGTGAAGATGTTTGTAGTACTGGTACGAGAAAAGATAAACTTGAATTATCTGATAAAAGTTTAGATGTCAGTGTAACTAGTTCAAATGTTCATCTTGAACTTTTGGATAGTTCTAGTATACGTCAAGTTAATTCAAATTCAAGTAGTCCAGTTTTAAAAGAAAAGAAAAAACACAGAGACAAGGTAATCAATAATACAACAAATAAAAAAAAAAAAAAAATGTATTCTTGATTTTTTGATTTATATATATTGATTAATTTTAATTTTCAGGGAGACGACAAAGACAAACGAAAAAAGAAAAAAAATAAAGACAAAGATAAAGATAAAGATAAAAGTGATAAAAATGATAAACGAAAAAAAAAAACAAGTAATCGAACGAAAAATGATGAAGAACGTCGTCGTGATGAATTGGAAGAATTTTTAAATGGTCCATCAACAAGACCACCAATTGACATGGCTTATGAAGCTATTTAATAAATTTCACTTCATAATTAATACTTCTCATTGCTTACTATATATATAACTAATTAATTAATTAATCTATAAAACAGTACTTCCGCTTTCAAAATTTAAAATAAAAAACCAAACAAAGAAGAATTTAATTATCTAATTAAAAAAAAATATATATATAGTCTAATGAGCAGTAGATGGCATTTAAAATTATCATCATGATTGAACATTGTTGAACATAATAATTTCAAGTTTAATATTCATTCATTTTTTTTTATATTTTTTTATTATTATTTTATTTACCAGTGAGTCAAGACTTGATAACTGCTCTCTTGCATTTTTTAAATTATTTTTTGAAATTAAAAGCATAAATATATATAATCGAGCGTGTTTAGATAAACATTTATTTATAATATTAAAAAAAAAAAATACAATATAAATTAACTCAGTAAAATGAAAAAAAAAAAAAAACACCTATTTTATAAAGAAAAAAAATATAAAATTTCAAATAAAATTGTTATTTTGTGTGAGAATAATAAAATGGAGTATATAAATTAAATTTTCTCGATATATATTGAATGTAATCGTTGCAGTGTTTCGTTAATAAATGTATGTTTATAAATTATTGCTTAATTTATTTATAAAATATTCAAATAATAATAATAATAATAATAATAAAAACATATTTGAGCGCAGTAGTCGCGTGGTCACTCGAAATGTTGGTAGACTCCTGAAAAAAAAAAAAAAAAATGGTTGCCTCTGAAAAATAATCATTAAATAAGTTAGATAAAATTGATCGCAATATTATAGCGAACAATAATTAGGATATAAATAATAGTTAATTTTATAATCGTTATATTAACAAGTGTTTAATTTTTGATAATTGTTTATAATGTCTCTTTGTATCAGAGCAGTACCAAGCAAGTTGTCATCACTCGTGGGTACAAGAAACCAGGTGATGCAATTTAATCGCCGGCTAACAAAACACATCAAAAAATCATCATCATTATTACAAAAGGTTAATAAATTATTTGAAAAATATGTCACTAACAATATTAAATATTATTCAATTATTCATAAATACATATAAATGTTATTTATTCACTTGACACATGCTGTCAATTGGATAATCATTTTTAAAATTCAATTTCAAATATGATAAAATAACATAACCCCAACATTTTATCTTACATAATATCCTTAAAAATAAGAATTATATGAATTTTATTTTGACAAATAATTTATAATTAATATTAATTTGTCTTGCAAAAAAAATGACATAATATTTTGTTTTTATTTTTGCAGTATGATAAATTGAATTTTGCCAATTTAAAAATTAATGATGGATCATCAGGTATATTACAAAATACATTGTCATTTGGTATTAATAGACTTGCTGTAAGATCATATTCAGTACCAGTTGGTAAAGAAAAAGAAAATGTACAAGCAAATGTTCAAGATAAATTTGTAAGTGATAATAAAAATGATGATAATCGTACTGGACCAACAAAAGAACAGCTGCAACATGTTTATGATGTATTAAGTGATGATGTAAGTTTAAAATATAAATAAATTCATAAATATTAATGATTTATTAATAATAAATAAATGTTTATTTTAGCTACCAAAATTTTTTGCTGCATCAATTGATTATCGTATTTATCATCGTGATGTTGAATTTATAAATAATGTCAGAGGAGTATCATCAAAGTAATTAAAAATAATTTATTTATTTGACATATATTATAATTTATAATTAATAATCATTTATTTAATTATAGGGGTCTAAATGGATATATTAAACAAGTACTTTGGATCAGATCATTGGGGCATTTGATGTATGCATATGTTAAATTTGATGTATTTAAAATAACAATGCATCCTGAGGACAATACTGTTAAGGTCAGATGGCGTGTTAGAGGTCTTTCTGGATTTAAAGTTGTTACTAATATTTGGAAATTTAAAATAACAAAAGTCAATGAAAGTATCAGTGAACTTGAAACGTAAGTTATCATAATAAGTATATAATATTTTAATAATTTTTATTTAATATTATATATTGATTTTAAAAAATTATTTCAGATGGTATGATGGTTTTTCAACATATTATGTTGGAAAAGATGGTCTTGTTTATAAACATGTTGCTGATAAAATGATGCCAGATGAAGAGAGAGAAAGTGAAAAAGATAAAACTGGAATTGCTGCAAAATTAACAGCATGAGTTTGGTAAATCTTGTTAGGATTTTTTTGTTGTATCATCGTGATGATATTTATTTGTCATTCCTCAAAACATTAAATTAAAATCCTGAATAATCATCACCAAAAAAAAAAAAAAATAAGAGATATGCAAGAGCAAAGAGCAGAATAAACAAAAAAAATAAACAAAAATTTTTCATTTAGCTAATTAAAAGATGAAAAATTTTTTATAAATTATTTCTCATTATTTTTTTTATTTTTTTTGCTGCAAGCAACTGAAAATATTAATTTAAAAGTTAGTTTATTTAAATAATGAGAAAATAATTTATTTAACAATCATTTAATAATAAACTAATTATTATTATTAAATATATTGTTTATTTTTTGTTTCTCACTTGAAGTATGTTTAAAAAATAAATTAATTAAAAATCATTGTAATAATAAAAAAATATCAACGAATTAAAAAAAAAACAACATTGTTGTATTATTAAATTAATTTATTAATTATAAAATTTTGAAAAATTATATTTACTGTATATTTATTAACAATTTAATCCAAGATAATCATCCATTAAAGTACCAATGGCAAATATACCAGTTGCATCAACACGAGTACCAACAATTTTAAGTCTAATTTCATCATCAGCCTGTATAACAACTTCTTCTTCTTTTGACTTGTAACATGGTGGACTAACATTAGGACAAAATTGCATATCTTCTGGTATTGAATGATGAGAAATGAAACATGATAATGGTCCAATTTCAGCAAACATGCCAACCTTGTTGACTTGTGTAACAACAGCATCAAGAACTTCACCTTTAAATGGTCTGAATACAATTGCTTTGTATTTTACTGGATAAACAACAAAACCTTGACCTGGCTGAATTATACCTGCTCCAATATTGTCAATTGTTGTTACAGCAACAACAAAGCCATACCTAATCATCAAAATGTCAGGTTTAATTTCATTTTTTTTTAACTCATTGATTATCTTTATTTATTTTTATTAAATTAATAATTTATTTACTTACTTTCCAGTACAGGTGCCTTCA
The DNA here is from genome assembly GCF_014905175.1 of Aphidius gifuensis. Lineage (NCBI taxonomy): Eukaryota > Metazoa > Arthropoda > Insecta > Hymenoptera > Braconidae > Aphidius > Aphidius gifuensis. The sequence goes on from NC_057788.1 coordinate 25,575,855, forward strand.
ACTTCTGTGTATAATTTTTGTTTAACTGTGTCCAACAATTGAGGTCCAAAATAACGAGGATGAAGGAGAATCTCATGTTCCAATGATATCTGAAGGTAAAACAAAAACAAAATTTATTTTATACAATTGCTACTGATGATCATTTATTTAGTACTTACATGATAAAACATTATGATAAATATTTATTTAAAATTTATATTATTATTTATAATATTTATTTGAGGACTTTTGTATGTGTCAATAATCAGCCGGTGTTATTATATTTAAGGTTAGTTAGACAGTTCAAAACAACAACAAAATCAAACAAAATGACGTATGATACGCAGACAAGTTCACGTTCTCAAAAAAAAAAAAATCATTCTGAAGGCGGGATAAATAATCCCATGGGTTGAATCTTGTTGTTGTTGTTATACTGCATTATACTGCATTGATATTAATAATTAATTATTTTAAAAAAAACAATGGGTCGATTACTTGAAATAAAAATATCTAATTTTGCATCATTTCATGGATTAATCATGATTGTCAGTGTTGGACTGTTGGGTGATATAATAGGTAAAAATAAATTATTTGAGTTAAACTTGTTGATAATTAAACAATATAGTTTTTAATTTTTTGTTTTAATAATAAATTAATGGTTTATTGTTTTAGGAAAATCAAGTTTTAAAGATGAAATTGCTTTTGTCCTTGGAGATTTTGATGAGAGTCTATGCATCATATTCACTCTGGTTAAAGAACTTTAATGGAGCAAAAACGAAAAACAAGGGCGTAAGCAATATTGATAATGCATGCCTATTAAATAAAAATACCAAGTTTTATGTTTAAAGTTGTCTTATATAAAACCTAAATGAAATATTAATATTCAACTTTTTTTAAAAATAGATAGTTGCCATATAATATTACTGTATTTTTTAAATCATAAATTATGATAATAATTATTTTATCTTTATTGTTAATCTTTAATTATTTGCATACTTTCTTACTGGGGAATAATTTTTTAACTTTATATATACCAATGTACAAATTAAACAATGAAAAAAATTGTTTCTGCAATTTCTCGTCGTTTCTTATTTTTTTTTTTTTTTTGATAATACGAATATAAAATTAAAATGTAATTTATCTACATCCTAATAAAATATTTGTTCAGTGATATGAATCAATTTGGCAATATCTAAATTACTTTGGCAAAAAGTTGAAAAACAATTATTATTCACTCGTCTGATATAAAAATGACGATTACAATATGGATAATGTCTCTCAGTATTTTTTGTAAGTATAATATTTTTTAAACTGAATAAAAATAAATTACATAAATTTAATATATTGTAAAATAAAGTATATTTATATTTTTTTTCATTTAGCAATTAGTCTTGCAAAAAATGCTGACAAATTAACAGGTGGTACAAGAATAAGAATTGAAGATTATCCACATTATGCTAGTGTTCGCCATCGAGGCCATCATATTTGTGGTGGAAGGTATGCGTTTTTATATTGATATAAATGTTGATAACATAAATATTTAATGATAAATTGTTGATTTATTTTATTGTCAAGTATCATCACACCTTCCCATATTTTAACAAGTGCCAGTTGTGTTGTATATGAGTCAATGGTGGTAACAGGAAATCTTCAAGTTTTAATTGGATCAACAAGTATATTTTCCGATGAACCATCAAGTTCTCTTCATGAAATAAGCTTTATTATTTATCACGAAGATTATTCAGCCAGAAATTACTGGATTCATGACATTGCCATTCTCAAAGTATGCTAAAAAATTAAATCACGTAGACATAAAATATTATTTTATTTTTATCAATAAAATTTAATTATTCTAGTTGGAATCACCAATTTTTTTTTCATCAATACGTTCAAAGATTGATTTACCAGACCGTAGAATTTCAGCTAGATCAATAGTTAGAGTTATTGGCTGGAATGAATTTTTAATCCCACAAAATTCAGAAGCAAAATATCTTCATATGGTTTCAATGAAAATAAATTCATATGCAGAATGTCACCAAATCATTCAAGATAATCCAGGTGTACATTTTTATTATCATGCATGTGCATCAACAATTCTTTCAAATGAAGCCATCACATTGGTAATATTTATTATTATTATTATATTAATTATAAATTTACAAGAAATAAATGCTGAAAAGAAAATGAAAAAATTTTTTGTTTAGGGTGACAGTGGTGGTGCGGTTATATACAAATCACAAGTTGTTGGAGTTATTTCTGTTCAAATTCCAATATCAAGAGGAAAGTCTCCAGTACTCATTACAAAAGTTTTTGATTACATAGAGTGGATTAATAAAATCATTGACAAAGTGTAATGAATTATTTGACTGTTATTGGCTGGTGAGTTACAAGCTACTTATACTGCACGTGTGATAAATTATGATTTTCTAACTGTCATACAAGGTAAGAAATCACATTATTTTTTAGTGCATTTACTGCCAATATAAAAATAAATTCATTTTCGTAAGTAAATTTTTTTTTCCGTTGAAAATGATTCTATGAGCGTAACAAACAAAAAGTATGTCAGCTAAATTTATTATTTCCGCCTTGAAAATTAATCACTCAAATTTATTGGATAAACATGAATGACTTTTATATTTTAACTGAATTTAATTTAACAAATTGTTATAAAAATATGACACTCAATTTACATCAATAATTAATTAAATATAAAAATAGGGAAAAGAAAAATGATAAGTAATTTTTTATTATATATTTATTAAATTATTACAGACTAGAAATGTGCATATTAAAAATTAAAGTTTCAAAACAATTAAAAGAATGTTACATGATTTTTTTATAATCAGTTTACATTAATTTTGCTAGTATGATTATTCAATTTTATTGGAAAATTTTATTATCATAATTTCGTATGTAACAATAGCTCCAACGACCTGCAATTAAAAAATATAAAAAAAATTAGTCAAATCATTTTCTTAAATCTTTCTTAGTCAAATCTTCTTTTTTTAAAAAAAAATGAATAAATAAATCAATTTAAAATATATACTTACAGCCAAAATAAAACTACGTTTTATAGAAAAAAAATTCATTCCCGTCAGTGCAACATCATCATTGATTAATTGTAATCCTAAACGTCTAGTCTGTAAAATTAAATAAATAAAATACATAGAAAATTAAATATCAAAAGATTATCAATTTAAAAAAAAATTTATAAACTTACATCAATTGTATATTTATCAATAGGACATTGATATATAATTGGTAAAATAATTTTACTTTTTTCATGAATTCTTGATACATAAAATAAAGTTGCAATTATTCTAATTACCATAAATCCAAATAAAACCAGAGGAAATACTGTACTCAATGTCAATTCAATATCAATTCTGGAAAAAAAAAAAAAAATTAAAGATGATAATTTAATTAATTTAATAAAATAATAATCAACTTACGAAATTCCAATACATAGTTGAAGTATAATTGCAATAAAATTATGTGCAAATGACACAATAATCAATGGAGAAATAATTTCGTCTGTTTCTTTAACAAGTTTACTGAGAATACTGTAATTTATTCTCAGTTGACACCAATAATCTTCATAGTTATCCCAAATTCCACTCATTGCTTCTTTATTTAAAAATTTGTATCTATCACCAAGTCCAATGGATATCTTTTAATAATTTATAATTATATTAATTTATCATAATTTGAAAATAATTTATACAGTATTTATAAATTAATAAATACCATAATAATAAATAAATCAGAAAAAATTGATATATATCCATGAAAAGTTGCAGTCATAAATTTGATAATCATTATTAATTTATCAATAACTATTAAAAACATGAAACAAAAAAAATAAACAGTAAATAATATACAAATTTTTGTCTTTTTAAATTTTTTTTTTGTTTTAAATTATATTTTTAAATAATTCTTACGAATGTTTGAAATATCGTGATTATTTTCCACTGGTATTGCGACTTGATGAATTTTTGCTTCTGCCTTTTTATTATAAACTGAGAATGACCAACACGTATTTACAATAATAGTTAAAATCGTCATAAGAATAGCTATTGTATTAAATTTCCATCGAAGACGTGGATAATCATAATTCAAACTGAAATAGAAAAATTTTAGAAAAAATATTTCAAGTCAAGTACAATCAATTCAAAGTTATAAATAATTTAAATAATAAATTTTAAAATTATTTTAATTTAACAATAACCGATTTAATTGTTTTTCCATTAACAACCACTTTTTTTGGACTTTAAACCATTTCCATGGTAACATACAAAATATTAAATATTGAATAAGAACACTCAGGATAAATGTTGACATTGATATAGTAGCCATAATATCTATTGAACAATAAATAAATAATTAATCAAAAATTTAAATAAAAATCATTTTAAGAATAATATACCGTCATTGTTTTTGAATCGATAGTTATTCATCATGAAACTTTTAAAATTGGCAATAATAAATTTAATTAATAATCCAAATAATAAAACAATAATTACAAAACGAATAAACTTATGCATATTTGTATTTTTGCAAACTAATGTTTTTAAATTGTTTATTTTAATATCAGAAATTAAAAATATTCCCATAAATTGGCTTATCACAAGAAATGGTCGAATTGCATTGTAAAAACACTCTGAATTCTAAAAAAAAAAAAAAAAAGAAAAAATTATTTGATAAATTTAATTCATAAAACATAGTTTTTTATTAATTTCTAATAATTAGTTTTTCAATACTCACATCAACTGTAAAATATTTTAATTTTTTTGATACGTTTTCATATTTTTCTCGCTGTAAAATTTTATTATTATTATCATCATTTTCCCATTGGAGATTTTGTACTCCACCGTTATCATTGTTTATAAAATTTGATATTGGTATAACTTTCATTTAAAAAAAAAAAAAAAGAAAATCAAGAATATCTTCTTTATGCTTTTATAAAATTAATTTATATATTTTTTTTAATTATCCAATTGAGATTAGACTAGTTTTTCAACTCGTTCAAACTGAAATAAAAGTTGTGAGTAAAAAATATTATTTTTTATTGACTGAAATAATGTCATGGTTTTATAAAATAAATAACAAAAATATCAAAATATTTTTTCAAGTAATAATAACAAAAGTATTACAAAACTAAAATTTAATTTACTTATAATAATATAGAAAAGTTAATATTACAATGCGTCAGCTTTTTTTTTTAATTAAATTAATACCAATCGATTGTTTTTGAATAAAACATTTTTTTAAATAAAGTTATTAACGCTACGCCTAGATGTCGTACTAATCGCTGCCAGTTGGCAGCAGCAGTTGGCAGCCATTTTATAAATGATGAGCAACATGAAAAAAATAAAAAAAAAGACAAAAAGTCCAAAAAATTCTCTTTCTTCCATAACCTCTGTCCTGGCCACGCTACACGGCATTTATTCCTGTCGTGTTAAAATAAAGCAATCATGGCTGTTGGTAAAAACAAAGGCCTCTCCAAAGGAGGCAAAAAAGGTCTTAAAAAAAAGATGTAAGTACATTTTGTTTATTATAAATATAATATTAATATTAATTTATTTATTTGATATCAATTTGGAAAATAATGGCTCCTAAAAAGTTGCCATTATTTCAACTCTGTCCATGTGCTTTAACAGCGACATTTTTTATTTTTTCATTTTAATAATTTAATAATAATTATTTAATTAATTATTTATACGAAAAAAAAAAAAATTATAATTAATTAATATTTAAGTATGTATTGTTTTTATAGTTGATTGATAATTAATTGAAAAAAAAATTTTTCTAGTGTTGATCCTTTCACCCGTAAAGACTGGTATGATGTTAAGGCACCATCAATGTTCACCACTCGCCAAGTTGGTAAAACTTTGGTCAATCGTACCCAGGGTACAAAAATTGCATCTGAAGGTTTAAAAGGACGTGTATTTGAAGTATCACTTGCTGATCTTCAAAGTGACGCTGATGCTGAAAGATCATTCCGCAAATTTCGTTTAATTGCTGAAGATGTACAAAATAGATCAGTACTTTGTAATTTCCATGGTATGGATTTAACAACCGATAAACTTCGTTCAATGGTCAAAAAATGGCAAACATTGATTGAAGCTAATGTTGATGTCAAAACAACTGATGGTTATTTACTTCGTGTTTTCTGTATTGGATTTACCCAAAAAGATCAAATGAGCACCAGAAAAACTTGTTATGCTCAACACTCACAGGTAAAAAAAAAATCAAATTCATTAACAAATAATAAGCATTTAATAATATTTGCAATGGAGAATCCATTGTTGTAATTATCATTAATTTCAATGGATTTAAATTTTTTAAAATTGCATAAAGTAAAGGTTTCCTCTTACCCCGTTCTTTTAAATTATGCAGAAAGTACGTTATGATGTGAAACAACATAATTAATAAAATAATAATTAATAGGAGTTCGTTAAATAGAATGTTTTTTTATTAATTTATATTTGTTATTAATTTTTTTTAGGTACGTAACATCAGAAGAAAGATGGTTACAATCATCACTGATGAAATTACCAAATGTGACTTGAAAGGTGTTGTTACCAAATTGATTCCTGATGCAATTGCCAAGGATATCGAGAAAGCATGTCAAGGAATTTATCCACTTCATGATGTTTACATTCGTAAAGTTAAGGTTTTGAAAAAACCACGTTTTGAACTTTCAAAACTTCTTGAACTTCATGGTGATGGAGGTGGTAAAACTGGTGAAGTTGGTGAAACTGGATCAAAAGTTGATAGACCAGAAGGTTATGAACCACCAGTCCAAGAAACTGTTTAAACATTTTCTCAAATAAAAAAAAAAAATAAACAAATCTCATTTTGTTAACAAATTTATCTGTTTATTTTATTTTAATACCCTAAAATATTATTTATTTATATTTATTTTTTTTAATTCATAATTATTGCATATATTTATTAACATTAGGTATATATTTTTTAGTTGATGTGAAATTAATTTTTTTAATCTCAAATTATTTTAAACATCTGCTATGAGACGCCATTTTGTTGACGAATTTATTCAGTCCAACACTAGGTGTCTTGTATGTGGTGGTGTGGTAGCAGGTAGCTTGACTGTATTGACATTTGACGTCGTCAACAAATAAATATTGTCTGTCATATGTTGATGGTCTTGATAAATATTATTAAATAATAGTTATAAACAAATAAAATGTTTGGAAATAAAAAAAATAATCTTTCAGCAAGACCAAGTCTTCCAACAGTTGAACAAATATCAGATGACATTCGTCATTCATCAGCATCTGATGTTGCCTTCAATATTCTAGCAAAAGGTATCAACAAGTTGTTATTTATTAATTTATATATTTTCATTAATTTCTATTAATAATATATATTATTTTTTAAATATAGAAAACACACTTAAAGCTGATCTTCATTTTCCAACAAATGTCAATGATGCTGAAAATATTTATGGAAAAGCAAAAATGTATCTTGATAGTACAAAACGTCTTAAATTACTTGCTGAAAATTTAAAAAATGAAAAAGATAATTTACAATTAAGTTATGAGGAAATTGTTAAATTAGCTCAGGATATTAGGGAACAAGCAAAAGCTGTTTTGATTGAATAAAAATAAATTTTAAAAATTAAATTAAAACATCGACATTAATATTTATTTATATATCACGTATGTATAATTATTATTAACATTTAATATCATGTTTTTTTTTTTTTTATCAAAAGACATTTTTTTTTATATTAATAATAGTTGATAAAATTAAATCTTTGAGCTACTTAACTGAGATTGTTTTTACTTTTTTTTATTTTTAATCTAACATACTGTTTTTTTTTTTTATTTAAGTACCTGAAGTGAAAATATTTTTTACTAATTATTATTGCTATCTTAAATATTTTCATGGACGGAAAATAATATTCTTTGTTTTTTTTTTTATATCATTGTGTATACTGCAGTTTAGATAAGGCACTTTTTTTAAATTGCATGAGTGTATTTTTTATATTTTAAATACTATAAATAGTGAGTAAGTGAATATCACTTGAAATTACTGATATGTTTTATGTTTTATTATTTTTTAGAATCATTATCATCCTGGTTTTATTATCTACTAAAATACCAATGCCATGAGATCTTTTTCTTATTGAATTATAACACTAAAAAAGATCATTTTTAATACTCATAATTAGGTGAGTCAAATTATTTTTAATATCAAATATTTAGCTTTAAAAAAATTAATTGATTAAAAGCATTCTTATGTATATATATTTAAAAAATAATTACTCGTATTATTGTTTATAAATTTTTAGTATAATTTAAATTAAAAAACGTTAAAAATTATTTTTTAATATCAAAATGATTTTAAAATTATTTAAGCAAAAAATAAACTCGATCCTCATGATGATGATAATATTAAAAAATAACTACCAAGCAAAAAAATTGTTTAATAATTTTGTTTTTTTTTTTTTTTTTTGTAGATTTAATTTCTGATATCATACTCAGCTGGGTGCCACCTAACAAGAGGATCACTAAGGTAAGCACACCAAGTATATCCAGCTGGATAGCCTGGAAAAATATATCATGCAATTGTTAGCAAATTTTAAACAATATAAAATTTAAATAATTATATACAATTATTTTAATTTGTTAATAGACAAAGCAACGATATATATTTTTTTATTAAAATAAAACAAGAAATATAATTATTAATAAATAAATATATTTCCAATAAATTAAATTAAAAATTAGTTTTATATTTTTATACTTACAGATATTTTTTCTATAAAAATATTATTATTATTTTGTTTTTTTTTTTTTGTTCTCAAGTATTTACAGTGAGATTTTGTGAAAGTACAGATATATTTTGATCCACCTTTTGTCCAGCTGCGTGCAAATAACATTCCCATTATTATTAACAATAAATATATTTTTGGGTATTTAAAAAAAATGGAAAAATAATCAGGGAATAAAATTAATGATATGTTTATAATTCTTTTTGATTGTTTTTTTTTTTTTCATTTTTCTAACAGTTATACAATATTTACGTACAAAAAAAAATATATATATGCACTCAATACATATATTTATAATAATATATAATATATTGATATTTTTTTTTTTTTTTATTTGATTGTTTATTCTCTTTGCAAATTTATTTTTTGCTTATAAATGATAAAAGCTCAAAAATTTATATTATTCTAATTTATTTTAATTGATATAATTTGTTTCTTTTTTTTTTTCTCAATAAAATATTAACACTTTTTAAGAATTTGATGATTCTAAGTACGAAATAATATTACTCTCAACTAACGGACGGATATTTTTTTTTTATTAAAACAAAACACTAATAATTAAATAATAAGCTTTTTGCTGTTTGTAAATTAATTAGGTGTTACAAAATTAGTTAAGTAACGAAAAGATAAATATTAAAATAGCTGCCACCACCAAACCCAATTTTTTTTTTTTTTTATAAATTTGTTTATCATTTTTTTTTAAATCTAAAATTATAAAAACTACAGTAAAATTTGTAAAATGGCATTTTTATAATTTATGTTAATCACATGAAGAACGTTAAAAAGTTTTTAAATTAATTTTGCCGTTCTTTTTTATCGAATTATTAATAATTAAATTTATCATAGATTAATAAGTACCAAATGAGTGTGTTGTGCCACTTTTTTTTTTGTGCAAGATATGAGCTTTTTATCTGATGTAAAATCATAACATTCAGCCTTTGTAAAATCAATTAATTATCGAGATTCATTTGCGAGTAATTAAACTATAAATATTGATTTTTTTTTTTGGTTAAATTTAGATATTTTGTTTTTTTTTTTTTTTTTATAAATAAAATTTAAATATTGATAATTAATATTTTCAATCAAAATCAAAATTAGGTAATGTAAAAAATTTTCGTATTGTTAACTTGCCTTTGGGCTTGTATTTCAGATGTTCCTCAATATATTGACAAGGACAACGGGCGGAGACGCAATGACGAGGTGGAACAGTTGATCCAACGATGGTTCTTCTTTCATGTGAATCAATTATCAAATCAAGTCTGTGTCTGATAAAACAACGTGCCCATCTTGATGCATATCTCAGCAACAGCATTTCCGCCCGTTCCTGTCAACACACACCGTCACCATATTTTTTTTTTTTTTTTTTTCAAAAGAAAAAAAAATAAGCAATTTCCTTAATTGATGAAGCAATAAAAATATTTTTTATAGCTTCATCAATTAATTTAGCAAGCAATAATTAGTGATAAATGCATTTTTAAAAAAATTGAGTAAAAGATAAATGATAAACTAGAATATAAAAAAGCAAGCAGGAATGATTTGATAAAAGAAAAAAATAAAATAAAATAATCCTTGAACTGGCACTGAAGTCCTCCGTCATCTAGATAATACTAAAATTTTATGGATAATATTAATTAGACTATTTACGACTATTACACTAATAAAAAAAAAAAAAAAAAAATTAGAAAACTAATAATTTACTAACAAAACAATAGCTACTAAACAAAGCTCCAAGTATTTTTCTTTTTTTTTTTTTATAATTTGAAAGAATACTTGAGCTTTTTTTGTGTTTTTTTTTTTTTTTTTTTTTTTTTTTTGATTGAGTGTAGACAAATGATAAGCTACAAAAATAATATTGAGCTGCATCAAATTGACATTAAAAATGAGTTGTTTTTTTTGTTTGTTTTTAGGTGCATTGTTGCATTAAATGCCTTGATCTCTTAAAAAACTGCTCCACCTAGGGCAAAAATCTCTGCCTTCAATACGTGGCTTGTTACGTAGCCATTCTTCAACATATTGACATGGACATAATGCCGATGATAAATGACGTGGTGATGATGGATTACCACCTTCTTCATCAACTGTCCAATCCAAACGACGACGTAAATAATCCTTAGCCCATCGCTGTATATAACGGCAGAGTACTTGTTCACTTTTACCCTAATAGATTTAATATTTTAACAACGACCAAGGTGGTATTTTTTTTTAAATTATTTTTTCTATTATAATTTATCAACAAATAATATTCCTACTTAATTTCCATAATATTATATTTCTAATTATATTCTTGGTTTTTTATTTATTTATTTTTTAATTAAAAAATTAAAAAAGCAAAGATTTGGAAGTTAAAAAAAAAAAATAATGTTAGGCAAAACAAATTGGATTGCACCTTTTTTTTTTATTTTTTTTTTGAGGATAGAATAATTTCTTAAATGACTTACCTGTTTTCTAGATACTCGTGTTGTTGAACTACCCTGAATGACAATATCACTGTCATCAATGTCCATTCGTTGTTGTAATTCTTGTCTTTTACGTTGTGCTTCACTAGTTTCTTCACCTCCAATAACTCGACCCTCACGTTCTTCTCTCTCAATAACTTCTTGCAATTTTTTCTATTAAAAAAAATAAAAATACATTTTTAAAAATATAATTTATTATTATTAATTATAAAAAAATGAAAATAAAAAAATACTTACAATACAATCAGTTGTATCAAAATAAATAAAACACAAATTAACTTTGTGACATGATAATTTTCCTCTATCATCAAGACCAAGAATAATTTTATGACGTAATAAATGTTTATTAACTTGTGCCATACATCTTTCCAAATTATGATTTAATTTAATTTTAATAAACATACATAAAAATATTGCTGCTGAATTCATTATTAGCCATATTATACCAAGTGCAAATAATGTTAAACCAGTTACACCAGAAAATAAAAGACCAAGAAGTATTACAAATGCAGTAAATATCCATACAATAAGTATTCTTTTGTAACAAATATTATACATATTAAAACGTACATCATTAACTAAAAGTTCCATAATATGTACATAATCTTCAACAGTTAGCTAAAATAGGAAAAAACAAATAAATAAATAAATAATTTATAAAACTAATTTAATAATATTTTTGTTACTTACAGTTAGTCCCTGTGCCATAAGCTCTTCTGGAACAAGTTCTGGACGAAATTTAGCTGGTGTAACCCAAGGCCATCTTGTATTAACAGGTAATAATGTAACAATTGTATCACCATTTGCAAAACCTCTTCTAATATTACCAATTGGTGTACTTATAACAGTATTAATATCATTTCTTCCATTAGTATTACCACGTAAATCAATGGTTTTTAATGAGGCACTTTTTGGTTCTGGTACACGTAATTCATTAGGCACATTATTATCTGGACTATCAGGTGATATTGAACGACTTAAACCTGATCTATCTAAATTTAATTGTACTGATTCAGTTGTTATAACAGCACCACTGTATTCATTATTAGATTTTATATTATTATCATCATTATCATTGACAATATTATCAATATTAACTGTTATTGTTTCATTTGTTTCATGATTTTTTTGTAATGTATTGTCAGGTGTTGATGAACGTTTTGGTGGTGCTAGTGGTGGTGGTGGTAAGGCTGTACCAGATGGTTCTTCTTCTTCTTCAAATTGTACCCATGTTTTTGGTTTATCAACTCCTGAATCTGTTGTGTCTTGAGGCGTTGGTGAGCTCATTTTTATTTTTTTATATTTTCAATCAAAATTAGTTGATTATTTTTTTTGTTTTTTTAATTTTTTTTTTTTCTTTATGGAAATTAGTTTACTTATTTTATAATATAAACAAAATGATAAATTTAAAATTTCAAATACCATCCAGTGTTAACCCATTAAATTATTCTGAAAAAAAAAAAATTGAAAAAAAAAAAAAACAAAGATTATCATTTTGAAAAAAAAAAAAAAAATAAACGAATCCAATTTTTATTGAATTAATTAAATATCAAAAAAATATCACAAAACATCCGCCATATTTTTTATTAAAAAAAAATCACGAGAATAAATTTTAAATAATGAAAAAAAAGGGAGTGTCCCAGATGGAACGCAACATACAAAAATACAAACAAAAAAAATTTATGAAAAATTAAGTAAATATCACATCACTTTCAATTGAGGTCACACATGAAATGATGCACCATTTTAAAAATCACACTAAAATATATTTAAATTAAAATAATAATAATTTATCATAAGTCATTTAAAAACTAATTATAAAAACAAAAAAACTATATGTGATTTGTTTATCGTAAACTAATTAACTTAATTAATTTTAAATGAAAAAATTAACTGATATTTTAAAAAGAAAAATTTCATTTAAAAAAAAAAAAAAAACTTATTGTTTCAACACTTACAATTCTAATTCAATAATTAAATTTTACAATGTAGAAGAAGAAAAAATGATGCGTGTTATATCACACAATGAGAATACATCTATTGAATAGAAAAAAAATAAATAAAAAAAACTTGAAACACACTCACCTGTAATTGTAACTAGGAAAAATAAAAAAAAAACACACACACAGTAGTGTGTGACTTGTGATTGTGTATTTTTTATTCAGGTATAAAAGTGAGTATAGAGTTGGAGTGTGAAGGTGAAATAATTTTATCGGGAGGTAAATAAAAAGAGATATTTAAAAAAAAAAAAATAATAAAATTGGAGGTGGAACACCGGTGGAAATATTGGAGTCAGGTTGACGACAAAAGAAAGAAAGAAAGAAAAAATTCAAAACAAAAATATTAAAAAAAAAAAAAAAACAATTATAATAAATAACCCTAATAAACATTGAAAAAACTAATCACGAAATATTACAAATTGTCACGCAATAACTCAGTGACATTAAATAAAATTAAAATTGATTTTTATTATTTAAAAATATATTTTGATAGGTTAGAAGACAATACACTTGTTTTATTTATTTTATTTTATTTTTTTTTTCATTATTATTCTGATAATAAAATTAAATAACAAATATATTCATTGTTTAACATTTGTTATTTACAGATAATGACGTCCTTGAGAAATTTTTTTTGTTTGTCAAAAAGATTATTGAAGAAACAAGTTGTTATTAAAATTGTTAGAACCAAAACAACATTGACATATGATGACAAATCTAATTTTAAAAATATAAACAAACTATTTTATAATAATAATAATAATAATGACAATAATAAAAGTAATGATGATAAATCAAAATCAAGATTATTTTTTATGTCAGGTTTTAGTTTGTTTGGTATTTTAAATTTTAATGAAGATGACAAAGTTGCTGAGCCAGAACTCATAATGACAATTAAAAGATCAATTTTATTGATACAGGTAAACACCTGATTAAATTATAATAATTATTAATAAATTGATTAAATAATTGACATGATATTTTTGATTATAGAAAGGTGAATATAAAAAAGCTGAACAAATGCTTCATGTTGCATTGAGACAAGCCCAATCAATACAGAGTTATGATGGTGTAACATATGTTTATGATGTAATGGCAAATTTAGCATTTGAAGTTGGTGATATTAAAAAATCTAAAAAATTATTTACATCTGTTATGCAAAGATTATTATCAACTGGTACAATGGAGAATGATGTTAAAATAATTCATATGAGTTTAAAAATGGCAAAACTTTGTGAATCATCTGGAGAACCTGAGTAAGCCCGTGGGTTGTTTGATATCAAAATAATTTTATTAATTATACAAGAACATTTATATTTATTTAATTTTTTTTAATTATCAGGAAAGCTGAAGATGGATATTTATTTTGTTTAAAACACATACAAGATCATGCTAAATTAACACCAGATGACGAGGATATATTGATACTTTGGGCAATGACACTTGATTGGTATGCTAAAATGCTATTGTCACAATCAAGATTAAGTGAAGCATTGGATTATTATCTTGAGGCTTATCAATTGTGTCTTAAAGTTAATGGTAAACAACATCAACAAACTGTTGTACTTTTAAATGATTTAGGAACAACTTATTGTCTTCTTGGACAGCATGATCAAGCACTTGATTATTTATTTGAAGCTATTGAAATTGGTAAGTTAAATAATTAAATTTAATAATAATAATAATAATTTCAATCCATACTTTTATTTTTTAGGAAAACAAATTCCAGACATGCAAGACTTGAGTTCAATTTATGTTAATCTTGGTAATGTTTATCTAAAAAAATCAATGCACAATGAAGCCAAACAAAATTGTACAAAAGCTCTAACTTTATCTAAAAAAAATAATGATGATGAAACCAAAATTCAGGCAAATTATTGTCTTGATGAGGTCAATAAATTACTAAAATAAATAATCAAAACATTTAATTCTCAGGGAAATAATTCATATTATTATTAATAGTCTTGTAAATTGACAAAAAAAAAAAAATATATATATATATATGCTAGTTCAAAAAAAAAAAAAAATAATTAAATTAATTGATTACAGAAAAAAAATAGTCTGTTGCCTCTAAATGAGATGACTGTTTACAGAAATTAATATTTTTACAAAAATATGCGTTTTTTCTTTTCAGCTTATTAACGTGATGTATAATCTTAACATGTATCGCTGGGTGATACATATTTAATAAATTGATTTATCATTTAAATTTTATTCACAATTACTTCGAAGTTCATTGTTTTTAATATATTTTTTTATTCGTACTGTGCAATCAGTACCATCATGTAAACACCTAGTAGAAGAGCTATGACTTCTTTGACAGATTGCCAAAATTTAGTATCACTAAGTAACTCTGGAATAACTGTGACAGTGGCAATGTAAATAAAACCACCAGCAGTAAATGGAAGTATCCAGCTTGTAACAACAGCATCTAGAAAGCATCAACATATTTAAAATATACATTCAGATGTATAATTGGATATAACAGAAAAAAAAAAAAACAGGACAATTAATATTTACCCATTCCTTCAGCAAGAAGTGCTACATAAGTACCACAAAGTGCTCCAATTGCTGTTGATAATTGAAGCCATATTGCCTAGGAAATAAAAAAGTAAGAATAAATATGTTAATCATGAAAATAATAATAAATATAATAATTTATACCTTTTTTTTACTGCAGCCACTTTGAATGAGAATTGCAAAATCACCAATTTCATGTGGTACTTCATGAAGTAAAATAGTAAAAGTTGTTATGTATCCAACACCATCACCAGCAAGGTAACTAGCACCAATAGCCAAACCATCAGTAAAATTATGTAAAAAATCAGCAGCAAGATTTAAATAACCAGATATTTTAATATCTTCAATTTCTTCTTTTTTATTATCTTTATTATTAGTTTTTGAATTTTTATTATTTTTATCATTTGGTTTAACAGAATGTGAATGTCCATGATCACCTTTTATCAGTCTTATTGCTTTTTCAACAATGAGAAATACAATTATTCCAAGTAGTACACATAATCCAACAGACATATCATGTCCATGTGAATGCTCTTCTTCTCCATGATTATGACTATGATGATGGTCATCGTGTGAGCCATGATCACCATGTGAATGTGGAGCAAGTGCATGTGGTATTAAATGAAGGAATGCATCACCAAGTAATCCACCAGATGCAAAACTCAACAATACTTTTAACAATGGTTCACGTTCTTTACTATTATCAAGTGGTACAAAAAATAATAACACAAATGGAGCTGCTGATATTAATAATGTTGAACCCATTGCTTTCAACAATACGCTACTTTTTTCTTCATTATTTTTTGGAGTATCTTTATGTTCATGGTGATGATGCTCATGATCATGGTCATGATGATGCTTATGTGATTTTTCTACATTTTCATTTGCTTGTTTTGAATATTTGAAGCTTGGTGATTCATCAGTATGATGATGATGATGATCATGGTGATCGTGAGATTGACAGAGAGTTGGTAAGTCGAGAAAAACAACTAATATAAATGCAGCAATTGCTAATTTAACAAATAATGCATGTCTATTTGACCACCAAGTTTCTGGCTTTACTTTAATTTTTTTAATGCCAACCGACATATTGAAACACTTTGGTTATAATGGTTGACTTATTTTTTAAACAAAACTGTTCTCTTATCTACGTTGCCATTTATTTATGTACTTGGGCACGATTTTAACCTGTATGTGATGTGTACACCGGAAAATAATGATAATATAATTGATAACGGAGTTTGCGTGCGCAATAACAAACGTGTAACATGTATAGAGAGCAATAGAGAGTGATGGGGAAAAAGAAAGAAATAGAGAGGGGGAGAGAACACACGCGGCCATTATAGCTACTTTGAACTGCTCCGAAATTAATAAAAAAGATACGCTTCTATTAAATTTCTATTCAAACGGCTGAAAGCCTAAAAGTGTAAAACATTCTATTGTTCACATAAATAATATTCTATTTGAAGTATTTAAGTATAGTATCACTTCAGAACGTTGTTATGCCAATTAAATAGTCTCTAACACAGGAGTTATATTAAGACTGAGAAGAATATAATATTTGTGTGATAACGTATGATAGTTACATAGTAAGTTTAATAGTAAACTACGTTAAGAGCAAAGGTTTTCAAAGAATTGTTAAAAGAATTATGCAAACATAAAACTGAGGAAGGAAGCTTTCCACAAAAAAATGAAAACTTCCTAGGTCATTCCATGCTCCTGGTAAAAATGGACCTATTCTCTTTTTTAATCGACGAAAAAATAAGAGAAGCATGAAAAAAGAGAGTAACATTTCCGATTTACTAAATAGCTCTTTACTCATCCTACGATCCGGTCAAGAATTTTCGATTTTTCAATTTTTTTGATATTTCGAAAAATTTTTATCTCTATAGTTTCTAAAAAAATAATAAATGACGCTGAACTTGTTAACAGCAACCCTGATACAACACTTTATTTTTTTCTATAATTTTAAATGTTTTACGCTATAGCTCCTGAAAAAAAAAATATATGGCGCCACGTAGTTTGGCTCATTGACTACCTCCTTGCTCATTCTATGTTCCTGATACTCGAAAATTATTTATTTTCTATAAAATATCAAAAAATTTGTGGAAAAAAAAATTTTTCGAGTATCAGGAACATAGAATGAGCAAGGAGGTATTTGATATTTTCAAAAATACCTCCTTGCTCATTCTATGTTCCTGATACTCAAATTTTTTTTTCTAGCAAATTTCAAAAAAATTTTGAAAATAATTGGAAAAAAAATTTTTCGAGTATCAGGATCATAGAATGAGCAAAGAAGTGATTGATATTTTTGAAAATACCTCTTTGCTTATTCTATAATCCTGATACTCGAAAAATTTTTTCCCACAAATTTTTTGAAATTTGATAGAAAAAAAAAATTTCGAGTATCAGGAACATAGAATGAGCAAAGAGGTATTTGATATTTTTGAAATGTTCGAACACTGCAGTTCCTAATAAAAATGAGAGATGGCGCTGAACTTGTTAACTCAAAAAATACCTCTTTGCCTGTTCTATAACCCTAATAAAACAGCCCTCTTCTATCTATGATATTTAAATGTGTTAACCCTATAGTTCCTAAAAAAAACAATAGATGGCACTGAACTTGTTGACTCAAAAAATACCTCTTTGCTTGTTCTATAACCCTGATAAAACAGCCCTTTTCTATCTATGATATTTAAATGTGTATACCCTATAGTTCCTAAAAAAACAATAGATGGCGCTGAACTTGTTAACTTAAAAAATACCTCTTTGCCTGTTCTATAACCCTGATAAAACAGCCCTCTTCTATCTATGATATTTAAATGTTTTTACCCTATAGTTCTTAAAAAAACAATAGATGGCGCTGAACTCGTTAACTCAAAAAATACCTCTTTTCATGTTATATACTCCTGATAAAACAGCCCTCCTCTATCTATAATATTTAATAGTGTTCACCTTATAGTTCCTAAAAAAAACAATAGATGGCGCTGAACTTGTTGACTCAAAAAATACCTCTTTGCCTGTTCTATAACCCTGATAAAACAGCCCTCTCTTACCTATGATATTTAAATGTTTTTACCCCATAGTTCCTAAAAAAACAATAGATGGCGCTGAACTTGTTAACTCAAATAATACCTCTTTGCCTGTTCTATAACCCTGATAAAACAGCCCTCTTCTATCTTTAATATTTCAATGTGTTTACCCTATAGTTCCTAAAAAAAACAATAGATGGCGCTCCGTAGTGTGACTCAAAAAATACCTTTTTTCCTGTTCTATAACCCTGATAAAACAGCCCTCTTCTATCTATAATATTTAAATGTTTTCACCCTATAGTTCCTAAAAAAATAATAGATGGCGCTAAACTTGTTGGCTCAAAAAATACCTCTTTTCCTGTTCTATAACCCTGATCAAACAGCCCTCTTCTATTTATGATATTTCAATGTGTTTACCCTATAGTTCCCAAAAAATCAATAGATGGCGCCACTTGTTCAAAAAAAATTTCAAAAAATATCAAATACCTCTTTGCTCATTCTATGTTCCTGATACTCGAAAAATTTTTTTTCTATCAAATTTCAAAAAAATTTGTGGGAAAAAATTTTTTGAGTATCAGGAACATAGAATGAGCGAAGAGGTATTTTCGAAAATATCAAATACCTCTTTGCTCATTCTATGTTCCTGATACTCGAAAATTTTTTTTTCTATCAAATTTCAAAAAGTTTGTCAAAAAAAATATTTTCGAGTATCAGGAACATAGAATGAGCGAGGAGGTATTTTTGAAAATATCAAATACCTCTTTGCTCATTCTATGTTCCTGATACTCGAAAAATTTTTTTTCTATTAAATTTCGAAAATTTTGTGAAAAAAAAAATTTTCGAGTATCAGGAACATAGAATGAGCGAGGAGGTATTTTTGAAAATATCAAATACCTCCTTGCTCATTCTATGTTCCTGATACTCAAAATTTTTTTTTTTTTTTTTAATTATTAGGCAAGCAGAAAATCGAGGAAGTAAATTTTACAAATAATCGAATACCTCTTTACATATTCTACATTCCTAATACAATTAAGCTCTTTTTATTTTCAAAAAATATTCGATAAAAAAAAAAAATTATCAGGCAACTAGAAAATTGAAGAAGTAATTTTTGAATATTTAAAATATTTAAAAAGTATTGGGAATGTAGAACATGCAAAGAGGTATTTGAATAATGAATAATGCATTATTATTACTAAAATAAATGAGACATACACAAATTAATTTGAGAACGAGTTTTTTAATCTTTATTATACAACTTTATACGTAATCAAAAATAAATTTATTCAAAAAACAAATAAATATGTACTCCCACAAAATAGAAATTAATAAAATCAAATAAAAAATAATTAATATATTATTTACAGTTAAATTATGTAATTTTTTTTTTTTTACATGTCATCATATTGCACTCTGTTCATTCAATTCATCCAAAACATTATTATTATCTTTATTATCATTACCCCAGTCATTTAAATCATCACCCCAACCATTATCATAATAATCTTCTGCTTCATTATCAATTAGATTCTCTTTAAAATCGAATACACTTTTATTTATCTTATCATTACTATTATCATGAACATTATCAACATGTAGTATTCTTGGTTTTTCAATAACTGGTTCCATGTCAGTGAAAAAATCAACTTCTTCTTTGGCTGATTGAATTGGTTTTGAATGTTTTATATCCAGTTCATTAATATCAGCTATAATATTTTTTTTATAATTAATTTTATCATATTTATTAAGTGATATAATTGGAGGTATATTATTTACTTTACCAGGACTAATTTCAGTTTCGATATAAGTCTCTTTAATTGATTTCAATGATGTTATTTCACCATTTGGTATTTCATGTACTTCCCAATCAGACCAAGTACCTTCTTCTTCAGAATAATTAACAGTTGCCTGTATCATATCATCCTCACCACCATCTGGTGATGGCCTTTCAGGTAATTCTAATATTGATTCTTCAACAATGTCATCTGATGCTTTAACATCAATAGATTTTAATTCATTAATTTTTTTAATTGAGCATACATCACGTCGTGTTTGATCATGATTTGGTCTACCATCAGTAAATAATTTGCCTCTTTTACCACCAATAACAGCAGTTGCACCAAGTATTGGTACTAAATCAGATAATGCACGAAGTGTTATACTAACTAAATGATCATCATGATCTTTAATACCAACTAATAATTCTGGTAATATTTTTTTTTTTAATTCATCAATTTGAAATGCATAAATATATGAATTTAAATGTGCCAATAAAATTAAACGTACACAAGTATCACGTACACAAAACATTTGTAATAATTTTGGTACTAAATAACTTTTAAATGTTGATATCGTAAATAAACCAGATTCGTTATCAACATCATGATCATTATCATCTTCTGTTTTTGGCTTTAATACATATGGTAATAATTTTGATTGTGCTGTTGAATCAAGTAATACCATTCTTGATAATAACAATCTACCTAATTGTTCAGCAACAATCTTTTCTGGAAATTTTTTAAGTTGATTTAATAAAGATGAGAAAAATTCTTCTTTTTCTAATTGATTTTTTAATGGTAATTCAATTAAAAATGCATGTATATTTATAAAGTCATGAGTAAAAAATGCATGTTTAATAATGTCATTTAATTTTGGTCTTAATTCGGGATCTTGATTTTGTAATTGTTGTCTAGCAAGTTCTTTAAATTCCAATAAACCTGGCACATCATCAGTATTTTTAGGTCTCAATATTTCTTCAACAAGTACACCAAATGCAAATATATCAATTGATATTGGATTAATTTGTGAAACAAGAGAATCATTACTTTCTTCAGGTGCAATTGCTTTTTCATATCTAAATGTTTTAATTTTTTTTAGATAAGCTTGATTAAAATCACTAAATCTACATAGAAATTCAAAACATCCAAGTTTCCATGAACCCTCTGGTGTAACATATATTGAACTTGAACATATATTATTATGTGAAGCAAGTGCATTATCATGAAGAAATATTAATGCACGTAAAATACTATGAAGACCAATACAAATTTGTAATGTTGTTTGATTTCCTATACATTGTGAAAGTGGCTTTGCTTCTTCAGTTGATAAATAATAACTACTTCCTTTTTTCCATGATGATACATATTTTAAAATACATGGATGACGATGAAGCATTAAATTCTATCAATTAAATAAAAACACAAATTCATAAATTAAATGACATTTTATAGGTATATTAAAATTTTTATTTATTACCTTAGCTGTTTTTTCAAGTGGTGATGGTTTACCAAAATTTGCTGCTGAATGTAATGATGGTTCACTGATAAATACTGATAATGATTGTGATGAAGCTGTACTTGTTAATGTTGCACTGTGATGTAACCAAAAATCTGCTATTTCCACAGCTTTTTCATCAATATCAAGCCCACTTAGGGCACTTTTTTCATTGCCCATCTGTCAAGTAATAATATTAAAATGCAATAATATACTTCAACTTTTTATAAATATTATTATTTTCTTTTTTTTTTTAATATGTCTTCACATTATACTCGCGATTAATTAGTGACGTACTGACGTATACGTACTCTCTCACTCTAATGCACTCTGTGGTTGAATGACAACATGGCAAATCCTTCAATTTCATTGGCTGGCTGATGTATCCAGTGGAAATAAAATAATCATCATGTCAAAAAATTGGCATTACAGCCAAGAGATCTCTGTAGTTGATTGTGACAACTTGGCTATCGACTAATTTCTTCTTTATCTACACATAAACATAATAATAATTATAAATAAAAAAAATAATAATAATATTGTGTGTATTGAATATTTTTGGATGAAGTTTTGTTAACTTTCAATTCTATTTTGCAATTATAAACAATAAACATAATGTCAGCTGTTACCAGAATGGAAAAGGCATGTAGTTTTAAATTAACTTGAAAAACAAAATTACACAAAAATAATTAAACTTAATTAATTGTTTTAAATATAATATAATATAAACCTAACCTTGTTATTACAGCTGACAAAATTGACCAATGCATTTTGTCTTATTCAAACACGTAATTATGCTGATAGACGTATTCCTAAAGCTTGGAAAAAAGATGTTAAACGATATGAAAGTGTCAACTACTATCCCAGGTATTTTAGTAATTGTTTTAAATTTAAAATAAAACATATGTTTAATTGTTGTTTAATTAAGATTTCCAGATCATGAGGATCCACCAATTGAACCAACAAAATTACTAGTTGTCAGACGTTGTAAACCATACAAAGGTAATCCATGGTGGGATAAACAAGTTCTAGATGCCTTTAAATTAAAAGACAGCCAGGGTGAAATTGCAATTGTCAAAAATACACCAGAAATATGTTCACTTTTATGGCAAATTAAACATTTAATTGAAATCACCCCACTTCGGGCACCTGATAAACTACCAGAAAAAGATGGACCACAATCAACATGGCTTCATGAAAATGGTGATCTTTTGATTGCTCCAAGAGTTGATCCAATTCGTGAAAAAGCAACAATTGATTTTATCAATAATCCTAAACACTTGGATACTGAAACACTTCAACATGAATTAAGAATGAGATGGCTTAATCCATATGACACGTAAATATCAAATACAAATTAATTAAACAATACAAATTTTAATTAATAGTTTATCATAAATGAAAATTGATGTTGTTAATTGTAAGCGAATAAAAAAAAATAAATAAAGTGATAATAATTAATCACATTTATTTGAACAAAATTTTAATGAATTATTAGTCCTATTAAATTTTCAGGACCAATCTCTTACAACCTACCAACAATAATCATTATTATTTATTTATTTTGACATAATACTTAAATAGTAGTTTGCCGCTATGGATCAGTCGTGCGACTATTATTATTATTAATTAAAAGAACAATATAATTTATTTTTATTTTTTTATAATCCATTTATTTTATTTTTTTTTTTTTATTTTACGTTTATTTTATATAGCTCATAATAATCTTGGTAATTGTTTTTTATTTATTCATTTTTTTTTCTTTCTTTCCTTTTTTTTTTTTATTTTATTTGTTTTTTTTTTAATTTTTTTTTTTTTGTCTGTTTTTTTTTTATTTATTTTTTTTTTAATTAATCAAACATAACGATTTAAGTATTAATAATTAATCAAAACTAAGTACGAGTACGACTATCGTTTAAACTACAGTACATTTCTTTTTTTCTAGGCCGTTTTAATTTTTCAGAGACAGACACAGGCCTTGCTCACATTCTTAAATAATTTCTAAGTAATATTTTATAAATTATTTATCAACTAATCAGGCATTGACTGTTTTTTTTTTTTTTTTGCGTGTCTAATACACTAGAAAATAACATTGACAAGTATCAAATTATTTCAGGTTTTATCCTCGAGTTTATAGTTGACAATCAATTTTTTTTATTATTTTTTTTTCATTTTTTTTTGGTAACATTAACATTTAGGAAGTTGACAAATAGTAATGATTAAAAGTTATTATTAATCAAATAAATTTTAATTATTTGAATATATTATTAATATCCAAATTTTGAAAATTTATTTATTTTTTTGCATTTTATTATTTGAAGATTTAATTTTTTTAAATTTTTTCATCAACTAAATTCTACTGGACGTATATATTTTATACGGGGAGATTGTACTCCGCATGTCAAATATTTTTTTTACTACAAATAGGAAAAAAAAATTTGCCTTTCGTATTTTAATTATGGTGGATTTTCTTGTTTTTTTTTAAAAAAAAATTTTTAATTTTCATCAGATGAACTTGAACTACGACGTGTACGTATTTTCCAAAATTTTTTATTTCTCGTTGAATTATCAATGGAAATCGTATTTTTTCCTTTACCACATTTATCAGGCACATAAATTTTCATCAATTCATTTGATTTAGCATCATTTGTTTTTTTATGACTTAATAAACTCAATATTTTAATGCCTCTTCTACGTGTCCATAAATTTTTAAGAAATGTATTTTCTTGTGGACTTTCAGTCTCTGTATCATCTTGATCTTCTTCAGATACTTCATCAATTCTTTCAGCTCTTTTTCTTAGCTCTTCTAAATGTCGTCGTCTTTCAACATCAAGATCCATTTTTCTTAAACGTCTACGTTCAAGCATTCTAATACTCAATTGATTTTCATCACGTGAATTACCAATAAATGTTGTTTTTAATTGTGAATCCAATAATTTATTATCATTATTATTATTTAATAATATATTTTTATCATTAATTGATTTAATTGATTTTTCTATATCATCATCATCAACATCTGATAGTTTTCTGTGTATTTCCAGCATTTTCATACGAAATAATTCATCATCATGTGATAATTTTTCAAATTTTTCATCACGTCTTTGGCCCTCCTCGTTAATTTTATTAGAGGCAATGGGCTGTAACCTCTGTCACCACCATCCAACTTGATTTTTACTATTACCAGATGTATCATCTTCTTCAGGTAGTGGCTCTAATCTTTTACGACTTAAAAAACAATGAAGTGATGACATACTTGAATTTCCCATTAATTGATCCATTGTTATTTCCGGTAAATCTTCAGAATCAAAACTATCATCAGCTTCATCATCTTGATTTATTGATAAACCATAATTGTCACCAGTTGTATTTCCATTTGTTGATGGCTAGGGAAGTCACATGGACACACGCTCGGGCTAATGAGTCTTTGTAAAAACAAAGTCAAGCAAGTTGCATCATGCAGATACGTGCTTGAGTTTATTAGTTTTTGATTATTTTTTTTATACATACAATATTTTTTTTTTTTTCATCAAAAACTAATTACTCTTTTATATATGATTGCGTTTTGTTTTTTTTTTTAACAAAGTGTTTGATAATATATCTAATTATTAAAAAAATTAAAATTATAAAAAATAATATATTTGTAAATAAAAGAAAAAAAAACAAAGCTTGTTCATTCTAAAAAAAAAAAAACAATGGAACAAAAAGAAAATAATAATAACAAAACTCATCTATTTTTTGTTGTTTAAAAAAAAAAAAAAAAATATTTAGCTAGTGTATATTAAATAATGATACACCATGACTTACTGGACTATTAAAACTATCATCATCAGGACCACCAGATGTTGGTGTACCCCAAATATCATCAGCAGATGTACCACCTGATACAGTACCATCTTCATCATTTTGTTCAAGTATTGAAAATTCATTTCTTTCTTTTGGTAATTGTGGTGATGCTGATGGTGAATGAAGTAATGCTATTAAATAAATATATTTTTATTAAAAATATATTATTAAGATAATAATTTAATTTAAAATATATATGCTTCACCAAGTTGTTCAAGTAGAACCATTTTACTGACGACAAAACTACTTGCTCTTCCAGCCCATGATCTTAATGTTCCTGATGGTGGTGATTCAATATCATGATTATCCTCTTCAATTTGTTCATCATCATCTTGATCTAGACTACTTAATGTACCAAATCTTCTCAATGTTCTATTATTTTAAATAAATTAAATAAATTAAATTATTCTTTATTTATTTTATTTTTTTTTTTTTAAATATAAAATACAATATTACCTGTATGGTGGTTCTTCATCACAATCTAAATCATCCTCACTTCCATCTTCAGTATTATTATCAGCTGATGTACTCTTGGCACTTTTTTTACTTGGGCTATCATTTGAATTATTTCTCATTAATCTATGATTTGCACATAAATCTGGTGTTGTTATTTTTTGTGGTAAAGGTGAAAATGGATCTCTTGTTGGTGGTGCTGGACATCCAGATCTAATAAATAATCATTTATAAATTAATAATTATCATTAAATATATAATTATTGATCTAACATACAAATATATATTTTTACTATTTTTTTCAAGAATTTATATTTATCATTATTAAAAAAATAAAATAAAAATTTAGGAATTTATAAAGCTAATCTAATGGTTTACAACATGAAAGACTCCACCTGTGGCACCTTCGGCACATATTAATTGATCCTTTTGTTGTATCTTTTCCTCCAAATAGAGAACCATTTTTAACTGGATTATTTGATTTAATTGTACTTAAACTTGCACTTGATGTACTACTTTGACGTTCAATATCAGAATTATTTGGACAATTTATTTCTTCATTATTACATTCATGTATTTCAACATCAACTGGTGTATCACGTGGTGCACGTGCTGCTAATTCTTCAGGTGTCCATTCTTCAAGTGATTGTTCATTATCTGGTGGTGGTGCATGTTGTGAATTTCTTACCCATTGAGCAAGATGATTTATTTCTTGTATTGGACTTGTTACTGGTGATGTTTTTATTAATATATTATTATTTTCTATATTTTTATCTTTATCGTGCGTTGTTATTGTTTGTGCTATTGGCTATTCATATAAAAGATAAAAAAAACAAAAATAAATAAATTAATTAATTAAAATTAAATTTAACAAATAAAAAAAATAAAATAAAAAAAAAAACCTTTAATTAAATTAAATTAAACAACTAAGATTTTTGTTCACCTTGAATTTGTATTATTGACAATCATATTAAAAACTTATAAAAATAATCAAATTACCTGAGGATTTATTGATGAATCACAGATATTTAAAATATTATTTGTGCTTTGTTGACATTCCTCTGGACTGTAGTCAATATTTGGTATTCCCCCACAGCCTGTATTCACATAGATTCTAAAATTTGACGATTAAAAACAAAAAATAATAAAAAAAAAGAAAGAAAAAAAAAAATAGAAAATCATGTCAAGGATTTGGAACTTTGTCAAAAAACAAAAAAAAAAATGATCAAAATAAATAATGATAATTATTTTTAAATAATTTACATGATTATTTAAATGACTTACATTTGTCGTTGAAGTAGACAATGCCATACAGCTTTAATTTCAGCTGTTGGTGCACGAAATATAAGAAGACGTCTTTTTAATTTTCCATGAGGACTACAACCACCAGAATGACTAACATTAACACCACTATTTTGTTGTGCTCCATTTGTTGTTATTGCAATTTGTAAACGAAATTCAGTTGGTCTTTTTCTTACAGTAAAACATGCCTCAGCAATATTTGATAAATGTAGAGGTTCTTCAGTAATAAATAATACTCTATCACGTGAAAAACGAGCAAATACAAGAAGATCCGTTAACAGAAGAGCCCAAGATGATTGTAGACGTCGACCCTCAACTTTTGTCAATGCTCCACCAAAAATCCTTTGGTGATTTAAATAAAATATTATTGTTAATTTATTATTTTATAATTATAATATAATTATATAATATTATTTTATTTATTTTTTTTTTTCTATCAAAATATCTAATTGATAATTTCTCTAATAATTTACTCTAAACTAACTATACTTTTTTTTCAATCTTCAAATTCAATATTTAAAAATTTATAATTCTATTAAGATTCTAATAGATTTTTCTATACTAATTATTTAAATTTTTTCTACATGAATTTAATAATGTCTTGATGGAAAAAAAATAAATAAATATTATTTATTTATTTTTTATTGAATGGGACAAACAAACCATTTTCTTTCTGGTATACCAAGTGTAAATGGATTACATTTGGCAAATACTAATCTTGAATCAATTTCTTGTAAACTCAATAATGGTCTTCCAGAATCTCTTGGTGGTTCCATTAAATTTGCATTTGCTGTTGCTTCTCTGTAACCCTGAAGAAGATCACGAGCCTTCTGACAATTTCTTGGTGTTATAAGACCAATGATTCTTGTCATTTCTCTGTTATAAAAATATTTTTATATTTTTTTCTATTCATTTTTTTTTTCCAATTAATAGCTCACCTGTAATGCTCAAGTGGAGCAAGAAGTATATCCGTTAATTCAGGACGTCTTTTTTGAGTTGTTTCAGTTATAATTTTAACAAATGCAGCATTACGTTTTAATGATACCAATAAACAACAAGCACGTTGAAGACCACTTAAATATCTTCTATATAATGCTATTATTTTTGGTATTAAATTTAAATATATTTCAATACTACCACCACTATCACGTATTTCATCTGATAATTTTAATAATTCATCAATATTTTGAAATATTATTGAATAATCAGTGAGTGATATAATGTCTCTTCGTTCACTTAATGGTGTGTAAAAACGTAAAAATCCACTTTTTAAAATTCCATTATAACGTGTTTCACGTGATACAAGTTCTTCTTCTGGTGTTGCATCAGGTGTAACATTTTTAAATATCTGTATCGAATGCGATTTTTCAAAAATCGTCTTTTATAATATAATAAAAAAATTAAAAAAAAAAAGAAAAAGAAAAATTGTTTTTTTGATTTAACTGTTTTCACATTTTTGTCGTTGTTATATACATATATATCAAACACTTTTTTAATTCTTTTTTTTTTTTTTTTTGGGGCAAACAAGAGAGGGAAATATCGACACAAAAGTGGATGACGTTAGTGGCTCAAAATATAGGTCAATGGTATACATGTACTTATTTTTTAGCATTGTCTTATACAAACTAATTAGTAATCATGTAAATATCACTATATTTCTCCTAAAGAGTTACTCAAATTTGCTAAATTATGTTTTTTTTTCTAATAATTTAACAAAAGTATTCTAAATATATGTATATATAATTTTCTTTTGTCTCAATCTTTTTATAAACATGCATTACTAAAAAGAGAAAAAAAAAGGATTAAAAAGAAAGAAAATCATACATTTTAAACATAAACTTTGTTGATAACAAAAAAATTAATAATAAATAAATCATAAAATAATTGAAAAAAATAAACTGAAAGTAAAAGAAAAAAAAAAAACAAAAATCTCACTCTTAAAAATTTTACAACATTTAAAATTTACGATTATACAATTGTTTTTTTTTTTTATTTTTATTTTATTTTTCATTTTGATATTAATCTAATAATTCATAATAAGCTCTTTCGCATTAATGCGCAAATGAAGTTACTCAAAAAATTAATCAATAATTGTGAATAATATTTTTTTTTCGAGTACCCATGTAATTTTTATATTAAAAAAAAATAACTTAAGTAAATCAAAATAATAATAATAATAATAATAATAATAAAATATAATAATTGTTACATAAAAGTTATAACACAGCGTTTTGTTCCTTGGCGTGTGAGGATCAATAATAATAATAATAATTATAAATAAATAATACAATTGACGAAAATTAAAAAAAAAAAAAACAAATTACAAATAATAATAATTTTTTTAAAAAATGACAATAATAATAAAACAATAATGAAACTTATATTTTATAAACTTAAAATAAAATTAACACAGCGTTGTCTTTATTTATTATTTTTTTTTCGTTTTTTTTTTTCATTTTTTTTCGCGCGATCAACACACGTCGCGAAATACTTAATTAATAAGTTTAAAATAATAATTAATAATAAATAATAAGTTAAAAAACTTAATAAAATTTATAAAAAATTATTTAGTTTGTAAAAGAAAAAATGAAGATATAAATATTTAAATAAATATATATAATTTTTTTTTTTTTATATTTTCATATTTAAAAAAAAAAAAAAAAAACGAAAAAAAAATGAAGCTTATACTAAAATACCAGGACCGACCTCGGTGGTAAAGGTGACTCCTTGATGATGTCCATTTGAATAATCTAATGTTGGTTGATTTAATGTTATATTTCCAATACTAGTACGTTGTTTATTTTTATTATTAATTGTTGTTTTTCTATAAACTTCAAGTACAAGTTGATTTGTTGCTGCTTGAATTAGGCCAAGTATATTTTCGCGTGCAAGTATTACAACATTTGTTGTATTAACAAATACAACATGATCACCAGGACGTAAACCAGCACGGTCAGCTGGACTATTTGGATCTACTCTTTCTACTCGTGGTGGTCGACCCCATGACAGAGAAAAACCCCATGGTATCTATAATTAATATTTAAAAAAAAAACATTTAATTAATCACATGTTTATTTGTATTATTTTTAAAACTCATTATTATTATTATAATATTTAATATCGTGTATAAATTGCGTGATAATAAAACATAAATTATAATCAAAATCATTCATAAATTAATTTAACATTGAAACTATTGTTTAAAATAAATTAAAAAATATTTTGATAGTAAAAAAATTGTAAAAAAATAATTACCTGATTAGGTCCACATTGACGTAATAATTTTTTAGTTATTGTACATGGTGTTCTTCCACCTTTTGCTGTAAATCCAGGATGCAATGGTTGACCAGTCAGTGGATCTATTTGCTCCAATTCTAAATGTCGTAAATATGTAAGATCATCTGGATTTGCATTGTTGTTGTCTATTTGATCCCCGTCCTTTGACAGTGGAGGTGACACTGCACATTCTTGGATTAAACCTGTATAAGGTGTACTTGTATTTCGGCATGAACCAACTTCCAGTGGATGCCATGTTGCTTCCTATTAACAAAAAAAAAAAATAATTTAAATTAATAAATTGATAATACATATATCTTATTAAATTGTCGAATAACAATATCAAATTTAGAAACTTAACAATTAATTTATCAGCAAACTGAAAAAATTTTTAATAATACCCCAGCAACGAGAAATGCAACACAATAAATTGCAACGACAATCATATTGAAATTTATTAATTTTTTTTTACTTATACTTATTATTTTAAAAATGTATTTTTTGTCATTCACTTAAAATTGTGATAAAAATTAAACTTGATACTTGAGACATTTAAATTTAAAATAAAATAATCTGTAGTTATTACAGAAATTCTTGAGTTAAATAATTTAAAAAATTTAATTTTGAAAAAATTAATTATTAAAAAGATATAATATTTTAAATAATAAAATAAAAATAAAAATCAAGTTATTATTAATGAGATTAAATAATATACAAGTGCACGCGATGAGAGACGATTGCTAAACTGAAACTGGATAGAAATATTTTTTTTTTTCTGCAGCAATGGGTGACTCAATAATCAAGTTAACCCTGACCTCGAGAAAATAGAGGAGGTAAATATCCGTATAGTGGGAGAAAAGTTAAAATGTGGAAAACCCACTGAATTGTATTTTTTTAAAAATATATATTATTTTAAAACTACCCTCACTCACAATTTACAACTACCCCTTATTCGTTTTTTTTTTTTTTTTTTTTCTATATATAGTTATATCGCCAATAAAATACATTTAATAAAATTTTTAATGCTTGCAAGTGCATGCTATAAAAAAAAGTTTTAAAAAATAAAAAAAAGGAACAAAGAGAATAAATTTAATTTATAAAGTAAAATACATGATTTACAAGTATTTAAAAAATAAAAAAAAAAAAATAAATGATTAATTTAATTATATAAAAATAATTACCTTGTCCTGTGCCAGTGGAAGGGGTAGGGTCATACAGCCCAGCAGCTCACTGCGTCTATAATCATCCAATAAAAAAACACTATTAAATTTTTTATCTTTTTCATATAAAAAAAAAACTATCCATAAATTTAATACAAAAATATCATAAAAATCAACATAAAAATAATTGTTTTTTCTTTATTTTTATATTCATCATTTTATATACGTGGAAATAAAGAAATAAAAGCTATTATTATTCGGAAAATTAAATTGAATATATATAGAAAGGCGTGGATGTGCGTCAGACAATAGTCTGATAAAAATATTATTCAAGTATTTCAACCAAATAAATAATGAAAAAAGTATTTTAAAATAAAAAAAAAAAAGAAAATATATATGGATAAAAAAGAGTATACCAGTAATCGTTTTTTTTTTTTTTTAATATCATCTATTTGCGATTTTTTTTTTAGCACGTGGGCAAATTTTAATGCGCATGCACTAGACTTTATAAGAATCGATTCCCCCTTCGCGCATTTAAATAGAGGGTAGAAACCGTGAAGGGATTTACCCAGATCCAATAGATACAAATTCTGGATAACATCATAGATTAAATAATATATAAAATGAACAAATATGAATGCAAATAATTTAATTTTATAATTGAAAAAAAAAAAAATTTATACATAAATAAATAAATTTTTAATAATATATATATTATATAATATAAATAAATGTTAAATCAATCAGAAAAAAAAAAAAAATAGTAAAAAGTTTTCCTTATTTTTATTAAAGAATTCATTCAATTTATTTTTTATTATTTGCAGCTATTTTTCACATTATTTATTGACTCAATAATTTGATGTTATTTCATTTACTTAAAAATTATATATTTTTAATTTAATTAATAAATATAATGAATGATTTTTTTTATTAACTGTATTTGTTTTTTTTTTTTTTCACGTTGTAAAATAGTTAAGTTAATTAATAATGAATTATAAATTATTTACCTTGCTCTTCTATCACGATGCCAAACAGCAATATCAAGGGACGTTGGCCTATTCGTACAACTGTTATTACTTGGACAAGGTAATATTAGTGTTTCATGAAATACTGGATTTGGTGTGGCACGATGAACAGCAGTACGTTTAACAACACCCTCACCAAAATGATTTTTCAAGCTAACTTTAACATATGCATGAATTGGACCCTCGTATGTTCTTCTGAGATCCTTGCAACGTATAACTAAAAAAAAAATAAAATTATAAAACACCATTAAAAAATTATAAATAATCAGTTTTTCAAAAATAAATATATATATCATATATAAAATTGAGGAAGACATAAAAATAAATTGCTTTTTATTATTTCAGTTATATTAAATTTTTTTTCTATTATACGTTTCAATGTTAATAATTATATTTGAATATAAATTTGAAAAAAAAAAAATAAATAAATAAAATAATAATTATATTTCACTTTGATAGTTTTTAATTAGGTAATTATTATTGAGAGGTCATGGCTAGTTGAACAGTAATAAATACTCGCTGCGTGTGAAAAAAATGTAAAAAAAAAAAAAAAATATAAAAAAATAATGCCTTTTTTTAATTAAATATAATTAAAATAATTATCTATGTATAAAGTCACTCGTTGCACTTTTTATTATCACTATATTACCCTCTCAACTTTATCAATAATATTGTTATTATTATTATTTTATAATTATTTAACGACAAATTTATTTGACAATAAAAATAATCAATTTTTAATTCCACATATTTAATTGAAAAACACTCTTTATATTAGATTATAACTATTGAAATTTTTTAACAAGATAATTAAAATAATTTTTGATATAGAAAAAAAAAAAAAAAAAATGATGTGAATCAATGATTGTATGGTTACTGACCGTATAATCAGTACAGTTTGAAGTACTGTGGGTTACTGGCACAACAGCAAAATCAACCCCACCAAAAACTCTCAACAACGGTGCAAAACCAAAGTGAGTCTAACAAAAAGTGAGATAGTTTTTGCGGTTGCGCGATGAT
Source organism: Aphidius gifuensis (assembly GCF_014905175.1). Lineage (NCBI taxonomy): Eukaryota > Metazoa > Arthropoda > Insecta > Hymenoptera > Braconidae > Aphidius > Aphidius gifuensis. The sequence continues at coordinate 25,609,997 of NC_057788.1, forward strand.
ATATCCAGGTACGTACTAATGAAACTATCATTTTACTTGTCTTTTTTACAAAAAAAAAATGGCATTTTTTTTTTTTTTTTGTTCTTATCAATGATAAATCAGATTTAAAAAAAAAAAAAAATGTCACAAACTAGGCTCGTTAAGCTACATTACACACGCAACAAGAATTATATGACCACTGAAACGTGTCAAAGGTAAATAAATACATAAAAAAAAAAACAATAGTTTATACAAACATCCTTATTTACATTGTATCATGATATTGAGTTGTTTAACTACAATAATAAACCCCTTTCAAAGCACTATCAAAGTGTTGAATTATTTTGTTAATATTATTTTTACTAAATCTAAGTAGATAATCTATTATTATATGTATAAAAATAAAATTATAATAATTTATATATTTACCTCTAATATGAATATAATCACTAACAGCATTGTATTCAATTTCAATAGAACCTCTTGTTTGTAATTTATTAACATTATCACATTCAGGACTATATTTTAAACATCTACGTACAGTTGCAATAAGTGGTGCTTCTGGTGTTTCAATAACTGATTGTAAAAATGAATTTTTTGAATTTTGATAATCATCAATTAATGATGATTTTGGACTATCAAGATCCCACATATTAATTTTTGTTATTTCATCTTTACTATGACTATTAAATGATGATGTTATTTTGTATGAATTTTTTTCACCAAATGTTAAATCATCAATATCATTATAATTATTATTTAATTTTTTATTATAATCATCAAATATTGGTAAGCCAGTTTCTAATATTTTTCTACAACTTTCTGGACTAATAATATTATTTTTTTGTATTTTAGGCTTTTTATTTGTTGATAAATTATTATTATCATTATTTTTTTGTTGACGTTTTCTTCTAATACCACGTTGTCGTCTTAATGTAAATTTACCATCACAATCATTTATTGGTGAATTTTGTATCCATGACATTGGTGATGGATCTTCAAGTAATTGACTAGCTGATGATATTGTACTATCATTATGATTACTATCATCATTATTATTTATATTATTATCATTATTATCTAATATTGATTCATAAATATGTGATTCATTCATAGCATCTTCATAATTATCATTATTATTATTCCTATTATTTCTATTAATATTATTATTATCTTTTGAATTTTGTACAAGTTTTCTTTCTTCAATATCTTTTATTAATATATCAGCAACTGTATTTGTTTCTTGTTGTATTGTATTATTAATATTTTCATATTTTTTATCTTGATTAATTTTTAAATTTGCTAAATTACGTGATAATGGTGTTTCTTTAATATCATATGATATATTATTATATTTTATTTTATTAATATTATTATATGGTGTTTTATTTCTTGAATGTAATTTTGATATTTTTGTAAATTTTGAATGATATATATTTTCATAATTTCTTGATTTAACAAATGGTACTGAACCAGCTTCCATAACATCTTCAGGACTACCAGCAACAGATATTTGTTGAAAAAAATCTGATACATGTGATTGTAAATTAATACGTGTTTCATTAATAATATTTTGTGGTATATCATTATTATTATTATGACTATTAATATTATTATTTGAATGAAATTTTTTATGATAATTTATTGATAATATTGTAGGATCTGATGGTAATGTTGAGCCAGTTGCTGAATTTTTAATTATTGTTTGAGGTATATATGTTAATGGACCAATATCAGTGTCAACTCTTGGTGTACTTTGGTAAAAACTTTCTGTCTTGGGTGATTCTGTTGTTACATTTGTTATTGATTGACGTTTTCCATTTCGTAAATTTGGCTTTGTTGCCTGTATTAAAAAAAAAAATATATTAATTAACAATAACAATAAAATAATTATAAATATAAATTAAATAAAAAATATAAATATATATTTACATTAAAATATGAACGTAAATCACTTCCATGACTTTTACATCGTCTTCTACGAACAGGTGTTGCTTTTAATGTTGTATTACTATCATGAATATTATTATTTGTTTTAATAATCACCCTCGGCCTTGTATTACTACAACTACTACTATTACTACTACAAATACTACCACCAGTTGGTGGTGTATTTGATAGATCTCTAAATGGTTTGCGTGTTGGTCTACCAGATGTGGGTGGTGCATGTGGTGTTGAACTTGTATTTGACAATGATCTTGATACTGTCCACTTTAACATTTTCTATAACATAAAGAATTAAAAATATATATTAATAATATGTAATATACACAAACACACAAAAAATAATCATTGATTTTTATAACTATATACGCATTTAAAAATTAAATATCATAAAAACAGCTGTAAAAATAGAAATAAACGAATAAATAATAATAAAAATTATTAAAATTCAAATAGGAAAAAAAAACAAACAAACAAACAACCAGATGACGTTTCTTTGTAATTTGGCTTTATATATATAAAAAAAAAAAATATATTTAAAATCAAATCAACTAGATGAAAGAAAAATTAATATCTTCCGGTTTTTTATCAAACATATTTTTAATATTCATTTAATATCCAGTAATTTTCTTGTCAATGTTCTTTTTAGTAAAAAAACAAAAATGGGTTGGGTCAATTTATATTATACTACAAGGGATGTATGTATTTTTTTTAAATAAAAAAAAGCTTATCGAATGTCAAAAGATTTTTTTTTATTTCTTAAACAGTTATAATTATATATTAAACTATATATTTATGTCGTCAAGACATAGAGGAAATCGAAAGGGATGGGATTATAGCTGAGACTCGTGCTATATAGAAAAAAAAATTTATTATTAAAAATATAAATAAATAAATTTATATATATATATATGTGAGTAACAATAGAACGAGGGATTACACCTGTCGTAACATACGGAAAACAGTAAAACAGGTGAAATACTATATAGTCAAAGTATATATATAGCATCTTTTTAACCACCTGAATTTTTTTTTATTTTTTTTTTCTTTCGTAAATGTACTTTTGTTATTATAAAATTTTTACAACTTAACACGTATTTGCTTTTAATATATAACAATTGACTTTTTATGATCAATATTTTTATAATAATATTAAAAGGAAAAATATAATAAAAATAAAATGATGAACCTGTCGAACATGGAAAAAAAAATATTCAACCTGTTGCAAACATTTGTTACTCTTTTCAACAATGACTTGACATTGAAAAACAGTACAACTGTTTTTTTTTTTTCATTTATTTTCTCATCTTTTCATAAACTTCAATTGTTAAAATAACAATAAAATATTGTATCACATTGTATATTGCGTTTTTACATCTGTTAAATTTTTTCTCATTTCAACAAATTTTTTTTTTTTTTTTTTTTGCATCGTTGTAAATTATTTAACAGTAGCAAATACCTTTTCATGTATAAAGTAATAAATTATTTATGAGTTTCATTGCAACATATAAAAGCGCAATACAAAAAAAAAAATTACAATGATTATATGCAAATTGCTTTTTGTGTTTTTTATTTTTATACACAACATTTATTTTGATGGATTATTTAAGTGGTTAGAATGTCTCGTCAAAAAAAAAAAATTACATTATAATGATAAAAGATAAAAGAAATTTTATAAAATTAAATGATCGTGAGAACGTCCTTGATGTACCTGTGTGCACCTCTCTGCCCTCAGGAAGTTAAAAAAATATTAAAAAGGTGATTAAAGTGTTGTAATATACAAGTGACAAAATAACTTGAAATTAGATTAAAAAAGTTATTACACGCAATCTTGATAAACAAGTGCAACAGACTGACACCTTTTAAATAAAACAATTCAATATATATATATAAGAAAAAATAAAGAATTAAAAAATAATAAAAAAAAATCATAATAATAAATAAAAGAGGGATCTAATGTACAGGGGTCAACAGTTATGGTAGTTAACTGTCCCCAAATATTCTCACCAAAGAAATTGCATTCAAACGTACTCTTATTCTTTTTAAATATATATATAAAGCTAGAGTAAAAGAGTAGAAACATAGCAAAAAAAAAAATAAAATAAAAAAATAAAAAAATGCATGCGAGTAAAAGGCAGCAGGTTTTATAAATTTTTAACGGTTCCACTCAAAGGGGGGTGCAGACACACCACAAGACATAAAATCAAAAGCTAGCTACCATTATTTTCGTTTATATAGGTATATATTTTTTTATTTTTATATTGCAGTAGCATGTACCATTGGGGGTTTGAATATTTTAAGCATGTGTGTTGGTGGATATATACTCAAATAAAAATGCATTCATTAACATATTAACTCTGTATTACACACTCGTTTATATATTTTTATAAAAAAAAAAAATTATTTTTTACGTTTCTTATGATTTAACCCTTTAACTATTTTATTTTTCATCAAATTTTTTTTCAACTACTCAATGTCAGTATACATATATTAAAAATAAACAATAGTTTGTTCGCGTATTCATTAACTTGTATATTGATATTTAAAAAAAAAAAAAAAAAGTGAAAGGAATTCAATGTGTATACGCATGTAAAACGCAAATTATTTATTTATTATTTTTTAAATATAAAAATAAAAACAGAAGGACACCTGCCCATATGGTTTAAAGTTGAATTGTTGATGGTGTATATATGTGGATGACGTTTTTTAACCAGATGTTTTTAGTTGCCAAAAAAATAAAATAATAAAAAAATTTTATAAAACGTAAAGGTAAAGGTTTCTTAAAGCCTCAAGCCCTTATACGCCTCCTTGGGTTTTTTATTTTGGGGGGCCTTAATTTTTCAATTCTTACATATGTGGCTTTCGTCGTTTATCTTGTTTTTTTCATCTTTTTAAAAAACGACAGCTTATAAATGTCTTGAACAATTTCCGGCAATATTTTTATTATATTTATTGTATTAGAAAATATTTTTGATATAACCACGCTTGTTATATCCTTTTTACACATGTCTTAAATTTTCTTTGAAAATTCTATGAAAAATATATAACATCAAATTTTATTTAATAAATTAATAAAAATTGTTTGTAAAAGTACTTGGTAAATTAATATATATAAAGTTATAGAACATAAATCTTTATTAGAAAAAAACAAAAAAACAAAATAAAATAAAACTTGGTGAAATATATTGACATGAATATTTTTTTTATATTTTTTTGAAAAAAATTAGAAACGAAAGTTAAATTATTCTGTTTGTAAAAATAAAACCTTGAAATCTTCTTCTCTAAATCAGACACGTGGATATATATATTTTTTTTCTATGAGGCTAGTGACCTGCAGAGTTTTAAAGCAAAAAAGGAACAAAAAAAAAAAGTTTACTAATGGTGATACTTTCTACTTTTAATCTATCAGGTAGATATATAGAAAAAACTATTTTTTTTTCTCAAATCTCATGAGACATAGTTACAGGTACCACTGTGAATAATCAATACTACCATGATTTTCAAAATATATTTTACAATAAATTATACAATGATTGTATTATACTCGTTTATAAAATGATTCTAAAATTATTCAACAATGTCTCTTGGAAATAATAATTATCAAAGTGAGCATACTCTTATTAATTATTTCCGATAATTTAACACAAGGTATTTTCTTTGATGTAATTTAAATGTCACTTGATGTTTTTGAAGATATTATCGTATTTCAAATTTCATATACTGTCATACAATTTATACCATCCTTATATCAATTATGACTACTACACATAGAAATATTCAAGTGTAGATGATAACAGGTTTAATATTGATTATCAATTATTCAATAATTATTCAACTGAAAATTCGAAAGAGGATTTTTCTTTTAAATTGACTAAAATATTTTATAATATATTTAAAAATAATAATATAAGTACGACATGATGGTAATTTGTATAAATTTTAATCATCAGGGGGTAACTTATTCACTTTTAAAATTTATACTTTCTTTTTTTTTTTTTTAACTCAACATTTTCTTTTATGGTTAACACACTTGAGACAGATATTTATACCACTAATGGATTAATTTACATAATTGACACGATATATATAAATTTTTTTTTTTTTGAAAAATGAATGAACGAATAAAATATCCTACTGTTTGCCACATGCAACTCCAATTAGACATCACGTTGTGCCACCTGATGTGCATATATATATTTTATATATATTCTATATTCTTTCCCCAATTTTTAAATTAATTTTTTAGCCTTTTTTTTTTTTTTTTTCTAAACACCTTTCTAATTTTATTTTTCGTGTGGAAAGATTTTTATCGTGTGATGTAATAATACACACCCCCATGATAGAGTGTCATTTTTATTTTATTTACCCATATGCATTTTCTTTGATGCATAAAAATTTCCATTAAAAAAAATTTATCAAGAACAAATAAAAGAAAATTAACTATACAAAAAAATAACAGTTGTTTTACATCTTGAAAGTTTAATGATTCAATTTAAATATACCATATACGTTATCTATTTTTTAATTATTAAATTATATTTTTCAAAATTGAACCTAACTAGTTTAGAATATTTTTCGTAAAATAAATTTTTCTAAATATTCTTTGTAATTAAAATTAGGGATATAGCTGAATCAACAATTTAAATTATTATAATATATACCTTTATTTTTTGTATGAAAAAAAAAATTTATAACAAAGTATATAAAATGTAAATTGGTTTCGATTACATTTATCATGAGAAATTCGATAAAATGAATGTGATATTCCCAAGATTTTTATTCACATTATATAAAACCATAAGTGTATTATATAAAAAAAAAAAAAACCAGTAGGTATAAGTAGCAATGGTATTACAATAAAAAGAATAAAGCAATGCAAAAAAAAAAAAATTCGATGTAGCTGATTTTTTTCCCATTGTTATTCGATATTTTTATATCTTGTGAGCGTATATGTCATACAAGAGCTGGATATGGGGCAACAGCCGAGGGAAATAAAGACAGGTAAATATGTATAACGCGACAGGTTTTAGCACAGTATAAATTCACATATAAAAATTCAATATATATGATGTATGTACCCTAGAAAAGGTTTTTTATTTATTATTATATTTTTTTTTTTTCATCCCTTGATTTTACCATTATTTTTATTTTATATATATTTTTTTTTCTCATTTTAATATTATTCTATCTGAATGAAAAGAATATAAGAAAAAGGAGAAGAATCAGAAGAAGAGGTCGAGTAACGAACAATTATAAATCTAAGGGTGGCTATATAAAATTCCCCCCATCTTCCAATTTTTTGATATGTACTTCTTTTTATTTTTTTTCACCCCCCAGTACAATGCTTCATTGTCATTTTTTTTTTTCATTATTTCTTTTTCTATTTCTATTTTCTACCTTTTTTTTTTTCTTAAGCTACCGCGTGTTCCGGTCTTTTTGCTAGTTCCTTCTACTGGCATGTATATATATTTTAATGCAGCTTTACTATGCTTGCATATTATGAGGTTAGATGAAAAAATATATGCGAAATAAAAAAGCAACATATCAAAAATAAAAAAAAAAAAAAAAAGGCTAAAGATGATATAAAACATGTATAAAACGACCGTTATAGGTTAGTTTTTGTCTTTTATATTCTTTATTTTTAATGCTCCCTTTTTTATTATTATATTCTTCATTTACTTTTTTTCATTGCTTGTCCTTCAACTTTTATACATAGATGTTTTTTTTTTAATTTTTTAAACTGGCCAATAAAAGTATTTTCGAGGTCAAGACTATCACTGTATTACAAAAATTGCCAGGTATATGTTACCAGCATAATAATGAAAAAAAAAGTAAAATAAAAAGGCTTGAGGGCTTATTTATCAACAGAATATTATTGTGCCATTAAAGATTAGATCTTTCATGATGAATCCCACAAAATTATTGGTTAAAAATTTAAAAAAAAAGATAAAGAAATAATATATAAGGCAAAAGAAATACTTGTATAGCTGCTATGAGAAAAAAAAAAATATATACCCACAAAAATAAGGAAATAAATAAATAAGAAAAAGACGAAAAAAAAAAAAATGCAGGAAATATTTAACGACAGTTGTATTAGGGGACATTTTCTTGTCAAAAATATATTGTCGGACCCTTTCAACGGTAGATAACGATGCAACTAAATAATTTTTTATTTTTATGAACCTAATTAAGTGTCATTATGTGCACGTGATCAATTGTGATCGACAAACACACAAGTCATACTTGAAATAAATTAATAATTTCCTACTACACAATTTTTTAAATAAAATATAAATTTAGAAAATTGTCATTTAAATACAATAAAAACTACATGTAAAAATACTTGAGCTATTAATTGATTCACTTGAATAATTCAATTTTGATTATCTTTTTTGATGACTGTTGTCAACAATAATAACAATAAATAAAATGAAAAAATTTCACACACAAAGAGATACTATAAGATAATATAAAATAAGAAAGAAAAAAAATATATATATATAAATTTATTAAAGGTAGTAGTTGATTATTTGACAAGGGAAATGGAGCGAATGGCAGTTGGATATAACAAAATGTTTTATACATCAGGCTCGTGTCAGTACAGTGTTGAGGGTATATTGCTTCAAGTAGGCAATCTCAAAAAAATAAAAATAAAAATAAGAGGGATTGAAATAAGAAGAACCGACACGTTTGTGTATAAGATACATTGAAAGATAGATATACCAAGTTGAATTTGGTCTCGTTTAGATGGTTAACAATAAAAGTAGGTATAAATTTAGAAAAAGATCAACAAGCTGAACCAAAAAAAAAAAAAGAAGATAGATGCAAAAACTTGGCGCAAAAAGAAAAGATATTTGTCGAGGGGTAAATCAGTACAAATGTATGTTACATACATGTGAATTCAGAAAGATTTTTGTAAGGTTTTTTCAAAGTCTTAGACAGTTGATAGGGTTTTTTTTTTCTCTATCCTATATATATATATATTTTTTTTTTCTCGTTATATAAATCATGTACTGCAGTGGTATTAGAACACATATATAAATTTTTATATATATACGATAGAGAAAATAGGCAGGTGAGCAAAGGTAACCCCCGTACCTGATCCCCTTTTTAAGGGGGCCCGAGTGTGCCAAACACAAGAGAATATTACCTTAAAAAAAAAAATAGTCCTTATATACATTATATACATACGTACATGTAAAAATCATATACAGATTTATAATAACATATACAAACTTGAGATATATATTTATTTAAAAAAGGACAAATGTCATATACAGATCAGCAAAAGTTTGAAAGACATACATGATTGCTACCCCCATAAAACCATTACTTAAAAATCGCGAAAATATATAGTCTATATACAAGACTGCAGCCTTATATTCATTTATTTATTTTTAAAACTTTTTTTTTTTTTTTCTTTCTCTTTTCTTATTTTTCTATTTCATGTATATAAATATATGTCTTTGAAATTTTAAGGGACGTCTATACAATATATACAATCCGCCTTTTTACACGGATTTTTATATTTCTTTATTATACATATATATGTATGACACACACTCCATATGACTTGTAAAAGTAAAAGCACTAGTTCGTTGTTATAAGTACATTGAATTGGTTCAAAATGGGATATTATGTTTTTTAATTTTTATCACAGATTTAGTAAGTTTTTTAAATCTACTTTGTTTTAATATTATAATTTATAATTTAATTCAGAAAAAAAAAAGTGTTTTATAAATGAGATAAAAAATCAAATTATAAGAGTAAAATATCTGTGAGAGTTTTATTATTGAAGTAGATATAAATTCATCACCTGCTATCATTTTTATATTAAAAAAAATTATGTTCCCATGATAAAAGCCCACTTGAACCAGGTTAAATTAAAAATAAAAAAAAAAAAGAATAAATATGTTTTGTCATATATATATAGCTAGAAGGCTTTTCGATCTAACCCATCAGACATATATTTTAACCCACCAGAACACCCAGAAAAACCAGTCGCGTGTGTATCGCGAACACATGCTGGCTTTCTAAGGTCTAAAAATCTTTTTTTTATTTTTTTATTTTGCACTTATGCATATGCATTAAATCCTCTTTATTCCTGTGTGTCTCTACATACTAGGCTTTCTACTTTTTTTTCTTGGTTTCTTCCCTTGTGTGTGTGTGTGTGTATTTTTTTTTTTTTTAAATATATTTTTTTTTCATTGTTTTGTTCTTTCTTTTTATCGAGGGAATATATGCTCTGGTTATTTTTTTTTGACGTATACGAGTTAGCGAATGGGCATCAGGTTTATTCTAATGAGTAAAATGAAAGACTAAAAAGAGGTAAAGGTTATATAGAGTGAGAAAGATGATGTTTTTTAAAATAGAAGGTTTTTTTTTTATTTTTGACAATATAAAAATGGGGGTTTGTATTCAACAGGGTGAGAGAATTTTTAGACTCTGATATATATTTAAAGGTAAACCGGACACCAAGATAAACTGGACTTATATATATAGCAATATACAAGGGTTGACTTGCAATTTTTTTTTTTTTAGTGAATTATATATTTTTTAAATATACTGAGATAAATTTTTTAAATCTATTGCTAATATAAAGTGGATTTTTGCGGTGTAGAAATATATATGCGAGGATAAAGTTTGTATAGAAACCGTGGGTCTTCTTGCTCCAAGTTTCTTTTTGTACTTTTTTTTTTTCATTTTATTTCTCTTTGAGATTTTTATTCGTGCATGTATGGTATATAGAGCTATATATATTGGACTCTTTTTCGATCGGCAGATGCATCTAGTCTCACGCATGCGTTTCAACTCGCAAAACTCGAGATATATATATTTTTTTTTTATCAACTGAATGTTTATGTTTTTTTCTGAAATTCTTTTTTATTTTACTTGCCGGCGTCTGTCGTCTTCAATACACCCTCTTGAAATTTTTTTATATAGATTATTTTTGTTTTTTTTTTTTTAAAAGACATCTTGGTACATCATCCCTATTAAAGTACAGAAATTTTTCATTTGACATTTATTTCACTACAATTCTCTTCTCCATGGACAAACGTCAATTTGAGTGCTTTCTAACAAACTGACACTTGTTTTTTTTTTTTTTTTTTTTCTTTCTTTTTTATTCGCCCTTATATTTTGCTGGCCATGTACTGGACACTAGGGGTGATATGCCTGTCATTTTTCTAGTTCTCCCTAAATTTTTTTTCTATTATCTTGACACAGACAAAAAAAATATAAAGAAGAAAAATTTTTTTTTTCCCTTGTTTCTTTGAAAATCAGAGGGCCAACAACCGCTAGAAATGTCGTTAAAAATTTATATGATTCTCAAGTACCTATTACAAAAGTTTGTAAAAAAAAAAAAAAAAAAATGAACACGTGCCAAGGTGGTATTTTAAAATTTTTAACATCGCGGTTATTTTGTTATATTAAAATCGAAGCATTTTTATATCATTATATTGTATTGTTAAATATATAAATCATTGCCAAGTTTATATAAAATTTTATATTTTCATTGCTAAAATTTCATCAGGTAATAAATTATCCTTCAATTTAATAATATTACAAAGGGTCATATATATGTATAATTCGATCGGATTTTCTAGTACAATTATTCAATGATAATGAAAATGATTTTGTTGCGGTTGGTCGAGCATGAAAGAACGATATGAAAAAAAAAAATAATTAACAAAACAATTTCTACATAAATAATAATAATAATAAGCAAAAATTTTATAGGCCCTTAGTTGCATTCTTCTTTTGATTCTTTTACACATCGTATTTCATATGGCTAATAATTTTTGGGACTTATTTAAGATTTAAGATTGTGATATTCGATTAACATATTTCTTGCACCGTTGACTGAGTAAAATGAAAAAAAAAAAAAACATTTAAAATCTAGAATCAAGGACGTGTATACAAGAGTGCTGCACACATGAAAAAAATATATTAATAATAATAATAAAATAAAAATAATATTAAAATTGATAAAAAAAAAAAAAAATGTATTATTATGAGCATATATGTGCGTAAATTTGAAGGAGGCAAAATCGCATGTACAACCCCTTTCAGCCATGCGTGATAGGCACTAACGTACAGGTATATATGACGTTTCTACTAGAGTATTAAATACAGGGAGTACTGAGAACACACATGTGTATTATTATACTGATGGATATATGTCATGATATTTATACGGGTAAGTTTTAACCGTCATGCAATTTTTCATATGACATTGAAAGTCAATTTTTATTTTTTAAATTATTTATCAGTTAATATATTTTTTTATAATAAAAAAACAAAGCTTTATTAACTTTTCAATATTATGGAGTAAAATTTTAAAATTACTCCAAAAGTAACTCTTACGAAAAACCAAATTAATTCATTAATATTTCAAATTTATGATGATTGTTTACAAAATAAAAAAAATAAAGTAAAAATTAGATTACTCCAATTTGAAAAAAAAAATAAAATAAAATAATTGTGTGTTAATATCACATATAAAATTTCATTAAAATTAATAACAAATTCCAAATAAACAATATTTATATCCTAAAATGAAGAAAAAAAAAAAAAAAACTCACTGTAAATTATTTATCACCTTTGCTGTCTGTAATACATTCAATGATCCTTGAAATATATATATATTTTTTATTATTTAATACCACCACTTAACAGTTCATTAAACAATAATTAATAATCACTCACAACTATTAACTAAATTGTTAATCACAAATGATCAAGTATCCAAATTATTGTTGATTAAAAAACTTTTATTTTTTATTAAAACATAGACTAGAATAACCATGTAATATAATTTAAATTAAATAAAAAAAAAACAATAACTTGCTAGTGAAAAATTTATATTTATTTGTAAATAATAAAATTAAATATTAAAAAAAAAATATATATATTAACTGCATACTGTGCGCGACAACGACTGTCGTACCACTGACGTGGTGGGAAAAATGCTGGGGCCTTATGTAGGCTTTGTCGAAGTGAGGGGGTTGTGTTGCCGTGTGCTCACTTTAACACACTAAATAAAATAAAGAAAAAAAATAAAATACCTAAGCTTAGACTAACATATATAAAAGCATTGGGACCGTCCAGTTTCATCTCTACCCCACTATCATCAAAATCTCCCCACTTCCCTTTTTTTTTTTTTTCAAACTTTTTTTTTCAAAAACCAGACTTGACCACTTTGACCACTCGAAACTGGCTTTCCCTCCCTCTTTCTAAACATTATTCATTTTTTTTTTTTCTGCATTGCTGAAATGATTCTTATTTTCATCCCAATCCAACCCAACCCAATCATCATCAACGTGGGTGACTAGCCATTTTTTTTTTCTTTTATCTTCATCATCAACGACTGGATAAAATCACAATGCTACCAGATGATTATACAATTTTTATTTTCATATATATATATTTATTTAATATCTCTATGTTACAAGTAAATAAAGTATCATTGTTTGCAGTTTGATTTTGTTTTCAAAAAAAAAAATGCAAAAAAAGAATAAAATTAAAAAAATTCAATTGTCATCTTTCTATTGTATTTTGTATTATTATAATTCATATTTTTCACTGAAATATATATTATTATGAATAGACGAATGATGAGTAAACGTATATGTGTGTATATAAAATTGTTTGCAACATATGCAGAAAATTCATGGGCCATATGTGTGAGGGAGGTGTCTGCTGGACAAATTGGATCGTTTTGACTTATTTACGTGAAAAAATGTATATATATCCCAAAGTGAAAAAAAAAAAGAACAAAATTATGATATATAAAAAAGAGGGGTAGAATCGTAAAGCCTTTTTACTACCCTATTTTCAATATACATATATGGACAAGGTGACTATCTGCAGGCGACTATGCATTACAGAATAATATTTGATAAAAAAAAAAAAAGGATACTCTTAATTTTTTTAATAAACTGTCAAGAGTATTTTCAAGAGGTTGAAATTTATTTAGAGCAAAAAGCTACCGACCTTTTTTACGGAATAAATCGGTCTTTGAATCTGTCATCACCGGTAAAAAAAAAAAAAGAGTATCCTTATTGCTAAAAAAAAAAAAAGAAATGATATCGAAAGAAAAGAGAAAAGTATATATAGATAAAAATATAGTTTTAAAAAGAAAAAAAAATTCAGGTTACGCATGTCAGGTTTTATGTTCCAGGTAGAATTTTCAATAGACTTAGGTAAGGTCTGAGGTATGTTAGATATAAATATATATATTTATTTTTTTCCAGTGCAGGGATAATATGAAGGAAGATGAGTGAAGAATAAAAAAAAAAAAGACACTCCCGCACGTGTCATTTTTTACGAGACAGCTGGATCGTTTTTTAAAGTCAATCACAAAAAGATTTTCAGGATCAAATGATAATGTAAATTATAGTGGAACCACAGGAACAAACAAATGCTTCATTTTTTTTTTTTCATATTTTCTTCATTATGATTATGATTATTTTATTTTTTCATATAAGAAATAATAATAAAATTATTTAAATGCATCGTTTATTGTTTTATTAATATAGTTTGCATGATTGACCCTTCATGTTTGAAAAAAAAAAAAAAGGGTTGTTTGGTACTTGAAAGAAACCAGTCAAGACATTAACTCTCAAACAATAGTTATTTCTATACCAAAATAAAAGAATCAAATATATATAATATTAGAATAATACAAATAAAAAAAAAATTTTATGAATAATATAAAGAATAAAAAAGGAAAAAAAAAAAATATAAGAAAATCCAAAGATTAAATGGCTCGTGCTAATCGTCCTAAACATAAAAATTTTTCATTTCTGAAGAGTCATGTTCGCGTGAAAACATATATACCTATATAAATTAGTATACATATAGAAGATCTAAAACCTCAAGAAATTACAATTCACTCAAGTGTGATTTTTGTGGTTTCAAGAATGACTGCTCCCATTATTAACTCGTAAATTTAAGCTATACAAAGTAAGAGAGAGAGAGAGTGCACGCGCGTGCTTGACGAAGAGGTTTTACCCTCAATTGAAAAAAAAAAAAAAAAAAAAACTCAGACAGACGAAGGAGTAAGCCAAAAAATCAAAAAACGAGTACTCAAAAAAAAATAAAGTAAAAGAAGTGGAAGTTGTACATATAGACAATTGTAAAAAATAATAATAAAAAAAAAAAATTAGAATTCGAGGCCGGAAGTGCAAATTGTCCGTATAGGTAACCCAAGAAAAAATATTTTTTTTAAAAAAAAGCAAGGTGAGTACTTTGTGTAGGACCCATGACAAAAAAAAGTACTATGATCTCTTTTCACGTCAAAAAATCTCACGGCCGTTATGAATGTAGGAAAAAACCATACCAATACAAACTAATCCTGGTGTTCCTATTCATAAATATCATATATTTAAGTATATATATATACAAAAGCCAAGACAATTTTTCTTTTCTTATATACACCGACAAAATTATTATTTTATTTATTTATTTTTTTGATACATATATACCTATATACAGTATATATGTGTAAGACGACGAGTAAGGCAAATGTAAGAAAACGATTTGTTTGATGCCAATGGTCCATAGCTTGTGTGTGGTGAATAAATAGCCAAAAAACGAAATAGACCAAAAGAAATATAATATATAGAATAGACATTTAGATTTTTTTTTTTTTTATATAAAAGTATTATGGGATGAGAACAAATAAGTGGTAGACACCCCCGCCGCACGCGTATTGGTGTTTAGCAGAGCACGCGCGCGTTTGAAAGACGATCCTCAAGAGCTTTTATAACTTGCGTCTGAGATATTGGGCCTTATACAGTAGTGGCCCAATTACTTGACAGGGGAGTTATACATTGAATAATAAATTCTAAAAAAAAAAAAAAAACCCTCTTGAAGAAAAATCATAGTAATGGATCTTCTTCTTCTTCTTGACTCTCATATGGTTGATCTCATTCTACTGATGATGGACCTCTTGAAAGAAAGTTTCATTTTCTTTATATATTCATATTGATGATTTTGGTTGATGGTATCTATTCGCATCATTGACAGATGGCATTCAACTTCAGTAATTCATATAATATCCATATTTATTTCTATATATATCCGCATGTTTCAATTTTGAATAATCTTCTTATATATATTTTACTATTCATCTATATACCTATTTACCTCAAGTTTGATTATTTTTTTTTTTTCTTTGCTCTACTTTATTATTTTGAATGAAAAAAAGGAGAAGAAGAAGAAGAAGAAGCCACTAAAAATGCAGTTTTTAAAACCACAGATATTTTTTTGTTGTTGTTATTGTTGTTGTTGTTGTTGTTGTTATTTTATTGGTGACGGTCGCGCAGCTATTCAACTAAGATACTGTTGGTCAGCAAAAATCATACTGATTGATTGAATTCAAGGCGGGGGATACTATTTGATGGTCTATATGTCAAAAACGATTTGTCATATGTCAAAATTTAGGCCACGCGCTTAATATTATATATATATGAAATAAAAAAAAAAAATTCTCAATACACCCGTTACAGAATATGTCAGCATATATATATAGGGATATATTTTAAGGGTCGTTTGATTAATTTTTTTTCCAGTTCAAATGTCTTTTATTTTTTTTTAACCTTTTGGCGCTTGGTTTTTTTTTTTTTTTTTTTTTTTAGATGTTATTGTTGATTTTAACACGTCTAATGGTGTTAGATATTTAAATCCCCTAGTTTAAGAAATAAAAAAATTGTACTGTTTTTTTTTTTTCAAGTTATACAAATGATGACCATTTCTCAAGATCATATTGTGAAGACAGGGCGGGAATTGTCGAATGACTTAACACTGTATAACCATAACTAATTTTAGATATTGTAAAATTTCAATGATTTATATTTCACCCTCAATATGACAGGTTTTTACATTAATTTATTTATTTATTATTATTATTATTATTTTTTCAAGTTATAGTCAGTTATATATATTTTGCAGCTTTCGCGCGTGAAATCATAATGTAAACGTGACAAATGTGGTTTACAAAATAAAAATAAAAACTTTTATAAACAAAATGTATATGTACTTAAAGATGCGATAACTTAAAATTTATTTACTTAAATGTTTTCTTTAAATTTTATTTATTCAATTTTTTCAATATACTTGCAATTTATATGTATATATACTTGGTTATATATATTAAGTTTGTATATAAAATTCAAAGAAATAAAAAAGAAAACTTGACTTTTGTATATTGGGGTCAAGAAAAATTATTGTTATGTAATGTTGATTTTTCAATGTTCAACAAATAACAAACTTATTATTCCATTGACTAACAAATAATAAAAAAAAGAAAATATATAAGAATAGAAAAAAACATTTCACCTTCTATATCTATTTCTTTTTGAATAACTTTCACCCTCATGACAGGGGTACATGAATTTTATTTTTATATATTCTTGACCTTCATAATTTTACACTCTGACTTGTGCAAATATATATATTTTCATTTTTTTTTTTTTTTCTTAGTTTATGTTTATTAATTTACATAAATTTTATTTATAAAAGACAGAGTGGGCTACATGAGGGGGTGGAAAATAATATAAGAAAGATGACAACGGTCAAATGGAAAATACGAGAAAAAAAAAATCAAAAAAAAATAATTCTACTGTAGTATTTTATTTTTTTTTCATATAATTTTTTCGATTGTATATTTATATATGTAGACCGTCGTTTTTAAAATATATATACATGTTTATTTGTAAATGTAAGTTTTCTACCAAGTTTCATACATGCGGGCCAGCTGCCTATATATATATTTTATGTTTATTTGTATATGTATATACCCGTGCTATTTTACTGTTTTGCGATGAAAATAAAATACAACATTCAATAGAAAAAGGATAGAATAAAATGAGCCGGTGCGTTTTATTTGCCGGTTGGAGGCTGATTGTGTATACACCGGGACTTTATTCATATATGAAATTCTATCGTGATATTTATTATTCACAAATTTTACTGAATATTTAACCAAGAACCCGCATGTATGAAATTTTTTTTTTTCCTCTTTTTTCCTGATCATCCCTGTTAAATGTTAAATTTAATCTGATTTTGAAAAATGAAAAATTTTTACGATTATATATTTGAAATATATATATAATTCAAAGAGTCATTTCATCAATATATATCTTTTCAAATTTTATTTCTAACATGTGCATATAAATTTAACTATAATCCTTTTATATTTTGAAGTTTATTTTGAAAAAGGAGCAAAAAAATTTTTTTTTTTTTATTTTAAATTTTAATATCATTTCAACAGTTATTGTGGTTTTTTTTTTTTAAATTATAAAAAATATATATATTAAAAAAATGACCTTATGGAACAATGAACAATTGATGATAAAAGGTGACAGAAAAAAAAATCATTAGTAACGGTCGAGTGGAGAAGTCAGTTTATGCTATGTGTCATATAAGTGAAAAAGAATAAAAAAAAAAATTGAAACGGCTGTAAATGCATATATATATACGTTAATTGTTCACGCATATAAAAAAATGAATAAAAAAAAAAAATTATATAAAACACGCGGCCCCGCATAAATGACATATAATAATATTTTTTATATAAATGTGTACGCGTGCTAAAGTAATAATTAAATTTTTTTTTTTTATTATATTATCCATATTTCAAATAATATTTTTAACTTGAAAAATAAATAAAACAATTGCATATGGTGCATCAATATAATGACGACAAAATTACATGGAAATTAGAGTTTTGTTTGTAGCGCATATAGAAAACGACCCCCTGCCGTATGTCATCACACCAACAATGAATACAACTCGAGTATAAAAAAAAGGTGAAAAAAAAAAAAAGAAAATGCTACATATGTCTGATATTTGGAAAAAAATAATCCATCAGTCATGCATTTTATATGTTTACCCAACGACAGTCATTTTCTTTTCAGCTCAACTCCGCCTATTTGAATTTTTCGTAAAATTAATGAACGTTTTCGCTGATCTCTTATATAGAAAAAAAAATTATACAAATAACAAAAAAAAAAAATTGTATTAGGCTGTAAAAGGCGATCATTTTGGCAAATAAAATAAAAGTATGTGTATATAATCGAAAAAAAAAAAATAATAATGGAAAATTCGAAGCGGGTTATCAGTGACCCGTAAGAGAAAATAATTTTTTTTTTTTTTTCTTTATATTTATAAATAAACTGAAAAACTCATCTGCTAAAAAGAAAAAATATCAGTAAGGGTTGATAAAATACTTTGACAATCAATACTAAATATTAAAAAAAAATTTATGATACTTATAAAAGTTTTCAAATCACTCGTCTTTAAACTTATTTCTATTTGTTCAAAAATAAATAAAAAAAAGTGAAAATAGACAAAAAAAAAAAAACTAGGGTGAACGAGATTTTTTTAGTAAAAAATAAAATAAATATATAAGTATATATATATTATATATAGAGGCGACATAGGATTCCTTTCACCTGATTCGCTTCGTCGATTTTTCATCATATCTTTCAATGTTTTCCGTATTTACGATAATTTTTGAATGTGTGAGGGAAAAAAAAAATGAGTAAAAAAAAAGCATATATGAGAACCGACAACTAGGGTAAAAAAAAAAAAAAATTGGGGAAAAAAAGATAAAAATTTATTAAAAAGCGACGAGAGCAGCTAAAATGCCACCCTGATGGATCGTGCTCATTTTTTTTTGTTCGTTTTTTTTTTTTTTTTTTGGTCCAACATCGCACACACTTACTGTAGTTATAGCGATATACGAATTGAGGCGAAAAACATCGCATACTTAGATTGTTCAAAATCAAAATTGTGGAAGTACCATCTGCCAACATTCAAAAACTCCTTAGGACTAATTGTAACCGCAAATGTGCATTTTTCATGATGAAAAAAAAAAACATAATAAATAAAATATTATTTTAACATACATTAAACTCAGCATTAAAAAAAAGAAAAAAAATTCAATTCATTTTAAAAATTATATTTAGATAAAATTAAAATTAAATTTTCGAAAATTCTCAGACAATTATATATCTAAAGAACATTGTCAACACGAAAAAAAAATTTTTAAAAAAAACTGGAACAAGAATACCTGAATATATGTCGACAAAAATCTTTGTAAAAAAAAATTATTATTTTTTTTCAAAAACCAGAAATTTTGCGACTCAAAATTAAATATTATTATCATGTACTTGAAAAGTACTCGAAAAAAAAAAAATTTCCCTTTGTCGCCTTAAATAGGGGTTTTTTGTCAAGTATTTTAACTGGATACAGCTCCATAGAAATATATAAATAAAAATAAAATATAAAAATGATTTTAAATACATAAAATAAAACAGATAAAAAAAATTTAAAGACACGTGTATGTTTATGTAAAAAAAAAAAAGAAAAAAAATTGAGAAAAATTTTATGAAAAAGTTTGGTAAATATTATATCAAACGATTCAAAGAAAATATTTTAAATATATATTATAGAGGCAGATATAAAAGCATAAAATGACGAGTATCTTGAAGAATAAATACTTGGTAAATTTATAAATATTATTCAAAAAATGGATAATAAAATAATACTTTAAATATTGATCTATTTGTTGGTATAAAAAATTATATATTATATGTATAAAGATTTAATAATAAATTATAAATATACCTGATATAAAAATCTAAAATCAGCTCCCCTGTTTCTCACCTCTATTATATATATTATTAGAATTCATAAGTGCATGACATCATTATTATTGTTATTATATTTTATTGAAGAATGATATTACGATTCTACTTGGCCGTTTTATTGCATGAATAAAAAAGGGTCATACTTGTGTTCATTCGGGTGAATCCTATTCTTTTATATCCACCTTATTTTATTTCTTTTTTTTTTTTTTTTTTTCATATCCTTTTCTTATTCACTAAATCCCGTTTTTTTTTTTTAAATCTTTTTATTAATTTTTTTTCTTTATTTTTCAGTCTAATGCACAGGCAAAATATTGTTGCAGATTCCCACGTGAAAATTTAATATATTTAACAACAAAATATTTTTGATTATTTAAAAAAAAAAGCGAAATTATATGGTTATTTTTGTACAATTGAAATTCATTGCTCCAATGCATCATAATGTATAATAATTATTTAAAAACAAATCGTCAATGTTAAAATTTTTTTTTTAATCATAAAATATATATAAAAAAACTTACTCTTTTGCAGTTGATGATGAAGATTCTCGATTAATGCCATCATCTTGTCCTATTGAAATTTGAATCATCTGCAACAAAAATTAAGAAATAAATTAGAATAAAAAAATATATACGACATATATATATTAAATTATTAATTTAATTTTTTTATAATTACAAAAATAATTTCTAAATAAATACATAAAAAAAAAAAAAAAATGTACTTATTAACAATGATTTTTTGTTTATTCATGGCATTCAATGGAGTTATAATTTATACAAATACAGAGAATATAGAAAATAATATAAATAATTAAGATTTAAGACCTGTTATTGTCATCCATCATTCGATAAATCACATAAAAATTTAATAACAATATTTTAATATATATATTCAATGTATTTGTCAAGTAAAAAAAGTCAGTAGTAGTATTTTATTCTTTCCGAAAGAACGTACAAAAAAAAAAAAAAATAAAATAAAATAAAACTGTAATGTTTAACGAGATAAAATTAATTCTTTATATTGCCAAAGCTGTTGGTTGTTTTCCTTTTAAAATAATAAAAAATTCTCTAGTTATTAAAAAATGGGATATTTTTTATTCAATTTTATTTATCAGTGTAACTGCTAGTGTGCGTATGTATCTTATATATGTTCATTATACTAAAAGTTTAATACTATCAAAAGGCAGTATTTTTTTCGCTGCATTATTGCCATTTTCTTTAATTGCAAACTCAACCGATGGTATTTTTATGATTTTAAATAATAGCCATTTTATAGAAGCTTTTAAACATATTAATAATTATGATAATACTTCAAAATTTAGCCAAAAAACTTGTTATAAAACACGCAATTATATGAGATTACTTTTAATTATTTCATTTATTTTTTTGATAATTAATGTAGGCTGTTTGTATTATGCACAATCCAATAATTTATATAATGCAATATGGTTGGCAATAGCACAAAGTACTACTTTTTTGCAAGTTTACAAATTTTTCAGTATAATATCAATATTATATCGACGTTTTGATCATTTAAATCAATTAATTATACCAAATGGTAAGTGAGACAAAAAAAAATACTCTTGTACGAATCAAGTAACTATAAAATTTAATAGAAAAAAAATTTTAATTTAGAAATCTATAGGAAGTTTTTGATAAAGTCCATTTCAAAACAAACTGATATGACACTTTCAAATATTAGATGGATGCATTATCATTTAATAAAAGCAACTCAAAAAATCAACAGTGTTTATTCAGTTCAATTATTTTTTTTTGTTACTGGACTTGCTAACAGTATCCTCATTAGAACTTATGATCTTGTTAAAAAATATGATTCATCAGATGGTTTGGTGTTTGAATTTTATCAAGCACTCAGTATTATTCTTAATTTTTTATATCTTTTTTTTATTATTGCATCGTGTCATCTAACAAGTCGACTCGTAAGTATGACAATGTAAAATAAAAAAAAAAAAAAAACAATATACTTTTAACACAAAATTATATATTTTGCAGGCTAATCGTGTGGCAACAGAAACTTTTTCAGTTTTTTCTTTGGTAAAATTTAATTTAAATGAAAACAAGGTATATCTATATATATATATATATAAATTGAATATTAATATTTTTATTCTATGTTCAATGAAAATTTGAATAATTATTTTTTTCATATAATTGTACTGTCAATTCAGATAGATCCAAGACTATTTATGTATTTTCATGTAATGAAAATAAATTTTCTTGCAATGGGAGGACTATTTAAAATTAATTTTTCACTTTTACTGTCGGTAAGTTTTTTTTTTTTTTTCAATAATAAATTATATATCTCTTTGAACTTTAAAAATTATTTTTAGGTATGTGGAGGCATAACTACTTTACTAGTCATCTTGCTTACATAATAAATTTTTTTTTATATACATTATTACAATGATTTTTTTTTTTCGTGTATTCATGCAAACTAATGAAGAATATATTAATTTTTATAACAAAACTATTGTTACACTTAATATTGTAACACACAAAATATACTTTGATTTTTTATTAATACAAAAGTCAAATTAATATTTAATTTCAATTTATTATATATGATAAATATAATAATAATCGAGTTTGTCAAATATAAAAATAAAAAAATAAAAGTTAGTAATAGTATTGTTATCTTTTGGAAAGCACGTGAAAAATGTTTAATGAAATAAAACCAATTCTTTATGTTGCAAAAGCTTGTGGTTATTTTCCTTTTAAAATAATTGGCAGTTTTTTAATTGTAACAAAATGGGAAATTGCTTATTCTATATTATTTGTTATTGGAACAATTAGTGTACGTGTATATTCAGTATGGGTTCATTATAATGAACATTTTATTCATTCAGAACATTCAGAACATTCAGAGCATTCAGAACATTCGAAAGGCAGTATTTTTCTTTTTGCATTATTACCATTTGCTGTAATTGTAAACTCTACAGATGGTGCTTGTATGATTTTACAAAAAAATCAATTAATGGAAGCTTTAAAACACTTTCGCAACTATGATACCATATCAAAATTCAGCAAAGAAACTAATTATTTATTACGCAATTATATGATATTATTTTTAGTTATTTCGTCTATTCTTTGGATAATTAATACTGGTTTATTGTATTTTGGAAGCAATCACAATTATATTTCGGAAACAATATCACTAAGTATAACTCAGGCTTCATCTTGTATACAAGCCTACAAATTTTGCAGTATAATGTCATTATTATATAGACGACTTGATCATTTAAATAGATTACTTGAACCCAATGGTAATTTTGAAAATAAAATATAAACTATATCAAATTAAATTATTGAAATAAATAACAATTATTTTTTTCAGTCAACTCAGCTACTTTAGAACAAAGTCATCACATTAAACTTGAAGATATCAGATTGATGCATTATTATTTATTTGCAGCAGCAAAAAAAATTAATGGTCTTTATTCATTTCAATCATTTTTTCTAATTACCGGACTGTCTAGTAGTATTATTGTCGGAGTTTATAATCTCATTAAAGATCACGATTCATCAGATGGTTTGATGCTTGAAACACATCAACTACTTAGTGCTATTTTTAATATTATTTTTCTATTTTTTATCATTGCATCGTGTCATCTTACAAGTCAATTAGTGAGTATACATGCACGTAAATTACAAAAAAAAAAAAAAAAAAAGAAAAGAATTTAAAACAAATGTTTGAATTTTAAAGGCTAACAATGTTGCAGCAAAAACTTTTTCAGCTCATTCTTTGATGAAATTTAGATTGAATAAAACCAAGGTAACAACTCTTTCTTAATTATATTTTTTTTAGAAAACGTAATAATAATAATAATAATTTAAATTTATTTAATATTCGCATTCAGGCTGATCCAAGATTATTCATGTATTTTCATGTTATACGATTAAATTTTTCTGCATTACATGGACTATTTAACATGGATTTTCGACTACTACTATCAGTAAGTTAATTGAAAAAATTATTATCATACGTATATATATTATAAAATTATATTATTATTAGATAAGTGGAGCCATAACAACTTTACTTGTCATTTTGATTACATAGAAGACTAACAAGTTGTCAAGTTTATTTTTAATTTTATCAATATTTTCATAGACATCATTATATCAAGGTCGATTCATGGTTAAATAATATAATAATCAATATACAAGTTTACCAGACATGTATAAGAAGAAGAAAAATTAAAAAAATCAACCAGTTTAGTTGCGAATCAAGAACAAAAAATTGTTTCGATAAAAATTTTTTTTCTATATAAAATAAACGAAAATGTTAAAAGACATAAAAATAATACTTTATATTGCAAAAATTTGTGGTTGTTTTCCTTTAAAAATAATTGGTGGTAATTTACTTATTGTAACAAAATTAGAAATTATTTATTCATTTTTTTTTACTTTTACTGTTGCTTCTTTACGTGGATATTTTATGATAAATCATTTATCATTAAATTATACAATTCGTGATTATTATGAAATGGCATTTTTTATTTTTATATTAATTGGATATATATGGGATACTATTTGTATGATATTTAAAAAAAAACAACTTGAATTAGCTTTGAGTTATCTTTATAAATATGATATAGCATCAAAATTTAATAAAAAAAAAAAATGTTATTCTACTTTTGTATGTAAAATATTTATTGGAATTACAATAGTCTGGTGGATTGTAATTATTTTTATAGAAAATTTTGGTAAATATTATAAAACATCAAGAATAATATGGCATACTTTACTTCATGGAACAACTTGGATACAAGTCTACAAATTTTGTAGTATAATGTGTTTATTATATGATAGAATTGATCATTCAAATAAACTAGTAAAAAAAAATGGTAAGTCAGACAAAAAAAGGAAAAAGATAAATTATAAATAATTAAATTTAATAATGAAAATTTTTAGATTTTAATAATAATATTACACTTGAAAATATAAGATGGATGCATTATTTTTTATTGAGAGCATCTAAACAAATAAATAGTGTATATTCAATTCATTTTTTTATTTTTATTGTTGAATTTTGTCAACATATTGTACTTAAAATTTATATGACAATTATAGATTGTGATTTTGATGATGGTTATATATTTGAAATACATGAAATATTAATTGCTTTACTTTATTTTATTTATTTGTTTTCAATAACAGCATCATGTCATTTTGTTAGTCTCAAAGTGAGTCAACTATTGATATATAAATATTATTAAATATATATCAATTAATATTATAATAATTATTATATTTTTTTAGATGAATAATATGACAACAGAAATTTTTTTATTATATTCTACGATAAATTTTGAATCAAGTGGATTGAGGGTAACTATTATAAAAAATATTCAAGCTGATTTTTATAAAAACTATTTGTGCATATAATTTTAAAAAATTAATTTTCAGAAAGATCCAAGATTACTCATGTATTTTCGTATTACAAAATTAAATTTTTATTCAATAGGTGGACTTTTTTCAATTGATTTACCACTTTTATTATCAGTGAGTTAAAAAAAACAATTAAATTATTTTATAAATTTATTTATTTTATTTTTATTTTTTTAGATGATTGGAGCAATGACAACGTTACTGATAATTTTGCTTGCAAATTAAATAAAAATAACCGCAATGATAAATTTTTATTATGTCAATAAAAATATAAATCAACAAATTTTTATTAAAAGAAAAATCAGTTTTTCTCTTTCATTTTTTTTTTTTTTTTATTTAAATAGTTTTAAGCAAACACAAGCTAGGCTATCATTGTATTTCGAAATTTAAGGGTTCAGAATATACAATAAAGGGTTTTATAAAATTTTTGGGGTAGGAGGCATACCGATATGGGTGGATCAGTACTAAAAATTAAGAATAGACGCAGTGAGAAATGAGAATCATCACAAAGTCGATCACCAGGCGGGTTCAATCTATTGTTATTTATGTAATAAAAACCAGAGAGACGTCTCACAACCATTTAACAAATACACATATCTCTCTGTACATATACTCAAACAAAAAAAAATAACCCTATACATATATTTGACGATTATTTATATTGGAAAGATCGTTACAAGCACGTGCAGAAATTGAATATACTATAAAAAAAAACTTTTTTGAAGGACTGAAAAATTTTATTTTCAATTTTCAATCAGTCGATATTTTTTACACGATTACTCTCTGGCTATACAGTGATGTATACTTATTAATTTTGCACGCTAAAAATCATATATTAAAAATTATTTATATTATATAAAATCAAGAATTAAAAAAAATAATAATAATTTTAGAAATAATAAAATTGTCAATAGTGATAAACATGTCATGAAAATTGAGATAGTTTAAAAAAAATTTATAGGCGTTAACTTGGGATATATTTATCGATGACAATTTGAACGGTTTTACTCTTTTATCATTATTTCTGTCTTTGTATTATTGAACATATTAAATTTTGATATATACAACCTTTGGATAATTTTTACCTTAGAACTTTTCATTGTCGCGTTATTTCTAAACCGTTGAGTTTAAGGCTCACTGACGATTCTTCTTCCCTGCTATTTTTTTTTTCTTTCTTTTATAATTTTTTTTTTGCTTCATTTTTTTTTCTATATATATATCTATACACTACTATATATCGTCACTCCTGTCTTGCCCGCTTGTGTAATGAGCCGTACTAGATGCATCATGATGAAAAAAAAATCCGTACCCATCATAACTTTCTTTTTTTTTTTCATATCGTTCTATCCCATGCTTTTTGTTTTTTTTTTTTATGATAGCACCTTCCACCAGAAATCCACAGGAAGACAATTATTTTATTTTTTTTTTTTACTCTAAGACTCATCTTGCATTTGAAATTTTTCACAGATATTTTTTTTTTTTCATGTAACCCCATTGTTTGCTAAAATTTCTAAGGCGAGAATTTTTTCATACTATCCTTGTAACAATATATTTTTTTTTTTCTGAATAATTTTACATAAAAAAAAAGAACACAAATTTTTGTCTCCCCACAAATTTTTTTTTCAAATATTTTCATTAGTCTTTGTCACAACAAATATTTTAGTCACTAACGATGCAACTTGTCAGCAAAATCTATTTATTTATTTATTTATTTTGCTTTTTATTCTATATACTCGAGAATTTTTTATTTAAACTTTTGTATTGTTAAATTACATGATGAAGAATTAATTAAAAAGAAAATAAATAAAACAAATAAAATTGAGTATTTTATTTGCAGTTTATATTTATATGCATGAAAAGATTTGTCATGCTGATAATAAATATTCATTTATATTTACTCAGTGATTTATATCAATTTATTGCACATGTGTTTTTACCCATTACCAACGATTATTACAAAAGGGGTATACAATATATATACATAGCAAAACTTGGATAAGAGAATTTATTTCAATGTAAAATATTTGAGGGTAGTTTTCAAAACAAAACAGATCAAAACTTTGAGTATTTATTTAATGAAAAAAAAAAAAAAAACTTGCATATTTATACACACCCTGAGAGAAACTTTAACCCTGAAATTTATTTATTTATTTTTTTATTAAAATCCATTTGTTTATAAATTAAAAAAAACTATTGTTTTTTTTTTTTATTGATATTGTGCTTGTTAAGCGTAAAGCCACAGGGGGCAGGTGATATATTTAGATGTATTATAATTTTGATTCACATGGCTATTATTATTATTATTTATTTATTTTTTCAACTTCACCCCCATTTTAATTGCAGTTTCTAAAATTATTATCAATGAATAAAATCTCTAGCACGTGTTTTATTTCCGGTTTTGTTAATTAATTACAAATCGCGTCATTGACAGGGTAAATTTTTGGTGTATACATTAACATTATTTCAAAACCGTTAAACTTTGACCATTGAAAAAAATACACCAGCATACAAATACACCATACACCATGCATTGTGATTTTTAGATCAGATTATTTTCTAATTCGACAGTTGGTCCACATGTTGTCTAATTTAATTTTAATTTTTTTTTTTTTTTCAATATCATTTTCCAAGTTTAATAAATAAATTTATATCTGATTTTATTATTTTCTTATAATGTATTTTTAATAACGTTATAGATAATTATGTCAACGTACGTGTTTAAAAATTTTTTTTTTTTATCTATATACCTAATTATATTTTTTATGACGAATAAGGAAATAAAAAAAAAAAAAAAAATATTAAGATAGATAGATTTTGTGATTTTAAAAGTTTATAAATCAATGTTCAATATTAACTGTTAAAGTGTTAATCCAATTTGTATCTTTAAGTACCGTGTGATTGTATCGAATTTGATTTGAGAAAAAATTTTTGTTTTCATCTTGGTAATTCTCTTCAATATCTTTTGCCACTTAAATCCCTTAACTTTATATATGTGTCAAAAAAATAAATAAATAAAGTGTTATAATAAAAAAAATAAAAAATAAAAGAGGCACAAGACATGAGGGTTAACGGGAAAATTTAGAGAAATAATAAAATATCTATATACCTGCAGACGTTAGAAAAAAATCAATTGAAGAATATATACATGATCAAAATCGCTGGGCGTGGCGGTGTTAATGTTTCAATTGGCCCCTGGCAATTTTTTTTAACTCTAACCCTTTCTTTTTTTTTTTTTTTTAATATTATTTACTGTATTACACTTTTAACTTTATAAGAGTGTCTTTGATGACACTTCAAACGATAAACCAAAATTTTACTTTGAAGAATTTAAAAGAGAAAAAAAAAATAAATATAAAATATGTATTAGTAGAAAATAATATAAGCTATTTATAAAAATATATGATTTTATAAATAAAATATTTTCACACGAGGAAAAAAAAAAAAAAAATTGATTCATGATTGATAAAATTATCCACTATATTTTCTAATTTATATTTAGACATTTTCTGAGGGTGTGAGTTAACGTTATGATGATATAATCTTACACAAATGGAAAATCGATTAACATCGCTAGAATGACCAGGCAAAATTTTTCCAAAACTAAAGGGGTTGTTATATATATTTTTAACGTTATTTTAAAAAAACACATACAGTTATATATTTGTTATTTTTTTTTTTCTACAAAATCATTGTATTTTTTGTCACCATTTTTTTTTTTTTTTGACAATGCTGGGAATATATATAGAACTGTCGGTGCAAATTGAACAAGAGATGGTTTTATTTTTCTTTTGATATAAAAAAAAAAAAGATACAAGTATTAAAAAAAAAAGAAAAATAAAATCGTCATGTCATTTTGGTAAAATAAAATTTAACCCTCTTTCTTGTCACTATTTTTATATATTAACAAATTTTTTTTTTAATTTCTTTTCTTTTTTTTTAGCCCCAATGTGTGTGTATATGTGGCTGATCACACCTGACGATATATAAGATTTAATTCAATTCAGTTAAGGGGTTGAAACGGAAAATCGCTCGACTTCAATTTTTTTTTTTTACTATTGTTGCAAAATTTTTGGTATAGGTATATAAAAAAAAAGTCTCTCAGCATCGTTATTTTATTTTTATGTTATATATAATCAGAAATCATGGAACAACCCCTCTCAACAATACCTTCAGAAAGGATCAAATGAAAATTGTTTACTTCTACATTGGCCACAATTTACCAAGGAACCTCAAGGGAAACAAATAAAATATATAGAAAATAAAAATATAAAGTAAAAAAAGGGTTGATGAATAACAACACCACGCACGATCGTTTTGCGATATACATTATTTTGGTGTACTTTTGAGATTTTTATCAAGACTACATATTGGTTCATATATAGTATGTATATAGAAAAAATAAGTGTACACCAACTGGCACAAGGGGATTTATGGTAACCCTTTTATTTATTTATTTTTTTTTTCTTTTAAATTTCGTCATGACGCAGTGGATATTTCAAAAGAGGAACAAGTTTTGTGGTCGAGAGCCCTAATTATTTTTCTAAAGAAGAAGAAAAAAAAATCTATATATTTTATTATGAAAAAATAGTTTTAAAAATATAAGAAAAACAAAATTTATTTGATAAATTTCTATATATTAAAAAATTAATTTTCAATATTTTTTTAAATATAAAATATTTAAATTACACACATGTTCTTTTTCATTGTAATTTTTTTTTTTATTAACTATATACACATAAATTAAATTGAATTGAATTGGAGAATTAAATCATATGTCCAATCAAGCAACAAATGCTGACCACTGGTCACTTTGTTTGAAGAAAGAAAAAAGCCAAGAAAAGAGAACGAAAAAAAAAAAAAAAATTGATATTATTCAATAGAATATATGAAATAGAAGAAAAAAAAAAAAAAAAAAATTATAGCATATCCTTAGCAAAAGGGAAGTCTAATCATGATCGAATGAACAGCATAAAGAAACGGTTCATTTTACTAGCCACAAGGACCAGCCTTATGGGTTGTTAAAAAAAAAAAAAAAGGGTTGTCCTCATACTTTTATACATATTATGTAGATATTGTAAAATACTATTACATTATGGAGATTAACATCAACCCTTGAATAACATAGCTTTATTGTCGCGAGCCACGAGACCCGATGATGGGTGAACATTTATAGCAACACACATGCCAATGCATTTTTAAATATATAGTAAATACATCACGTCACATTATTCATGCATTAAAAAAAAAAAATAAAATAAAATAAATATATATAAAATACACTTCCTTAATCTCTAAACAAAATTGCTTTGACCAAAGAAAAAAAAAAAAAAAAAAGACCTCCCTCGTTGACAAGAACGACAACCCTAATTTTAAAAATAATAGAAAATAAATAAAATAAATATTAATAATAAAAGAATCATATATTATATACGCATATAATAATTTAATTTTTTTTTTTTTTTTTCATCTTGAATATACCAAAACATATATATACAAAGTACCACACGTGCTTGATGTTTGTCTCGTGTGGTTATTTTTTTTTAATTTTATAATTTAATTCAAGATGACATTTACCAAAATGCAAGGCACTCATGTCAACTTCATATGTCAACTCTTAAAATAATTCAAAAACATTTGCATTCTTTTGATTTTTTTTTTAAATGTATATGTATATATAAATAAATAAATATATTTATTGGACAGTTGTACTTTTCATATCCGTTATAAAAATAAATTTACAAAAAAATAAATCTATTTTTATATCAAAAAAATATTAATAAAATAAGTTGAAAAATTTTTTTATCACCTCAAAAATTAAATGTGTAAATTATCAAAAAGATAATGAACGTTGTTTTTTTTTTTATTGTTTCAATATGAAAAATTCAATAAGAATTCATCTCATTGTCAAAATATAGTTATTTATATGAGAAAATATTGTAGACAATATTTTTTGAAAATTGAGAAAGCTACATATGGATTTTGTAATTTATAATCAGCAGGAGATCTGTTGATGATTGTTCAATATTGTTAAGTGAGGGTGTTAAATAAAATACGTATATATATATAGTAAAACCGTGTGAAAATGTGATGAAAATAATATCCACCCTCTAACACCTGATGACAACTGCCAAATGTTTTCAAATAAAAATCCAAGGGTGGTCTTGACTATCTGCGGTGTGGTCCCATTAACCACTATAATACTTTTCTTTTTTCTTTTCATATTTTTTGCTTTACAAATTTAATACAATAGTACTGTTACAATTGATATCAAACTATTCACAATAAATTCATCAAATAAAATATAATAAAATTTAAAAATTACCAAATGAATTTTTTGATGTTTAGAAAAAGTCACATTGATAATATAACTATACCACATTATAATGGAATAAAAATTAAGATATCATTCAATTATTTTGAAAGAAAACTTGAACGAATATAAATGTCAATCAATAAATCATGTTTTAAAAATTTCAAATCAAATAAAAGTTCACAGTTCATCATTTTGACATACACTCATTTGTTTAAATACAACATTCAACAGTTGAATAAATAAAAATTTTAAAATACAAAAGTAAATATAACTATTAACAATTGAATATATATATCTATTCAAAAAAAAATGTTATATTTAAATAATTTTAAGGACTTTGCTGACAACTTTAATCCAGATTATAAGCAAATAAATAAATAAGAAAAAAAAAAAAAAGAAGAATAAGAAGAACAATATCAACAGTTGTATAAAATAAAATTTTGTCCATTGCATCAGAGATGTGGGAAATAAAAATTTAAAAAAAAAACGTACATATAAAACTGTCTCTCCCCAACTAACGAATAATAAAATACCCTCCCAATTACGATTTTTCTTTAGTTGGTCTTTAATCCTTCATTGAATAGTAGTTCAAATTGTCACCCATCAAGAAAGAAAAAAAAAATAATACATATAATAATTCTCCTTGAAAATATATATAACGAGCATCAACCAGCCTTGACGTCATTGTATTTATCTTTATATATTTTTCGATGAATTGAAAAATATTTATTAAATACATGTAAAGACTTGTGATATTGTAAATAAAAATAAATTTATGAGATACTTCATCGAGACATTAACAATCAGAAAAATATAGAAGAAAAAAAATAAAGTAAGTTTGTTATAATGTCCAGCCCTCAACTCCCCCAAAATCAACGTACTGTATAGAGGTCATCTAAAATATATATATTTATTTTTTCCTTCATAAAAGGTTACTAGGTCATGAATAACTCTGGTATCACAACGGGTGGTCAGACATCTTGAAAAAATAAAAATTTATACGAAAAAAAAAAAAAAAAAACGAAATTGTATATAAAGAGAAAAAACAAAATATATAAAAGATTGAATAATAAGGTTTGCTATTCGTAAAAATCAAGTTTTATATTGTCAATTTACAAGGTACATTCGTCACCGATGTATATGTATTTATTCGTTATTGTATATTTTATTAAAACGAAATATGGGCAAGATTGACATTTATAAGTGTCTATGATATTTTTTTATGTGTCTTTGTTAAGAATGTATTTCAGTGTTTTTCGTTATTTTTTTCTCCCTCCCCGTATAATTTTCAAGTCTCGATCAAATCTTTCTTGTCTAGGACACCTGGACTTGTTTCTTTTTTTTTTTTTTTTTTTTTTTTTTTTCTATAATAATTCCCCTCTTTGTATTTTTGCAGAGTATCGTTGTCGTTGTCGTCGTCGTCTTGTGGGAATCAAAGCAACAAAGTGCAATAGAGTATATATTATTTTCTAATTTTATATATTGTCTATAATAAATAAAATTATTAAGACTATTGTTTAGAAATAAAACCACAAAAAATATTATGTAAATGAAAAAAAAATAATATACAAATTTATTATTTTTTATTTTATATATTATTATTATGTTTTCAAGTGTGGATAAATTTTTTAAAACAATAAATATAATTTAATAATAATAATTATTATATAAACTATATGTTTTGTATTTTTTTTCTTTTCTATTTAAAAAATATTGATTAGAATTTATTAGGCACCTTAATGGTGAGAGAATTTCAAGCTTTGTCTTTTATTTTATCTATTTTTTTTTTTTGTCATTTTTCTGACTACAAATCAACACAGGTTTGTACCTTTTTACCCCAAAAGTGACATAAAATTTGAGGGAAAGTAAAAAAAATATCTAGCGTGGTCCGTGGAGAATTTTTTTTTTTTTTTTTTTTGCCTCATTATTAGAAATACTACATCTAGAGATAATTGAAATTTACGACCAAAAAAGAAAGAAAAAAAAAAAATTAAAAAGATTGAGGAGAGACATCCAGTTGAAAATTTTAAATTATTATTATTATATTTATTTTATTTCTTTTTCGTATATATGAAAAAAGAGGGATATATTTTTTTTCTGTTACTTTTAATCGTTGGTGGTGGTGACAATTTTTATATTAAAATTATTATTATTATTTTTTCAAAGTTGAATTATTAAAAAAAAAAAAAAAAAAATGACCAGTCATCGGAGAACGATTTAGAAAAAAAAAAAAAAAAATTCAATTGTATTTTTTAATCGACTTGGTGATGTGTCGTCTCTCGGGGATTTTTTTGGTGACTTCATCGAGTGTGTCAAACACGAAGATATTACACGTCAATTGAAATTTTTTTTTTTTATTTCATGTTTAACATGATTTTTTTATATGATTGTTATTTTTTTATTCAGTCAATTGCTCAGATGAATCGTTGAATATGTGATCTGAAATATGACACAGTATATTTACACTGATGACAGATGCATAATAATATTCATTCAGGTCAGCGAATTAATCCCAATGATTTTGCAACATTCAGAACATTACTATTGTTCGTGTGGTATCGCGTGTACACTTTAACCCTGCATACTAACTAAATTTTTTTTTTTTGTTACGTCTGTTTAATTTTCCAACTTCCCTTATTTTATTTTATTTTTTTTCTTTTTTTGGTCGCTCGTGCCACAACTGATCTACTCGAATGAATAATTCACCGGTCATACCGTATGTCGTCTTGATAAAAAAAAAAACCTCATTCATATATACTTTTTTTTTTTTTTATTGTTACTATCATTATTCATTATACAGTATATGATTAACTTACTAACTTTATCAAGTTTCAATAATACTGTTGTCTTCATGATAATAAAAAAAAAATAATAAATCGAAACTCATGATGACATGAAAAATAACAAAGAAAAAAAAATTTTAAATTAAAAAAAATATATTTTTTTTTTTTATCAAATAATATAAAGTATAAATTGATGTACTCGTTTTTTTTTTTTTTCTTTCAACAAATATTTTTTTATCATATCGAATTTCCACGAGTTTTAATCAAAATTTAAATTTAAAATATTTTTTTTTTTTTTTTTGAATTATTGTATATTTATTGAAATACATAAATTTATTTTTGATAAAAATATCAAATTCTCGATATCGATACGTATATGAATAATAAATTTTTTTTTAAAAATATCAATTTACTAAATTAATTGAAAATAAAAAATACTGAGTAAATTTAATTTCTATAGAAAAATAATTAAAAAAAAAAAAATTCAATAATTCAAAAATTATAAAACTTTATGGTTTGTATATCGCATCAGTACAACAGTCACCTTTTCATTGAATCAATAGTTCTATATAAATAAATGACAGTCAGTAATGGAAAAAAAAAAAATTTGAAAAAACACCTGGTACATCGACTCTATAAAAAATGATGCAAACAAAATATAGACTAATACCATAAGTACACCCAAATATACGTTCATAAAAAAAAAAAAATTTTAAATACAGATAAGGGTATCCCCTTGGCGCCCCGCTGGCATTATATGGCATTGCATTTCCTCCCCCTTGGGGGGCAATCACCCCGGAAGATAATGAGACCAACATGGATCAAAGACCTCATGCCATCAAAAAATCAAGAGATGATGACCCCGATGCATATTGCATACGATGAGCTTGACTCGAAAGGAAAAAAAAAATATATATAAATAAAATTCAATTCACAAGCGTAACGAAGCCGATCGACATTGCACCCTCGCACAAATACAGTAAGCTATACATATATATATGTGCATGCGTTAATGTGTATCAAACTGCAGACATTGAGTCTACAGGATAAACGAAATAAATAATAATATATATAAATAAAAGTGCAAGGGTGACATTATATAGCGAGAGGGTAAAAATCCTATATATATTTGGAATAGCCATCAGCACTGTTTCAATTGCATAAAGACTATCAACTAGGTATACATGCGCCAAAGAGCGAGAAAGGCCAGTTGACAATTTCCATGGATGTTCTCCCCTTTCATTCAGTGTTGCATTAGAAATGCCTATATGGAATATACCATGAATGTATAATTATTTGTAACCGCTGTGAGATACTATAGAAGTACCAGAGCAAGAGAGTAAGAGAAAAAAAAAAAAAAAAAAGGCAAGAGGGGGTTAAAGGGGATAAAGGCGTAACGAGGGGTCATGCTCTGTTAACGCGGGTGTTTTTCACCCCTGCAAAGAGGTAAATTGAACCAGACGTCAAAAGCTCCAATATAAAGGTACAGTATATATATATACTGATGCAAAATATACCTTATCCGGCTGCTGGACTTAATTTATATACTGGAATAATAATTATTGTCGTTATAATGATCTATCAGTATATATCCGCGGGTGGTGCTTCAATATATATCCATCTTAAAATTCATTAAAATATATATATTATAATAATAATAATATATTTTAATTTTATGACAGTGATGGTGCGACTATATATATATATATATACGGTCTATGAGTCTAATAATGATGAGCATAATAAAACTGTATGTTTTCAATTAAAAAAAAAAAAAATAATAAAAAAAAACTAACCCTATAGTTTTGGATAGGTCAAGAATATTTTTTATATAATATTAAATTGTTTTTTTATTTTCTACAGAATTAATATATGTATAATTTTTTTTTTTTTTCTATGGGGAGTCAAGTGAAGAAGAACTAATTGAATATTAGATTGATAACAATCTTATAATGCAACTGGATGTTTTCTTTTAATATATTTATATTTATACAATGCAAGAAAATAATACAACACGTGTACTGCACATATAAAGATAATAAATAAATGCATTTTTTATTTTTGAATATCAGTCTTAAGGGGGTTGATTTATCAGTGATCAAAAGACGCTGGTGGTATATATACATGCAGTGTATATGTATAATTAAACTAAACGACAGGTTTACTTTAGTTTGACTGTTATTATTCATGAATTTTATATATATATATTATTTATTTATATTTTTAGATGAAATAATATAAGTTGAAAATTTTGTAAGCGTAAAATTATGCGTATAGGTTTTACGGTTGCGCACGAATGACAGCAGGAGTCAGACTGGACATTGGTCACGCCTTTTGCCAGCTGACTTGAAGTACGCGTGCTGTGGATTTTATATATGTATTTTTTATTAATTTTTTTATTTTATTTAAGCCGTTGATTTTCTTGGCACAGTGCACCCCCAATACTATATGCACTGCATGCATTGCAAAAGTCGTTATACTGATATATATATTTTTTTTTTATTTTCACATGATACCCTACATCATCATCATCATCATAACGGTATACATATATTTATTATTAATTTTCATTATCTATATTTATGTTATGTTTGTATTTCCATATTTAATTTAATTTTATGACTTTATTTTATTTATTTTTTAATATTATATGAGATATGATATCTTCCGGACAGAAGGAGGAAGTTGTATGATTTTGTCTGGTATATATATATACACAAACTTGACGACATGACAAACCAAATGAAACAGCAGACGTTTTTGACATGAACTGGGTGTATGTTAGTTTTGTACAAGCTATTAAATTCAAGACAGATACATTATTTGAGAAAGGTCGACAATCTAAGATGTAAAATTATCTGCACTGCAATTTTATTATTGTCATCTTGTGCATTTGTAAGAGAAAAAAAAACTAAAAAATATATATGTATATATATATATATTTAGACGAATGAGAGAGAAAGTTATGTTTGAAGAAAATTGTGGATCGTCGTTGTAATGGGCAACACTTTATTTGCCGTCATCACAACTTTTCAAAATGCTAATTGGCGAGAATGATATATTATATTGTTAATTTAATAAACAAGCAAAATTTTAAATTAGATCAAATAAAATGAAAAAGTGGAGTAAAAAAAATAGACCGTCATATGGCAATAAATTTTAAAAAATAAAAAATTTTTTTTTTTCAATTATTAAATTATTGATTGAAGACAATCAGTGTGATGAAAAAAAAGAGCTAATTAACCATCACACGCAAGTTTAAATGACCTAAAAATTTGACATAAATATTTTTAACAATAAAAAAAAAATTTTATAATCTAAAAAAATAGATAAAAAATTATTAATATGAGACTTACCCTCTCAGCAGTTGATAATAGAAATTCTCAATTGATGCCATTGACTTGTCTCATTGAAATTCTGCAACAATAATTGAGAGAAAAAAATTAGTATTGTACATAATCCTTGAAAAAAAAAGCTCAGCTCTTAAGAGTAAATATTAAAGTAAATATTTTAACTATAATACTAAATTTCATTATTTTATTTTATATAAAAAAATTAAGCTCGCAATAAACTTAAATATCTAAAAAAAAAAAAAAACTATACACAGAATAATAATAATCAAAAATAAATAATATAATAAAAGCTTGATTTACAAAAAAAAAAAATAAGGTAAAATAAGTATATAAATAATTTTTTTATATTAAACCAACAAAGCACATAACAGAAAAAAAAAAAGATATATTCAATAAATAAATGGGTAATTTTTAACCCTCCTTCCTCCCTCTGTCTTTGCTATATTTATACGGTTGATAAAAAAAGGCATATGTATTTTATTTTTTACTTTATTGACTCTTATCCCTTTATGATTTTTTTTTTCTTTGTCATGAATTTATTCCCGTTATAGCGTCATAAATATCAGATAGTCAGTATCATCTTGTTAGGATTATTGTCCAATGTCCTGTATTTCATCTTCACCTTCAATATAATACTCTGTTTTCTTTACTATTTTTCATTTTCATTTTCTTCTCATCTCATTTATATCCTTATATATATTTCTAACATCTATTTTTAAATCATGAAAACATCAATGATTATCATGGCTGCCAAGAATTTTTCACATAGAAGAATATTATTGTAACGAATCGTTCTATTGAAAATTGATTTCAAAACTCTCTGTATCTCGATTATTCAAATTCATTACAGTTTAATCAATTTTAAATTATATGATTGAATTTATTTACTGATTGTCAAATTATGTACATCAAAATGATATTTGAGGTTATACTTCATGTTGTTATTGATATCAATGATTCTATTTGTTCAATAAATCAATACTATCATCGTTCGATTTACTTTTAACTAATCAAATTTTTTAAATCATTTTGTTTAATACTATTTATAAAACCGTAATTTTAATAACGTATAATTTAATAACTATTTTATCATCAAGCAAATTATAACTACATTTTTACATGCGCTCATCTTTTTGTCAAAAACAGTGTTAATTTAAATTGTTAGTTATACCTTCAATAACTTGAACAAATAAATATAAAAAATTTGTAACAAAAATTCTGATTAAATTTCAGAGCCACACTCTCTTATGTTAAAAGCAATCCTTCATGTCTATTTTTATATTAGAACATAGATACTTATTATTATAAACAATTGTATAACTAATTAACACTCATTTTTATCAAGACATGTGGCTTCATATTTATAACAATTTGAGACCAAATAATACATAAGTTAATTTAAGAAGTTATGCATATTAATTTTTGTTTTGTTAATTAACAAATTTCTAACAATCTTCTTAATTATATGATTTTGCAATTTTTAAATGTCTATTGCATACGATTGTTTTAGTTTTCTTAATATTTTGATTTTAAAATTTTGCAATTTTTGTTGATAACTAATTTATTAACAATGATATTTTTCTATTCTTGTTGTAGTATTTCTTCTAGTTCAATTTGATTCTAATTCTATCTATATTATCGAAGATATGAACATTAAATTCATATATGAAAACAATACTATAGGCTTCCGTATGTAGATTTACTAAAATTCAAACAACACCGATTGTGTAATTTATATATCTTTTTCTATTTCATTTATTTTATTTTTTTTTTCTTGTATTTATATTGTAAAAAATTATTTGCGGTTGTGGTTTTGATTTTCTCTCTTGAGATTTTATTTTTATATTACGTTAGATTTCTTTAAAAATTTTTCAATGATATATATCTCTTTTTTTTTTTTAGATTTAAGGGCACAAATCGTCACGCCATGTAGTGTCACAAATACGATGACCACATCTGCGGTCACTTTGTACACCCTTTTGTACACTAGATGTATATAACAACCAGCATAGTACTAATATCTGTATATATGACTAACATGGCCCAATGTGATACTCATATATGTATATAAGCATACATCAATATATTTAAAAGCCACAAAATGTTATTATTTTTACCACATAAAATTTAACATTGTTTGCTAGATATATATACCAGTTTTTAAATTTACTTTCTCAACGATATAAATTTACACCGTCATGGAGTATTAACAACAACCGTAACTAATATTTATGTTCTTTTTCTTTTTCATAAAAATACCCTCAATCTTGTTGCAAAATAAAATTTCTTTTATTATTTTTATTTATTTCTTGTAGTACTTTCATGTTAATTGTAATATTACATTATTTATTAGTTTAATTTTTTTTTTTTTTTTTTCCTATACACATTTAAATATAACGAATTTTTATATTTTTTTTTTTTAAATAAATATTATTTAAATTAATTTCTTATCAAAAAATTAATTTTTTTTTCAACTCGCAAGTAATATTTTAATTTAATTTTATAATAATCATACAATTATTTGACGTATGATATACAAAGTAAATACAAATGCCACTGTGTATTTTTTTTTAAATTTAACTTTGAAGAAGCTTATAAAAATGGAGCAATAAATATACATGACTATGCATATACTCTTTTTTTTATCTCTCCGCTTTTATTATTACTATTATTAATTTTTTTTTTTTTTTTTTTTCGTGGCTTAGATGAGCACGTGCCACTTTTCCAGATGAAAACAATTTTCAGTGATGGCACACTTGGTTAATGTGAATGAAAATAAATACCGAAAAAAAAAAGAAAAATAAGTTGAATGAAAAAAAAAAAAAATAATATAAAATAGGAAAAACTAACAAAAGATTTCTTTATATGCAAGTCACTCCCAGTTGTGGTATTGAAGATGAATATAAAAAAAAAAAAAACAGAAATTATAGAATAAAAAGAAGTGTGTATTTTGTGTATGAAAAAATTCTGAAGCATTTTTATGATGTATTTGCTTCTGGTGTTGAGTATTTTTCTTTTTTTTTTTTTCGGAGCAAAAATTCTAATAGGGAGGAGATTGTGACGCCCTAATTCTTTTTTTTTTTTTTTTTTCTGGGTGTGAAGGAGTCTCTGGGGTACTATTAATGTTTGACAAACCATCGAATGTCCAAGATCATTATGGTTTACCTCGGACAAATTGTTGGATAAACTCGCTTGACTGCTCTTATTAATGATCATTCGATGGTCTCTTCTTTTCTTTTGATATCATCAAAAGTTTTCAAGAAAAAAAAATATTTATACAAGGGTACATTGTATAAACTATTATCACCTCAGGTATGTTTACACAAAATATAAAAAAAAAAAATTATTTTTCAAAATTGTTGTAAAATACACGACTAAATGCAACTTTTTTCATCAATTTTCTTTCAACGAAAAATAAAAAAGATTAATAATATCAACTGTGTATTATTTTCTTTTTTTTAAAAAAAAAAATATAATAAAACAATTTTTCATATATATTTTACTGACGAAATATTAATTTTTCAATTTTCTATTAATCATTTTTCAATAATTTCTTTTTTTGTCATTTGCAATTTCTAAAAAAAAAATATATATAAAATATATATTATTGCAGTGTTAAATGACAATTTATCAATAGTAAATAATAATAATAAAATGAGCTAATGTAAAACTATTCTGATATATTGGCTTTTTTTTTTTTTTTTCTTCAACGCTTAATTATTTATCAAATAAAATAGAATGAATATAAATTGGAGCTAATCAATCAGTCTGACCGATACATCCGGTAAAAATATTTGAATTACGATTCGACCACAGGTTCATAGTGTACCCAGTAAATTTTACCATGTCAAAGCTTGTTAATCAAACAAATCACCAATTTTTTTTTTTTTTTTTTTTTTTTCTATACATAGTGATTTACACATTTTTCCATAACGAATTGACAAAATTCCGGAAAATTTTAACGTCTTAATTGGCTCGTTGTACTACTTTTTCAAATGAAAAAAAGAAAAAAAAATCTTGAAAGGAAAAGAGGCTTTCATCGGATAATATAAAAATGAGGGAGCCATGTCGGCATCTGCAGTTTGTAAAGAAAAAATAAAGAAAGTTATAAAGAAACATCCCCTCGTACAATATTTTTTTTTTTTTTTTTCATATGTCGAACGGAAACAGTGGATGATGTTGACCACCGTAATCGAAAAACCTTACTTCAAGACCTTTCTTTCGCCCAAAAACAGTGTATCAAGACAAGGAACAATAAAAAGTAATAACAATGCAAGCTTACACACACACACACACACACACACACACCTTGCTCATCTACTCATGTTATACAATAGAAAAAAAAAAAAAATTATAAAAATTGTATTAGAAAAAAATTCAGTGTTTATTAGTGACAGATCAAATCCACATTTCCCACGACAACGACCAAGCTAAAAGAATTTATATACTGAATGGATAAAAATGCATCAGATGATTTTTGACGAGACGTTGACATCTATAACGACATCCTAAGAATATTTTGAGGGTAAAAAATAAAGCTAAAGGTGCAAATTTATATTTTATTTATTTTTAATTTAAAAGTTGGTTGAATCAAACTTGTTATTCTTGATCTAGTTTTTTTTTTTTTCTTTTTTTATTCATATATAAATATGACTTCTGTCTATCATATAAGTTCATATAAATATAATTTTAACCGACTGACCAAATAAAAAAGAATAAATCTAAAACTGGATTAGGATTTTTTTTTTTTTTTTTTTTTTGATAGAAATTTATTTTTTTGTATTAAATCGCATATGAATAAATATAAAGTGTAATAATAAATTTTCAATTTATATTTATCCAAGTTTACTGATATATATTTTTCTCTTCATAAATTTCATTGATACATGTATTATTCAGCTTCAATGAAATGTAAAAAAAAAAAAATAATAATACTTGAAAAAAAATTTGGTTGAAAGTCTATTAAGTTTATATCAAAATCAAATTTCCCACGAAATTTTTCGTTTATAATTTATATACATATGTATACTGCAAGGATAGATAGTTTTATAGTATTTTTTAAACAATTTTTTAGTTAATATATAACACAGGAAGGAAAAACAAGACCCCTGTATCTACATAGTTATACAGAAAAAAAATAGATAAAAAAAAAAAAAATTTATGTACATGAAGGAATGACCGACTTATAAATCATCGTCCCCTGTGGTTTTTTAGAGACCCGTGCTAAGCTACGATAAAAAAAAATTAAATAATAATAACAAAAAAATTATACGCATATATAAAAAACGTTAAAAAAAGTACACGCGTCGGTAAAAAATATATATTTTTTTTTCATATTCTTTTACTATTTAGAACCTTT
Source organism: Aphidius gifuensis (assembly GCF_014905175.1). Lineage (NCBI taxonomy): Eukaryota > Metazoa > Arthropoda > Insecta > Hymenoptera > Braconidae > Aphidius > Aphidius gifuensis. Next base: position 25,653,798 of record NC_057788.1, read on the forward strand.
CTTTTTTCACTTTTTTTTTTTTTTTCTATTAATTTTTTATCATCTTTTTTTTTTATCAATTCACCCATAAAAGCAACGAAATGCCAAAGAGGCGTGTACTTGAACATTTGCGGCAAACTTTTAAGGGACGAAAAAAATTTTTAAAAAAACTTTGAAAAGAACCCCCAAGTTGTTTGAAATAACTAGAATAATAAAATTTGAAAATTATTTAATAAAAAAAAAAAATGATTGAAAAATTTGGGTCAAGGTATAGATCAATTTGATTTTTGAGGTAGTGGTCATTATCGAGAGGCCAAGGCGTGTGACATTTTATTAGACAAAATCATGAATACACAATACGAATCTATCAAAACTAAAAAACGTGAGATTTTCTAATTTTTTAAATCAAAAATATTATCCATGAAAATGAATGCAAATGTGACATGTTGATCGATATGCAAGTTGTTTTTTTTTTTTTAAAGTCTAATATTATTTTCTTAATATTCCCACAATTAACTCCTGTCAAACATTTATCATTATTTTTTTTTTTCCATAAGAAACATTACAGGGGAAAATAAATTTTTAAAAAATCCTAAAAATATGTGTCTTGAAATATTTAAAAAGAAATATAATAATTTTTTTTATATTTTGTATGTATAATATAATATGACAAGGAGGATAAAATGAAAAATTATAGGAATGCCAGGATAATGTTAGAAAAGAGAGGAGCAAATTGCAGACCAATGTAATAATTCTTTTTTCAACATCATCATGATTTCACGACGTGTTTGTGTCAGAGTGTCGCGACACTTACGTCCATCTCTTTTTAAATTTAAACATTTCAAATATATATGTACGCATATAAAATATCTATATCGAAACACACTGTGTGTATATACACAATATTTTATTTTTTTTGCTATAAAATTTACGTTGCAATTGCCAACTTAAATTCACTCATAAAAACTAAAAATAAAATAAATAAAAAATGAATATATTTATATGAAGTTGTTGTTGTGGATTGAAACTAATTATAATTATTAGAAATATTTTATATATAAATATAATTGACAAATATCAAAATTATACATATGTTTAATTTATCATGTTAATTATAAATGTTGTTAAAAATATTTAGAAAAAAAAAAAAAAATCTATGTTTATTACTTGAGAAAGAAAAAAAAAATGAAAATATATATATATACAACACCGGCGTCAGGTTAAATAGTGTTTAAAATTTTTTTCAATCAATTTTTATCACATAATATTATGACAATTATAATTAGGATAATATGGTGCCAATTAAAATGTGTTAATGTTGCCAACCAATGTAAGTTAAATGAGGGTGGAGCTTGCTATGAAATCTCCACCTACTCTAAATATGCTCTATTTCTCAAACTCAATATGTACACATATATTAATGTGTGAATGTATATTAACTTGTGCTTTAATGTTAAGCTGCCAAGAGGGAATAGAATTTAAAAAAATGAAACAAGAAAACGATATCGTATATTCACATGTGATGACTAAAGTGAGATGAAATCATTAGTCAGAGGAAAAAAAAAATTAATAAAAATGGGGAAACAGAAAAAGAGAAAGATGAACAGAGATTTTGAGACAAGACAAAGAAAAGAACAACATGATGATGATGATGATGTTGATGATGATGATGAAGAAGAACAAGAAGATGAGTTAGTGGAGGTGGTGGTGATCATCATCATTATCATCATCATCATCATCATCATCATCATGACGAGGGTGAAGAAACTTAAACTGAGGGAATCTTTAAGTACATTTTAAGTCAGCAAAGTCAGTTGGCATTCTGCCTTCAAACACACGGTTCATACAAATATTAATATTTCATATTCAAACCACCATAAAATCACGTTAACCAAGTTTTAAATTTTCTGCTTTCTTTTTCTATTTAATTATTTTGTTTCTCATTTACTCTTTTTTTTTTTTGCATATAACATTTATCTATTTACATTTTTTTTTTCTTTTTATTCACACATCGTTACTCAAAAAACCGTGTTAAATTGATCCTGTAATTTGAATAATTCGATTAACCGTGAAATATAAATATACACATTCACATATAATAAAAGTCAACTGTAATCTAACCCATTATTATTAATTTAAACGTATAAATTTAATTTAAATTTTAAAATTAACTTGTCATATTTATATTATATATATTATTTACGACAAATAATTATTATGTTAATTTATTATTGTAATAATTTTAAATTATGTGTTTATGTGAATGATTAATACGTATATACAATTACAGTTGATGTGATTATTTAAAAAAAAAGAAAAATTAATTTAATTAAAAAATAATTTAATTAAACAAGTGTCATTTATTCATAGACACACTTGTTAATTTATTTAATAAATTTTAATAATGTTACACATGGATAATGAAGAATCACAAATAATTGTGGGATCATCAGAATCACCACAAGATTTTACAGTGTCAAGATTATTGTCAACACAATCACACATAATTGGTATGAAAAAAAAGAACAAAAAAAAAAATGTTTTCTTATTTAAATTATTTAATTGATAAAAAATTTAATAATAATTGAAACATTATGATGAATCATTGATTGCAACTGAGCCATTTTATTTAAATTTAAATTGTCCGTTTTGTTGACTATCACCATGCTGCTCGTATTATACCGCTTTGATGATTACCCAAACACAGTGGATGCCATTCAGAAAATCATCTGCCCCTTTCATGTACATATATATATCGTTTACCAAATCGTACAGTCTGTAGTTGATTTTTATTATTATTATTCATTTTTTTTTTTTTTATGCGTTAAACGTTTTTTATTTACGCTTGACTTGTCCCAGTCAACGAGTCGAGTTTTGTTCTCGCCTTTTATTATTTTTATATTTTTCGTTTTGTTTATTATTTAACGATCAACATTCGAGTTAATGAATAATAGATATATCCCCTATGCAAAATTTAAAACAAACAATTATCAAGCTGTATAGATAACTGATGTTATTTTAATTTTGATTTTTTTTTTTTTGATCAAGATGATGGAGTAAATAGAGGTGGTGGTCGTAGACCAAGAAGAAGCAGAACAACATTTTCAGCTCAACAATTAGCAGCATTAGAAAGAGTATTTGAAAGAACACATTATCCAGATGCATTTGCAAGAGAAGAACTAGCAACAAGAGTTGCACTTTCAGAAGCAAGAGTACAGGTAAATAAAAATTTGAAATATAAATAAATAAAATATAATCAAACAAATTATAAAAATAAAAAATAAATATACGACATGGTTGAACAAATTTAAAGCATTGAGTATGAAAAATGTTTGTATTTGACAATTTGTCAGTCGGCATTCTCGAAAAGATTCCAAGAGTATCAAGTTGTCGAGAGAAAGATCAAAAAAATAAAATAAATTAAAACTTAATATTTTTTTTTTTTTCTTTTTTCATTTCGGATGAAAAGAAACTTGTAGAAAAATAAAAAATAAAATAAATAAAAAAAAACATTCATGTCAGACATAATATTTTAGTACAAAATGTTTTTCAATAATAATTTTGTGCTTAATATACGTGTGTGGTTGATGGTGACATGATGTTTTCGTGACATGAATATTCGGAGGTCGTGAGGAAGTGAGACAGTTAAACTGAAAATCAGAGGAGACAGGTTGTCAGTTGGGTAGCTATGATTAGCCTTGCAATGCCGACAAGATATTCGACGTGTATATCTGTGGTTGCGTATGAAAGAGAAATATATATATGCAAATGCCAACATGAGGATCCAAGCACATGCTCGCATGGCGTGTCGAGTTGCAGCACGTGTGTCGAGTATTATCCACCTCTTTTACTTTATCATCACAATTCGCTTAGTTTCTTCATCATTACTACCACCACTACCACTATCATCATCGTCATCTTCATCTCGTCATCATAATCTTTTTATTCCAATTCTTGTTAAATCTGTACGACTGCCAGGAGCCGTCACGCTGTCCCGTCACTAGTTGTATCCGTTTCTTTTTACTCAGTTTCTCCAAGAAATAGAAAAAAAAAAATCTATTTTTTTTTTAAACTTATTCCTTGACTTGTCCGAATCTTGGAATTGATCTTTTACATACTTGCATAAGAAATTATTATATATATATAATTTTTTATCCAAACGAGATGAAAAATATATTAAAAAAATAAATAAAACTTTTTTTCAATAAGTAAATAATTATTCCATATATGTATCCTCGAAATTGTCATACGTTTTTAAAAATAAAAAAAAAGCACAGGTATTTAATAATTACATTATGTTTTAAATGAAAAAAAAAAAAAATTACAGGTTTGGTTTCAAAATCGTCGAGCAAAATTTCGTAGAAATGAAAGAAGTTCAACACTTGGTCGTTGTGTTACAACAAATAATGAAGGAGAAACAAGTTTACCACTACGTCCAATAAGATTAAATCACACACAAGATATAAATTTACAATCAAATCATCAATTATCACCATCATCATCATCATCATCAACTCCAACAACAACATCAACAACAACAGCAACAATATCACCACAAATACCACAATATACATATAGTGATTATTGGAGATCAACACAACATTATCCAACACCACAAACAACAACTTGTCATGGTTTTACAAATAGTAATATTGGTTTTTCATCTTATCATCAAACTGAATCACACAATACCATTGATAATAATACAATAAATAGTATAAATGCACTTAGACTTAGAAATCATCCATATGGTACAATTTATCCAGCTATGCATGCTAGCATGTAGCTAAAATTATTATCTTATATATTGTTTATTAAAAAATTTAGACTGTTAGATTAGTCAATAAATAAAAAAAAAATAATAAATTAATAACAGGGTAATTATAATAATAAAATATATAACAATTAATTTTAATTATATATATTAATAAAACAAATCAAAATACCAAAAAAAAAAAAAAAAAGAAAACGATCTAATAATTGTTGGAATTAATTGTGAAAAAAAAATATATATTATAAATTTTAATTGAATCTTGTGTGTGATCAATAAATTTTATAATTATTTCTATTTTTAATTATTGAATTTATAATAAACTTGACGCAACATGTGTATATAAAAACATATATAAACATCATGTAATAATAAACGAAAAAATTTAAATAAAAAACATCAAGAAACTTTATTATTTTATCACATATATATTATATTAAACAAGATAATCGACAACAATCGATTCGAAAAATACTATTTAACATTTTTTAAATATTATTCATAGGAAGATAAAATTGGCACATAAAATAGATAATATTATTTCCAGTCTTGTCAATATTTTTCTACATTTGACAATAATAATTGCTTATATGATTTTTCTTTACTATTTATTTAGATACTTTAGGCTTTTATAGAAACTTTTAAAATATATTTATTCAAAAAATATATCAGCTTAAATTTGTTTTTTTTTTTAAACAGTAACAAGAACATTTTGCACAGCATTACTCCAATCAACTTTTGATGGTATAAGATAAAATGCTGGTGCAATTTTACTACCACAAGGACACTGACAACCAGATATCCAACTAAATGCACCTAATTTTGCTTCACATTTTGGACAATTTAATTTACCATCAACATGATTAAGTATATCTGGCATCCATGCTAATGGTTCAATAAAATATATTTTTTTACAAATATCAGATTGTTTATTATTGTCTGTATTATCATTGATTGTTCTAACAATAATATTATCAGTATCTTGATTTTTTTTATTTTTTTTTGTACTAACATGTCTCCATATTTGTCGTTCATGTGGTGAATGTGGAAGTATATTACTTGCTGATGCAACAATTCTACGACATTTAGCACAACGATAAACAGTTGGTTCTGGATGTACTGTTTCAAGTGCTGGATCTGGTTTTATTAAATCAATATAATTTGATGGTAATATTTTTGCTTTACGTACTTTATCAGCAGCAATTTGTAAACGATATAATTTAAATTTTATATTACGTGTATCAATTGTAAAGCCCATATCTTCATATAATTTTAGCTGAGCTAAAAAACCTGGATTTGGACCAACAAATCTTCTTTTATTTTTAACAATATCATAAGCATCAATAAATGTTAATTCATATTTTTTCATAATATATGCAATAACAAGTGTTGCTGATCTTGATACACCAAAATAACAATGTACAAGAACATTACCATTTGATTTAATAGCATGATCAATAAATTCATATGAATTTTCAAAATATGTTAATATATCCTCACGTGGCATATCAGTTATTTGTATATATTTTAATGTTATATCTGGTAATTCTTGTATTTGTCTTGGTAATGGACATGAATCAACAGTTAATATATGACTTATTTTATTTTTTCTTAACCATTTAACATCTGTTGCTGCTGTTAAATTACCAAGATAAAGATTATCTTCAATTTTATCATAACTTGTTGGTCCAGCATCAAAATCTTCACGACTTAAATTACTAGTTGATTCTTGTGCCATTTTTATTATTATTTCCTAAAACGTAATTTTATTTTTTGATAATTCAAATTATTTAAAATTAAAACATTAATTAATTATAAATAATTTTATTTACCTTTTTTTTTTTTGTTGTTGTTAAATTTATTTATTTATTTTATAGAATTACAACGATGTTCTTCAACAAAATGACGATAAACGTTTGACGTATTTAAGAGATGAGCTTCATTGATTTTACTTTTCTACCTTTCAAGCTTTGATGTTTTTTTTTTTTTTTATTATTTTTGCACCTTTATTCACGTGTACGTCAATGAGAAAAAAAAATATATATACAACTTGACTTTTTAGCCCGGATTTATTGATCACCAATGAGAGTATTGATGTGAAAAAAAAAAAAAGAAAAAAACCACTTCAAGATGTCAAACTAATTTTAATTTTTAATTACAATTAAATGCAACTAAATAATTTTTAAATAAATAAATTATTTTGACACAAACAATTTAACGCAAACCGTCAATGGATTAACACATGTTTTGTGTGGTTTATTTACAATAACATTCTATTTTTTTTTTTTTGTGTAAAAAAAAAAACCAAAATGGCGAGTATATTCAGTTGATAAATCACCACTAAAATATCTACTTTATCATCAAACATATGTTTCTAAAAAATCTAACCTCAAACATTTTTGCAAGGATGCTGAAAAATTATTAACTTTTTGTTAAGTTAATAAAGTTAATATAATAATTAACATATTTGTTGTAAAGAAAAAATATACTGTAGTGGATATTAATTGAAAAATAACAATTAGTTATTTATTAATTATTATAAAAATATATTTAACCAACAAGTTTAAACAAAATGTCAATAATATTTAAAAATTTATTATTGACAAATGTACAAAAGTACTCAAAACATATAACAAAACTTTGTAGTACAGCTGTTGATATTGAAAAAATATCAAATAATACAACACCAATAATATCAGTCAATAAATATTTAAATGAAGAATTACTTTATCAAAAAAAACGTCAAGTATGGATTGAAAATTTAGATACAATTAATGAAAAAAAAGTTGGTATTGTTGAATTACATCCAGAAATATATGCAGCAAAACCAAGAATTGATTCTCTTTGGGAAAATATCAGATGGCAAAGATATTATAAATTTGTGGTATGTAAAAAAAAACTTTATATAATAATATAAAAAAAGCATATATTATTAATAAATATCATTTAATTTTTTAAATTAATAGAGTTTTGCACATGCTAAAACACGAGCTGAAAAAGCAGGTAGTACACGTAAACCATGGCCTCAAAAAGGTCTTGGTAGAGCTCGTCATGGAAGTAGAAAATCACCTTTGTTTCTTCATGGTGGTAAAGCACATGGACCAAGATCACCAGCAACATATTTTTACATGTTACCATTCTACAGTCGTGTTAATGGATTAACAACAGCTCTGTCAATTAAATTAGCACAAGATGATCTACATATTGTTAATGATTTAGAAATACCATCAAACAGTAGTTCATACATTGAAGATTTAATGGTTGAAAGAAATTGGGGACCATCTGTTTTATTTATTGATACTGATGATATTATGCCTGAAAATATTACTTTGGCAACTGATGAATTGGCCCATGTCAATATGATGCCTGTTTATGGTAAGTTGATAATTTTTTTTTTTTTTTTTTAATATTACAAACAAAGATAAGCCTTGTTTTTTTTTTAACATTATTTTTTTTTTTTTTATTAGGATTAAATGTCTTTAGTATGCTAAAACATGATACACTTGTTTTAACTCATCGTGCTGCTCGTAGAATTGAGGATAAAATACTTCATCATTTAAACAGACCAGACAATGCAAAATTCCTCAAAAGATTCAGAACAAATCAAGTATAAAAAAAAAAAAAAAAAAAAGAATCAAGTTTATATGATAATTAAAAATATGTAAAATTATTATAAAAATAAAAAGTTAATCGGTATGATGATACAAGCTGATGTATTGACTTTTTGATTTTTATTTTTATTAACGTTTAATTTATTTATATAAGTATTTGAGAAATTTATAACTTGTTGGCATAGAATTGTCGACAGGAAACAAAAAAAATAAAAAAAACGGGTGACATTAAGTTTTGGGGATTTAGTTATTAATTAAAAATTCATCGTTCTCTTATCTTTTTGCTTTTTTAAAATATTTTTTGATTAATAAAAAATAGAACACGAAAATAATTTAGTTGAAAAACAGCAAACCGTTGCTATCTTTACAAATATTTTTAAAAGCTGTTAATATATTTATTAATTTTTTCAAGATGAAAAATTTAATAAATAATTATTTTATTGTAATTTTAATAAGTTTTTCACTACATGGATTTATAATAAGTCATGCAAATGATTATCCACAAATATGTCCTTTTTATAAAGGTGGATGTTGGTCTAATTTTTTTGCAATGAATAAATATTGTTGGAGATATTGTGGAAGTGGAAAATCTTGGTGTTATACGAGTCGTAAAGTAAATGATTCAAATGAAATTTGCAAGCAAGATATAGACTGTATTGGCTCATGTTCATGTGTAAGAAGTTGTCATGTTATATAATCAATAAATTATTATTATTTTAAAATATTTTAACAAATAAAATAGTGGGTATATTGTGATGATGATAAATATTATCTGTCATCAAATAGTTGGTGCTAAATAAAATGTGTACTCGAGATTCAAATTAATTCGGCACATGTGATTGCATCACTTATAGTACTGGGACTTTACAAGAACAAAAAAAATAATTTTCATGTTACAAAAGTTCAAAAAAACTTCAGAATGATAAATGATAAATTTTTTAAAATCATCAACTCATCAATGTACTTGAAAAATAATTTTAAAATGAAATAATTCAACAGCAGTAATCAAATAAATTTATTTCATGGATATTCAGATGATAAATGACAATTGTTTTTTTTTTTCAAATTCATTAATAAGCCAGTCAAGTCCTTCGTAAAGACCATCACCACGAATAGCAGAAGAAGCCTGAACATGCCAAGGACGTCCAACAAAAGCTACATCAAGATTAAGTTTTTCTTTAACTTCATCAACAGACATTGCATTTGTAACATCTTGTTTATTTGCAAAAACTAAAATAGGAACACCTTCAAAGTCACGACCGTCTACATTAAAAAATAAATTTAAAAAAAATTATAATGATTATCTTGTTGAATTGAAAAACAAAAAACAACTCACTGGTCAAAGTGACAATTCCTTCTCTTGAATAAACAATATCTTCTCTATTAGCACAATCAACAACATAAATAATACCCGATGGAATATCTTTATCAGTACCATAAAAATAATTTTTCCAAAGAATATCTAAACGACCACCTCCATAACCAATATCCCAAAAACTCAAATAATAATTTTTATATTTAATCATCTCTACATTGTAGCCAATTGTCGGTATTGTAATATCAATTTCATTAAGTTTAAGTTTATATAAAATTGTTGTTTTACCAGGATGATAACCACCAACTATTAATATTCGCATTTCTTTTTTGGCAAATAATTTTTGAATAAAACTACTCACTATTTGTCCCATGATAATTCTTATATTTTATAACTGTTATTTGATATATATCAATGTGTGTTGGTAAACACACATATAATATTCACAAGGAAATTTATTAAAAAATAATAATTTTAGAGAACGAGTCAATGTGCTTGACCACGTATCACAATCAACATAAACGATAGATAAAAATACATTGTGTTAGTCTTAATAGTTTTTTCCTGATCGTTTTCATCGACTACTTTATCAGTAGTTTTTTTTTTTTAAATTAATAAAAGAACAAAAAAAATATTGATAATTGGAGAGGAAAAAAAATATATCATTAAAAAGAAATTAAAATTATATTTCTTTTTCTTTTGTTTGGAGAATTGATGTTTATCAATTTTAAAATTTAAATTTAAACGCTGTTTTATATTTAAAAAAAAATGGTGTAATAATAAAAATAGAGCTAGTTTTCATTTTAAATATCATTGATGATAAAACAAGCTGAAAGGATTATTGTTTATTTAAAAATTTTTGTTTAAAAACTTACCATTTTGACTTGGACTCCAACATCATGAGATGGTCATCATTGAGATTATTTTCCTGGGTCTTGATGTTAACAGGTACCACTAACACGATCACTCACTTTATCACTGACTCTAAGATTGAATCTAACACTGACTTTAACACTAATTAAAAATCTTATCAATTCAACTTACACACTCAATATCAATTTTCAACAACAGACAAAAATATTAATTTAAACTACGTGTTCAACTTATTGTCAATACACAATTACACTGGCATGTTTAATCGTCATCTAACACCACCATTTGTTGTTGTTGTCTCTCAGCATATTGGATTCAAGTCACTCACTGATAACAAAGAAAAATAAATAAATGTTAACATTATAAATAACAAGTATGTTTAATATTATAAACACAAAACCAATTAAATCATTCTATCAATTATTAAATCATCATGAATTTAATATTATTGTTTAAACATATATATAAATAAATAAATAATATTTATAATTGATGGATAATTATTGTTATTCTTGTAACACTTGATTTCATCAATCATTAGTCACACACTCATATTACGTTAAAAACAATAATAAATAAATAAATAATTAAACAAATTAACTAATAAATAAATAAATATTAATACCTTTTTGTTTCTTGAATCACACCAATGTTTAGCATTTTTTTTTTTATTGCTCCAATGATGATTGAATTTATTGTCTCATTATTTGTCATTGTTGAAATCTAAAAGTTAACAAAGTCATATATTAATAACAATTCTTACATTTTTAATGTTATTTATGTTCATAAATTATTTAGGAACACTAAAACAATACGACACTTGATTGGACAAACCTTTTTTTTTTCAACAAATTAAAATAAATAATTATTGTCCAAAAATTTTAGAGGTTAGGTTGCCAAGCTTGACAAGATGCATTAATTTACACTTTAATTTGTTTATAATCATGTTAAATATTATCAATAATTGTTTGTTTAATTAATTTGAGAATGTTAAATGCAAAAATAGTTCACAGAACGACTTTATTATACCAACATGTCAATTTGTGATGGCGTCATTTTGTCGTAATTTTAATTTAAAAATATCTATTGTTCTAGGTATAATTATGCAACAAATTTACACTCAAAAGATTGCCCGGAGTTTATTTATTAATAATATCACAAATTAACAATTATTTGAACAATATTACACCGATCAAATTGAACAAAAAGAGGCTGTCGCGGCGGACACATCGTAGTGCGCCATAGACAAAGAAAAACTGAAGCTTACGAAAAAAATTACAAGATGGCGCTAGATATTTAGTTCTGAAAAAATCCGCTAGATGTCGTTTTTAAATAATAAAATTATTATTAAATATTAAATAAACAATATAATAATTAATAAATAATTTTTATTAATTATTATTAATTATTGTATAATAATAATATATAAAAATGTTTTAAATATAAAACAAAGACAAAAGAAAAAAAAGTAGAGCTCTACCTAGTGGGCAAAAAATCATAGGGAAAAATTACTAAAAATTAGTATCAAATAATTTATTAATAATAATAAATAAAATTAAATTAAACAAATTAATTTTATTAAAAATATTAAATATCAATATTAAAAAGATATTTAATAATTTTATAAAAAGAAGTGGACAATTTATTTGGACTTGGTCTCTCTCTCTCTTTTTTTTACTCTCCCTCTGTCTTTTTTCTCTCTCGTAGAGGACACAAAAAAAATTAACCAAAAGCATGTGTTAAAAATTATTATTCTTTTTATATCCTTGAAAAATTATATTGATCTAATCACTTGTATGCAGTGTTTAATTTATTTATAACATATACTTATTTTTTAACCAAACAAATTAATCATTGTACTTGGTTTATAATTTTAATTAACTGCCAAGAAGCTTAATCTGCCCAAACTGTGTCATTTTGTGTGTGTTGTACAAAAAAAGAGAGAAAAAAATAAGGAATAAAAATTAAAAAATGGCGATGACCGAAGCAACAATCTCTGGTGATCCCCAGATCCAGAGAATGATGTCTAAACAATTACGACAAAAAGCTCAGGAATTTTTATCATCAAGAAAAAAGGCAAATAATCTTGAGGAAATAATATCACAATGGGATGTAAGTAAATCAATACATTATACTCAACATCATGAGAAGATTCAACTAAACTTATTTGTTATAAAAGTAAACTAATTATTTTTAAATCTTCACAACTAGGAATCAAATGTATCATATATTCTGGCAGTAGAAATGATCTTTATGGAAGTATTGAGACGTGGTGATATGTATTTGGAACAAACAATTAATCTAACAATATCTGGTAAGTAACAAAGAAAACAACAAATGAAAAATAATTCTAAAACTTAATGAGTTTTCTTGATTTTTGTATCAACAGAACCAAAGCCAGAGATCCAATATATTATGTGGTTAAAAAGTGGTTATTCTGAAGTATGGGAAAAATTATTGTCACTTATTGAAAATGGTAAATTTGAAATTCAACAACAAGCATTATCAACGTGTTTTAAATTAATGGGTGAAGAAGGTAAATCACCAATTGAACCAGTTGGAAAATTGAGTTATTATTTTCCACTTCATCGTTTAAAGCCATTACTCAGAAAAATTGTATCACCAGATCGTGATAATACACTATTAATATCACGACATCTCGAAATAAATGATTACAAAGATTCATTATATTTTACATGGAGAAGTTTACCACAATTAACACCAAAATTTCAACCAAAAGAAAATTTTATGAAAAATTTACTTGCATTAATTGATAAAATACCATTACCAAATGATAATGATAAAAAACAAGAATATGATAACGATGATGATAAAATATTATGTGGTCCACAAAATGTATGTGGTGGTTTTGTTTGGGATCAATCATCGGCAAAACGTTTATTAAATAAAGTATGGTCATGTATAATGCAATGGGAATTATCACCAAAAATACATAAACAATTATTAATTGTATTACTTGAACGTGTTATTCAACATCTTGAAAAACCAGTATTATTAACTGATTTTTTAATGAATTCACTTGATTGTGATGGAACAATAAGTCTTCTTGCATTACAAGGTGTATTTATACTTGTTACAAAACATAATTTAGAATATCCAAATATATTTAAAAAATTATATTCAATGTTTGAACCCGAAATATTTCATACAAAGTATAAAGCACGTTTATTTTATTTGGCTGATAAATTTTTAAGTTCAACACATTTACCTGAATCACTTGTTGCTGCATTTGCCAAAAGACTTGGACGTTTAACTCTTGTTGCACCACCAGAAGATATACTTGTCATATTACTGTTTATTGGTAATTTGATGATACGACATCCTGGTTTAAAACGTTTAATTGATCATCCAATTGGTGGTGGTGTTATGATTAATGATAATCCAGGTATTGGTGATCCATTTTTAATGGATGAATGTGATCCATTATTAAGCAATGCAATGTTTAGTAGTCTTTGGGAAATTCGTGCATTAGAAAATCATGTATTACCAAATGTTTCAACTGCATCAAGATTTATACGTAATCCATTATCATCAACTGAATATGATATGTATAGTATTTTAGATAAAACTGGAGGACAATTATTTGATAAAGAAATTAAAAAAAGAGTTAAAGATATTATGCTGACCTTTGAAAGACCAAATTCAATGGAACTGCCAAAAGGAGAGAGACTCTTGCAATACTGGAAATTTACAACAACACTTCGTTAGTTTTCTTTTTTTTTTTTGTTCTTATAATTAATAATAATAATAATCAATTTTTGAGTATTACATATATCCATCTACATCAATGTTCAAATACAATTATTTTTTAAGTATTTATAATTAAATATCTGATAAATTACTTGTTAAAAAAAACAATAAATATAATTGTATGTTTTTTTTTTTTTTTTGATGCTACATATATTGCCATTTGTATTTGATAAAATTTTCCATACTCTAATTTTTTTTTTTTTGTTCAATATTATTATTATTATTATTATATTTAGTTGAAAAAAAAATAAAATTACCTGGCTGTGTGTTAAGCCTTTTGATGATGATTAAATGCGAACCATCAGAAGAATCATCCACTTTGACAAAGTAGTTTTTTTTTTTCTCTTTCTTGAATATTTTGTTGAGAATATTGTTTTGTTTTTGTTAAAAAAAAATTAAAAGAATTATCTATTATTTATTTAAATAGATATACACATTATTTTTTAATTTGTTTCATGTGTAATCAATGTTGAGTGATGAACAATTATAATATCGATACAGTTATTATATAAAATAAATAGCACATTTTGATATTTAACAAACACAGTGTGTGATAATATTGATATATAATTTATATCACAATTACAACAGCAATAATTTGTATGGTTTTTTTTTTTTTTTTTTAAAGTAATTATTTTGTATCAAAATCATTTGTATTGATTGATAAAAATAAAAAAAGAATTTAGTTTAATAATAAGTTGTTTATATTTTTATTAAATACATAATTATTTTTTTTTTCTCGTAGTAAAAAAAAAAAAAAAAAGAAGACACCATTATAGGCAAATGTTTTTTCAAGTAAAAATAATTAAAATATATATGATTTTCCTTCGTTTTTCCTTTTTTTTTTTTATCTATACAATAGTGATGAAAAAAAATTATCCTGATTTAAAAATTGATATTATTTAACAAGGTATGTACACTGGTTTTTGAAAATGATGAAATGGTTTATAGTTGATTTTCATTTACTTAACCATGCACTGAAAAAAAAAATAGCATCAGTTAATAAATAATATTTAAAAAAATATATAAATAAATAGTGTACAACTTACTTGAACAAAATCACGCCACTCGTCATCACCAAGTGCTCCTCTTATTTTACGTAAAATATTTGGTGGAATATTTGGTGGAACAGCTGGTGAACTTGCAAATGTTTTATCAAATGATGTATACTCAATTTGAAGTAATTCTTCAACAGATGGTCTTGCTTTTGGATTTTTTTGTAAACATTTTTTCATAACATCAAGAAGAACTGGTGGTACTGCTGGTGAATTTGGTGATAATTTAAATGATATATTATTAGATTCATTAGCAATAGCATGTATTTTTTTCCATTGTATATTAATATGGCTATATGGTGTTCTTCCATATATCATACTGTACAATATACAACCAAGTGACCATACATCTGATTGAAAATTAATTTTATATTTAACTTTATGATTTGGTGATGCATCATTGTTATCTGGATTTTCATTAATATCAACTAGTGCTTCTGGACTAATATAATTAAGTGTACCAACAGTTGAACTTTTAATAACAGATGTCATATCACCATTTAATGTTGATGATATACCGAAATCAATGAGCTTCAATCTACCACGTACTAATAGAAAATTAGCTGGTTTTAAATCTGAATGTATAACACCATTATCATGTATATGTTTAACAGCTGTTAACATTTCAGTCCAATAATAAAGTATCATTGTTAATGGTAAACGTTTTTCAGCAGTAACTTCACGTAAAAAACGTGATAAATCTGTATCACCCATTTCCATAACAGTATATATAACACCATCACGTTTTTCACAATTATACATTTTAATAACACATGGTGCTTGTAATTTTTCAAGTAACTCAACTTCTTCAATTGAACTTTTAGCACTTTCTTTATCCATTTTTTTTAAATCAACAATTTTAATTGCTCGTAATTCAGATGTTTCAATATCTTGTACACGATAAACAGCACCAGACATACCTTTACCAAGATAACCAAGAATTAAATATTTTTTTCCTCTTACTGTAATATAATCACCAAGTGTTTTTGGTTTATTTGTTGATACTGATGCTTGAATTGTTGGTTTTGATTGATTTTTTTGTTGATTTTGATAATTATTATCATGTAATTTTTGAGGTACTACTACTGCTGCTGCTGCTGCTGCTACTACTGGTGCTGCTGGTGGTGCTGGTACTGGTGGTACTATTGATATATTGTTTTGTATAATACTTGGATTTAATACTGAATTATCAACTTGATAATTTGTTTGTTGTTTTTTAATTGTATCAAGTGTGTTTGATGGAGGATGCTCATTTTCTTTTGATTCTGGATTTATTTTTTGTTGTTGTTGTTGATGGTGGTGGTGGTGGTGGTGTTGTTGTTGATGATGATGATGATGTTGCTGTTGTTGTTGTTGTTGATGATTTGGTGGTGTTAATTTTTGATGATTATTTTCTTGTTTTATATCCATTTGTCGTGGATTTTCTTGAGTTGATATTTGTTGAGGAATTTCATGTACTAAATCAAGAACACGACGACTAGGTGGTTCAGTTTTTTCAATATATTCTTTTTTAACTTTTGAATGAGAGTGGCTATTGTCATTGGCAATACGATGATCTGATGGAACTGTTTCAACCAATGGTCTTCTTACACCTTGTCCATCATTATTTCTATACCTGAAATAAAACAAAATTAAATACTGTTCTAATTTTTTTATTTATCAAAAATAAAATAAATAATTACCAAGATGGTTGAGTTTTATGAACACTTGATACACTAGGAGTTTGTCCAGTAGCAGTATCTGAACCACGAGTTTGAAGTGGTGTTCTTAAAAATGGATTATGTGACCACATTGATAATATTGTTGATGGTGTCTGAGAAACATGATGATCAGATTGCATTTTACCTTGTGGTGTTTGAAATATACTTCTGTGTGAATGTGATGGCATTGGCCTCATACTACCAACTGGAGGCTGATGTTTCATTGGTGTTTCAGAATTAATTTGTGTTGAATTTGCTATTTGATGATTATCATTATTATACTGTACACTAGATGCTGATTGATCAATTTTATTTAACAGTGAATTATCAACTTTATAAATAGGTTTTCCATGAATTTGTTTATCTTGAGATGTATGCACAGCATCTGGTACCTCAAGTTTAACATTTGAACGTCTATTTTTATTTTCACAATGTGATGATGACTGTTTAGGTATTTGTTGATCTGATTTTAAATTTATTTGATCAGCAGATGTTTTACAGCTATGTACAAAATCCATTGGTAATTCATCAATATCCATTTTAACAAAATCTGTTGTAAATTTTGTGTTTGTTAAATTTATTGGTGATTTTTTATCAATAGCTATTTGAGATTGTTTATCTTTTGAATAATTTTGCCAACTTGATGATGAATTTGTTGATGATGGGGATGACAATGATGATGATGATGATAATGATGATGATTTGGTAGATACTGTTTGTGTCACCAACTGTTTTTCAGTCAATTTTAATTTGTCTGTTGGCTGAGCTTGAATATCTTCTTTTTCTTCATCATCTTCAGTGTAGTTTTCCTTTGAATCACTATCTTCATCTTCACTGTCGGATGCTTGAATTTCAGTTATTCTGAGTGGTCTATATTTTGATATTGATGCATCATTAACACTACTACTATTATCAGTGATGCTTTGATGATCATTGAAAGATTCATTTGTCACTTCTTTGTTCATTTTATTATTTAAAAAATCACTTTAAATTGAATTTAAAAAATAGATAATACTAAGTTAATTTAGATAATATAATAATAAAAAAATAAATAACAATAATTTGTTGATCAATTGAACAAAAATGATTTTAAGAACAGCTGTCACATTGATCTATCAAACACAAATATCAATTATTTATCAGCCGATTTTATACACTTAAAAAATTAAATATTAATTAATGTTTATCTTAGTCAATAATATAGTACAGGTAGTATTAACTTTTGTATTTAAATATAAATATTAGGACTTACTTAATTTTGTATCATTTTATACAATTTTGTATCAACAACACATTGTACATTGTGTATTATTTATAACCATTGTGTTTTGTGTACCGGTCTTTAGAATTTGAATATTATAAACCAACTTTCATTGGCCTAAAATAAAATAAATAAATATACACTTCAAAATGGCGCCCAACTTGTAAAGCATTGTAAAGTTGTAAATCTAGTTTTTTTTTTCTCTGGTTATAAATTGACTAGTGGATACCGACCTTAATTTCGTGAGAAATTTAAAATAATTTTTTCACTAATTCATTATTTATTTATTTAATATAATTAATGTCTTTTAAAATAATGAATTAGGAAAATTAATTTTAATACTCATGTCATTGTAATATATATTTATTAATTAAATGAAAACTGATTTTTCAATTAGTTTTAAATACTAGATAAGTTATTCAAGACCACAATTTTATTGATCCTTTTATTTATTTTTTTTTGTGTATACAATTATTAATTAATATTATTATTTATACCAAAGAAATATGCATCTCAAAAGTAACCGAAAAAAAAAATATAATAATAATAATAATTAATAATATAACAATACCACATACACCATTAATTAACTAGATTTAATTTGCATCAACTTATACATAGTTTGAATTTTTTTTTTTTCAACTTTTTGTTTATATTTTTTTATCAAACGGGTTATTAGTTATTATCCTATGAATTATTCGTTTTGTTGTATGCAATATTTAATTAAATCTTTTAAATTCATTGTCAAGATTTATACAATCATGTTTTCACTTTAACAATGATAATTTAAATGAATTAAAAAAAAAAAAAAATCATTCTAATACCAAGTATACCTATAAATTAATAATAGAAAAATTCATCAAATAATTATCATTTTTTTTCATCCTCATTGTTTTATACATTCATAATTAAAAAAAAAAAAAAAAAAGAAAATAGAAGCATTCAAGTTGATTGTTATCAATCAAAAAACATAATAGAAGAAAAAAAATTATTCTAGTCGTGTCACGAGTTAGTGGTTGAAAAATTATTCCCCCTTAATATTTGGAAGAAAATTATTATCAATAAAACCACGTTAAAAATATTCAAGATTTTGTTGTTTGTTTTTCTTTTAAATCTGTGTTATACAAAAATTTATTAATCACCATACTTTATTGATTTTATATTTTATCATACATACTCTATTTATTAAATTATGAATTTTTATTTGTCAATTATTGATTTTAATTATTTTTAGGGTGTTATTGCCGCAAGGCCCTGATTGAAATAACACGATTGAAAATATTAATTGAATTAAAATCAATTAATATCGTCAAAATGACAATCTTAAATATTACAAAAATAATATTTAAAAAAGGAAAGAAAAAAAAAAAAAAAAAAATGTACTGATAAATCGATAACTTAATGAGCCAAGAATATTATTTTTTTAGTTTTTTTTTTTTGTTTTTTTTTATAAATTTTCATTATTAAAATGATATAATTTAATGGATAATAATTAATGCCTGTGAAAAATTATTTGACGATTTAGTAGAATTTTAATCATATTGATTTTTTTTTTTCTTCTATCAAATTATAATATCTGTATAATTTATTTGTTTTTTTTTTTATTGATCATTCTTACGAGAGTCTTAACGTTTTCCATTGGGATAAAGTGCACGTAATGGTGCCTTGAATGTTGCTGCTGATTGCTGTTGCATTTGATAAGCTAATGGATGAATTTTAAATCCATATAATCTGTAAAAATAAAATTATATTTCAATGACAAATAAATAAATTATAATTATATTATCTATTTAAAAAAATTGTTAAATATGATAACTAATTATTTACCGAGGTATGAATTGATTTGTTGCGCGCTTTGGACGATACTCTGGATGAACCATAAAGAGCATATGTGGAAATCCAGTTCCAAAATAAGCACCATCATTATGATGATGTCTTGAACTTTTTGGAGTATAAACATCCATGCATTTTGGACAATAACTTTTAACCATAGCTTCACCAGGTACATCACTAAGACCAAGTGGTAACATTTGTTGTGATTCACAATAAACACGTGGACAATGACCAAAATCACCAGCTTGATATTTTTCAATCATTTGTGCAATACCACGATTTGTCAATATATAACGAGCATGAATAAGACCATACAACATCTCAGCAGCTTGTTCAATTAAATCAGATTGATTTGGATTATCATCCAGATCATCATCTTTATTTAAAAACAATAAATTAATTATATTAATAATGCAATAATTATATTTATATCAATCATCATGAATATTATTTATAATTACCAGGTTCAAGATCAAGTATCATGTCTAATGCTTGACGATAGTGTGGTACTTGTTCATTCAATCCAGTGAGATTAAATTTATCCTGGATATAATCCTCATCCACCTGAAATAATATTATTCGTCAATCAAATGTATATATTATCAAATGAAAACAAAAAAAAAACAAAATAATAAATAAAGACATCATTAATTCTAAAAATAACAAATGATGATTGTCAAGGTTAAAGGAATAATAAATAAAATAAATAATAAACTTACCTCACAAAAGAACTCATTTCCTCTGAGTCCACAAAACCACGAAATCCAGGACACCTCTTCCGAGCTGCTCATCTTGCTGTTGTAAATTATTAATATATATTTAATTAAATAAACTATAATACCTATATGTATTTATTATAAACTTGTGTTAACTGTACAATCGATATAACAAAAGTAATTGAAAATGAAGCCAAAAAAAAAAAAGTAAATTATTATTGTATGATAATACGGTTATGTGTTAAATGAACTTGGGGTTATGCCTCGTTATCTGAGCAAATAATGTAATCACGATGATGATGATGATGATGATGATGATAATGATTATTGTTCAATGAATTTTTTTCTCTTTTGTGTATCCACGTATTGAAATGGTTTTGGAAAGAATGAATTTATTTTATAAATAAACAACAATTGATGACAATAAAAATAATAATAATAATAATAATAATGATGATGATGATGATGATGATGTTTGTGTATGTGTACAAGTCAGGTTGGAAAAACCTCGAGGAAGACGCGCGACAAAAAAAAATTAATCCGATATATTTTTAACTCCAAAATAACGATGATGGTTAAACATACCTTATTGTTAAATTAAATTAAAAAAAAAATAATACTAATATATTGTAAATTTATCACTTTTTATAAATCACGTAAAAAAACAAAAAAAGAATTTTAAATATAAAAAAAAATTTATCAATTTGGTATGTGTACGTGTTTGAATATGATGAGAAATGATGAATGTACATATGCGAGAAGATGATGGGTATACGTTTTTTTTTTTTTTTTATTTATTATCGGGGGTAGACACACGGCCGGAGCAACTGTAGAAAAAGATGCCCTATGGCCGCGAGCCGTCGCCCCATGTACGAGCTTCACCTACGTTTCCGTGGTCATCGCTGCCTTCGTCAGACCCGCCCCGGGTACGGCTCAGGACGGTACGCACCCAGGAAACGCATTACTCATAAAATAAACCATTGTGGGAGACCGTTGCCTAAGCGAAAAAACCAAAAATAAACAGCCCGCACACACGGCTTACCTTCGGTGCCTCGGATAGCCACGCTCGCACGAGATTGCACTGGATCCAAGATGTCGCTTATTTCATTTTTTTTTTTTTTTTTTAAACAAATAGTGTATATATGTGTGTGTGTGTGTGTGTGAGTGTCGCCATGTTTTACGGCCATTTTGATTATATCAATTTCCGCAAATTTGAATTTTATATTTAGGTATTTATTTAATTATGTTTGGATATTTTCTTTTAATGTTTATAAAATTTTTTTAATTAATGGGGGATTGTTGGTTGATATTTAAATATAATATTTAATGAATTTACAGTTTTTTAATATGATTTCTTTATTTTTTTTTTAAGATTGATTTATAAAGAAAAATGGCGAATTATTACTACACTAGTTGTTGAGTAATTATTGTTGCTATTAACTCATAACAGCTAATAAATAATTTGATAGTTTAATTATTGAAATTAAAAAATATATCTTCTAATTAATTTTTTATTTGTTGAAAATATTTTGTAAAAGTTGAGCAACAATATATTATTATTTATTTACATAATGGCACTAGTGTTTTTTAATTTTTTTTTAATTCGATAATACTTTTAATTATAGACTAGCTTTAATTAAAAATTAATTAATAATTTTGCAAATAAATTTGCAATTTAATTTTAGCGCTAAATCACAGTTGCTAAGCAACCCAATTACGCCATTTAAAAAATATGGCGTCATCCATATGTTGACATCAATAAATCAACAAAAACAAACATTAAAAAACAACTAGAAATATATTAAAAATATAACAAAATAATTAATAAATAACTTTATCTAATCAAACAAATAAATAGACGGATAAAAATCAAGTAAATAAATGTCTTTGTAACTCGATAACGAAAAAATTGATATATATGGAGACAATTTGTTTATAAAAAAGAAAAAAAAAATGAAAATTTAATTGTAAGTATTAAATTGGAATTAATTTTTAAACTAAATATTGACAATTCGTCTCAGCATACAAGGTTATATAAATTAGTGAAAGTTGTCTAAATTTATAACATACGTATATATATTTTTTCACAGATGAAAAGTAAAGTGAATGTAAACCATCAACAACAAGTACAATTACATGTGATAAAAGTATGCATTGGGGTAAGGCTAGGTGATTTGCTATGATCATTGGAGAATTAAACTTTTTTTTTTTTTTATTAACACACATTGTTATCATTTAATAAAAAAAAAAAAAAAAATATAATAATCAACATATCACATACTTTCATTGTGTCAGTTGCTTCAACCAAGTATTTATCGTTAACACAAAGTGAGTTAAAATTTTCATTTATTTATTTAATTGATAATAAGAATAAATTTATAAATATATATTTACTCTTACCTAGATGATGATGAGAATGTCATTTTGGTTTGGCACAGATTTGGGTACATTTTTATTTTCTGGTATCAATGTCAATACAGTTGGATGTTTCATAGCAACATGTATTGTAATTGGTGTATTAGCTATTGCATATGAAGGCATGAAAACACTTCAATTAAAACTTCATAAAAAAAGCAAAGCTAGTATGATGGCTAATACCACTAGGTCCAATGAAAATTCATCACTTTTATCAAAAATTGTACCCAGTATTCCTTCAAGTTCTTCTGTTTGGTAAATATTGAATTCCATTGTTATAATTAAAAATAACACAAAGTAGCTAAAGAGTCATCACTTTGTTGTTGATAATTATTAGTTTTTTGAATCAATTTGTTTGTTGATTTTTTTTTCAAGGCATGCTCTTGGACAATGGTTACTTGAGGTGCTTCATTTTTCACTTCATAATACTCTTGGATATATTTTGATGCTTGCTGCAATGACATACAATGTTTATATTTGTATGGCTCTTGTGATAGGTGCTGCAATTGGATATTTTGTTTTTGGTATTGCCTTGTTGGATTTAAACTTGAGTGAAATTCGTCAAACATATAATTCAATATCTTGTGAACCAGAATGTTCAGGTAATATTTTATATTTCTTAATTTTCGTTTTATTATTTTTTTGATAAAAAAATTTATTTATCATACAGATGCTATTGTCCCAGTAGAAAGACAACAATCAACAGTATCAAATATTGCTGAACAAATTGTATCTGAAATTAATGCTGATGTTCATGGAAGCAGTTCTCAACAAGTTTAATTAAATTAATTTTAAATTTTTAAATTTTTTATTGAAGCAATATTCAGAACGAAAAGGCTGATGATGTTTTTATTATTAAAAATAAGTAATGAGTCAATTTTAAATAATAATTAATAGATATATTAAAGTTTTATATTATACAGATGTTTTTATATTGTTGAAAAAGAAAAAATACTAAAAAATATATGAATTATTTTATAAAAGTGTAGCTAATAAAACCACTATAAAATATTATAAATTAATTTTTTATTAATGGCTTCAGGGTAGTACAAAATATATTTAGATTAAGCTCACACTAATATCAACGTGGTAATTAAATTACTAATATTATTGAAAATATAAATATCAAGTTTTTATATAAAAATAGTTATTTATCCTTCACTTACTATTTGATTAATACTTTATTTGTACTCTTTAATTTCACCACATAAATCAGACCAAATAGTTTCAAGTTCTTCTTTTTTTAGTCCTCTTTTACACAGGTCTTGAAACAATGAACGATTTTTAGTGCCAAAATCTGGAAATTATAAATTAGTTATTCAATGTTCATGATGATAATTATTAAATGAAAAAAAAAAAAAATTACCTTCATCAATGACATTGACAGAGAAGGAATGTTCAATTCCTCTTGATTTTTCATTAAATATTGTTTTCCAGGTGATACTTGCAAGTGGTTCTGTTATTGACTTTGGTGAATGAATAAGTGCAATAAGTCCACCATCATGTTCAGTGTGTTCTATAGTTACATATTTTTTTGACTCACATTTCTTTAATATTTTTGTTCGTGTTGTTGCAGCATGTCCATATACACTGAATGCTAAATAATAAATATAAAATCTCACAATTAATTACAAGTAAAATTATATTTAAATAAATTGTCAATTAATGATATTTACCTGCCATTAAAGCAGAATACTCTTTTTTTGTTGCAAAATCTTTAACCCAAGGAATGATTTCTTGGAGGTATGATGATTCAACATTTTCAAAATGACATGTTATGTCCAAAATTTTAGTTTCATCATTATCCTAAAACAACAATAAGATATTAATCAAAAAAAAAATAAATTTTATAAATAATTTTGATAAATAAAAATGTCAATGTACTTGTTTCTCAACAGTTATTTCGAATTTAAAATCAATGATTTTGATTGATACATCAGCAGTGTATTTACAAGTGCTCTTTCCAATCCAGAATTTATTGATGTTTGAGTAAGAAATACCAGTTGCAAGTTGAGTTGCTTCAACGTGTTTGACTACAAATTTATAATCATTGTGTTCATCATCGTCAGTTGGTGCATCTGGTAAAATATCATACAATTCTCTGAAGACAAAAAATATAAACTTTAAAATAACAAAATTTATAAATAAATATTTTCAAGAGAATTTAACACTTACTTTTCATGGATGGCGTTACATTTTGCCAATTTATCACGACCTTCTTCAACTCGTTTTGTCAATCTTTCTTTTTCTAATTTCAATTCAGCCAAATTCATATTGACAAGTTCCATATTTATTATTAATAATTAAAGACACTTGTTATTTATTTTTTTTTCACAAATGATAGGTTATAATAAAAAGCGCAAATGTCAACACATGAAATAAAAAAAAATAAACACTAATACAATGCCCTCTTGATAAATTTTTTGCAACTCAATATAGTCACTTTTAATCAGTAGAAAAAAAAATATAATATTGTTTATTTATTTGACAATTATTATAAAATGAATACGTTACAAAAAATTAATGTTGTAGATTTAATATATTAAATTGTTGATGAACGTTTGAATAATTTATTGGCCCTGAAAAGGGCCGATTGGTTTGTTGTCTTGAAGATGATTTAGGCGCTGCTTTTTTCTGTCTTCTTGGGCAAGAGAACAGCTTGGATATTTGGTAAAACACCACCCTGGGCAATGGTAACACCAGAAAGAAGTTTATTCAATTCTTCGTCATTACGGATGGCCAATTGAAGATGACGTGGAATAATTCTTGTTTTTTTGTTGTCACGAGCAGCATTACCAGCTAACTCGAGTACTTCAGCAGCCAAATATTCCATAACTGCAGCCAAGTATACTGGGGCACCAGCACCAACACGTTCAGCGTAGTTGCCCTTACGAAGAAGACGATGAATACGTCCAACTGGAAATTGAAGTCCAGCACGGTTGGAACGAGTCTTTGACTTTGTTTTTGCTTTGCCTCCTTTGCCACGGCCAGACATGTTGAGTTTGATAGAGTTTTACAAAACGTTGAAGCTGAATGTATGTAGCACGTACAAACGTAGCGTCCAGTATCTCAGTGGGGAGTGAGCAATTTTTTCCTTAAGCAACGTATTTACTCCTTTTGGAGGGGCAGTTACGCACCAATCGTGTTGCGTTTCTTCATTTCGACTCGTTCCTCATTGGCAGTTTCTCGAAAAGTGGGAGCACAATTTGCTCCAGAAAGAGTATTTAAAGAACGGGTTAAACTCCGAAATTTTTTTTACAACTCTATCGTCTCTGGAGAGAGCATCGCTGTTAAATCGTCTCATCTACTTACTCGATCAACATGACTGGCCGTGGTAAAGGAGGCAAAGGACTGGGCAAAGGAGGCGCCAAGCGTCATCGTAAAGTCTTGCGTGACAACATCCAAGGAATAACCAAGCCAGCTATCCGTCGTCTTGCTCGTCGTGGAGGTGTTAAACGTATATCAGGCCTTATCTACGAAGAAACTCGTGGTGTACTCAAGGTGTTCCTTGAGAACGTCATCCGTGACGCAGTCACCTACACCGAGCACGCCAAGAGGAAGACAGTCACTGCCATGGACGTCGTCTACGCGTTGAAACGTCAAGGACGCACACTCTATGGTTTTGGAGGATAAACATCTTGACTAATCATCAATTTAACAAAAACAATCGGCCCTTTTCAGGGCCTAAAAATTATTCACTACGTATGAATAACAATTGGAATTTTTTATATTGACCGTGATTGACAACCTAAAGGACGCCATGTCGATACAGCAAACTAGATTATTGTCACGTAATTTTTATAATAGTGTGTGGGTGTTTCTTGCATTAATTTATTGTAAATACAAAGGTTTTTCATATCGTTGCATTATTTTTCATAATTGCAACGTTCAATTTAATTAACAAATGCACTTTGAATAATATTAAAAAAATATCTGTTGTCCTTTCTCAGTCCATCTCACTTGCACCCAAGCCAAGCGTCCGTAGCGAATAAAAAAATTTGGCAATAGAGGGCCTCGATGAAGCGACAAAAAAAAAAAAAAAAAAATACTCGAAAAACCTCAACTCCGAAATAAAAAATCCAAAGTACATTAAAAAAAAAAAAAACTTGTGTAGTACAATTTCTACCTATTGTAGCAAAATCAAGTTTCCAATACTTGTTAATTGTGACAATATTATTTAGACTTGTGAAAAAATAAATCCGTGGGTTCATTGATCGCAGGCAAGGGCACCGATGCACCGATTCGACGCATGCGTACACACTTTTTATTTGGAAGATTTTGCTGATTTATTTTCCTACCCCATTTTAATGTTTAATAAATTTTATTTATTTATTATATTTTCATTGAGCTAATTTTTTTTATTCGTTATTCTTTTTATAGATTCTTGATAATTATTCATTGGATGATAAACAAGTTTTATTTTAGTCACCAAGTGCATTGGCTATGAGATAAATATTTTTTATTTTCTAACAGTGTATATATATACTCGAAAAATATTTTACCATAATGCTACCTTTGATAAATAAAATGAAACTTGAATATCTTATTATTGTTGGTCTCTTTACATCCGAATTCTATTAAAATTATTTTTATTAAAAAAAAACGTAATTTCTTGTATACTAATCAAGGGATAAATTCCGACGTAAATTATCATGAATCTAATAAATACTTAAAAGCAACAACTAAAATTTTATTGCCAAAAATTATATTTAATTTGATAAGTCTTCATTTGCAACGTAAATTTAATATCATTTTTTCAAATGACTATATGAAGATGCATTCATCAAAAAAGCAACTATTATTTGACGAAAAAAAAAGATAATATTAATTAATTATTTACCAATTAATATTATTGTTTATAACAATTCAATCGATTTAATTTACTTAAAAAAAAAATACATTAAAATTAAGTTTATAAATATCTATAACATGATTACAGAGAATATGTATCTCATTGTAATGAAAAGAAAATCAATCAATTTTCAACGAAAAAAAAAGCTATTTAAATAATTTTTTTTTTAATTTTTGTCAATTAAATATGTTTGTTTTCAATAAATAATTTTAAATTAATTACTTAATTGTAGGAATTGGCAATAATTGCTTCATCAACGAAGCACAAACATTTGCATTAACACACGAATGTTTTCATTGAAAAAATAATTATTTATTTTAACCAACTAAAAAAAAAATGATTCTAAAATTTAAAAACAATTCTGCTATATATTTATAAATTTAATATAAAAGGGTTAATTTTTTTTTTTTTATGGGGACGGGTACATAATCTTGGCAAAAACCTTTTTTTTTTTATGGTGCAGCCTTAAGTTTTTCTGTATAAACATAATTATTTCAAAAAAACTAAAGCACAAAAAAAAATAGTTTTATAATCATTTGATAGAAAAAAATATCAGCTTTAATTTAAGTAAATAAAAAAATTGTTTAAACATATTTATTTGTTAAATAAACAATAATTAATAGAAAGAATTATAGCTCTAGAATGTAGATGTGCAACTTTGAGTTAATGTTTTAGCTAATTAAAATGATAAAATGAATATAATTTTTTTTTTAAAAGTTAGATAAATATAATAATAATTAATATAAACAATTATTTTTTTTTTTAAATATCAATAATTATTTAAATAATGCAATATAGAAAAAAATATCAATGCTTGTTGAACAACAACAGTGATCGAACCATGCGTTGAGAGTGCTAGTCACCTCTGCAAGGTTCGCGCTCCCGTATGGATACTGGCCGCTTCACACCGACACACCACACACATTATCTAGTGCCACTAGTAAGTTTCTCTACATTATTATTACCTGCAAGACGTCAACAAACACCACTACCATGGCTGCCACCGTTGAAGCTACATCACCAGTTCCAGAGTCTGCTGCTCCAGCTAAGACTGAAGTTGCCGAGAAGAAGGTAGCATCACCAAAAGTTGCCAAGCCAAAGTCACCCAAGGCTTCAAAAGCTGCAACTGCTGCTGCCAAGTCAACTCATCCAAGTACATCTGAAATGGTCAACTCAGCTATCACAGCTCTTGCTGATCGCAAAGGTTCATCACTTCAGGCCATCAAAAAGTACTTGGCTTCTGAATACAAATTGGACACCAAGAAACACGCTATTTTCATCAGAAAATACTTGAACTCAGCTTCAAAATCTGGTGTTTTAGTTCGTACCAAGGGCAACGGTGCATTGGGTTCATTCAAGATTGCCACCAAGGAAGAACCAGCTAAGAAAGCTAAAACAACAGAAAAGAAAGCACCTAAAAAGGTAGCAGCTAAAAAACCAACTTCACCAAAGAAGGTTGCTGCTAAAAAACCATCAGCCAAAAAAGCTGTTGCTGCTAAACCAGCAGTTGCAGCAGTTAAAAAAGCTGTTCAAGAAAAAACTGTCAAGCCAGCTGCACCCAAAAAGGCACCAGTTAAAAAAGTATCTGAAGAAAAGAAAGCTAAAGTTGCTGCTGCCAAGAGTCCAAAGGCAAAGAAGACCACCAAAGGACCAACAGCAAAGCCAAAGGTACCAAAAGCAAAAAAAACACCAGCATTAAAAACCGTCAAAGCCAAGGCTCCAGTTGCTGCCAACTAATTCGTTTAGCAAACCTAACAAAATCGGCCCTTTTCAGGGCCAACAAATAACTCAAACTATGATGACTATCAATTTTTCATTACTTTTTTTATTAACAATGTTGTATTAAAATTACTTGAATTATTATTGCAATTTTTTTAGCATCATCATCATGATGGTGTAATAGTACGTCATCGAGAACTTGACATTGATAATATTTTTTTATTTATGTCCAACAACACGTTAGACAAAGAAAAAAAAATATTTTACAAACCATTACAAACTGTAAAAGTCGATACAGTAGATAGTTTTTCAGGTGCTACATAACATCTCATTAAAAATAAATAAATAAATAATTAAAATGTCAAGTACCATTGAATTAAAAAATAGATTACACAGTGGAATATTTCATCCAGTTTTACGAGAATGGCAATCAACAGGTCTTGAAATTACACCAAGTAATTTGATGTATCCAATATTTATACTGTAAGTTGTAACTATAACCTTAAATGAAATTTATTATTAATTATATAAATAATTATTACAGAGATGAGCCAAATTCTCAGGATGAAATTAAAAGTATGCCAGGTATTTGTAGATACGGTGTTAATAAATTACATGGCATGCTTAAGCCTCTTGTTGCAAAAGGTCTCAAGTCAATTTTATTATTTGGAATTATTTCAAATAAATTGAAGGTAAATTTATCAATATAAAATAAATTTACCAGTGTGTTAATTTTAAATGTTTATAAATTGATTTTGTAGGATTCAATTGGTAAACATGCTGACAGTGAATTAAATCCAGTTATTCAAGCATTGCCATTATTACGTAAATGGTTTCCTGATGTTGTTATTGCATGTGATGTATGTTTGTGTCCATACACATTACATGGACATTGTGGGATTGTTCATGATGATGGTGTTATTAACAACGAGCCAAGCATCAAACGAATTGCTGAAATTTCAGTCTCATATGCTCGAGCAGGTAAGCTAATATTTAACACTTCAAATTGTTGATGATAAAATTTAATATTGATAATTGTTTTAGGTGCACATATTATTGCTCCATCAGACATGATGGATGGTAGAATTGGAGCAATCAAAAAAAGCCTTATTAATGCAGGTTTTGAAAATCGTGTTGCTGTACTTTCTTACAGTGTTAAATTTGCATCAGGTTTTTATGGACCTTTTAGAGATGCTGCAAATTCAACTCCACAATTTGGTGATAGAAAATGTTATCAATTACCACCTGGTAGTGTTGGTCTTGCTACACGAGCTGCTGTAATTATTTTTATTCTTTTTGTTTTTCTTAAGCTGTTTTATTTATTTATATATTAATTTTTAGACTCGCGATGTTGATGAAGGTGCTGACATACTCATGGTCAAACCAGGTCTACCATACATTGATATTTTACGTAATATCAAACAAATATTTCCTCAATATCCAATGTTTGTTTATCAAGTTTCTGGTGAATATGCTATGCTTTATCATGGTGCTAAAAATGGAGCTGTTGATTTAGATGTTGTACTTAAGGAAATTTTATTATCAATGAGACGTGCTGGTGCTGACTGTATCATAACTTATTTTACACCAAAAATATTAGATATGTTACAGCCAAAAAGTAAATACTAGAATGTTTATTTATAAATTATAATTTAGGGATTGTTTTAGAAACAAAAAATTATTACCTCAGTGAATAATTTATTTTGACAATGCTACTTATTTTTTCTGTGTTCATAAAAATTACAATTGTTAAGAGTAATTGTAACTTGAATTTTAAAAATTAATTTTTTAATATTTATGGGTCTAAATAAATCATTTTTATAATTAAAAATTTAAATTTAAATATGTAATTATTTGTCTAAAGCAACTAACAAAAATGGAGGATAATTTAAGAAGTGGGGAAATTTGACGTGAATTTATCAATTTCGTTTCGTTGCCGTCGTTGAAATACACAGCAATGGTAACAAGTTTTGTTTATCAATTTTGTTTTTATTTATAAATAAACAATGAATAATATTTTAAATTATTATTTTTTTCATATAAATAAAAAGTCAATTTATAATTTAAAATTAATACCAATGTTAAAATGTGTTGTCAATATATTTATTAATCAAGTGACGCCATGACGAATTTTTTATTATTTTATTTATATTTTTGTTTTTATTTTTTGCAAAAAGGCATTTTAATAATCAAAAATTAATAAATAATATTTTCAGTTAAATAATGTAACTGATTAAGATGTTATTATTTCATTGTCACGTATTTTATTTTGGTAAATTAAAACCGATTTTTTTTTTTTTTTAAATAATATCAAAAATTGATTTGTTTTATTTTCATTTACTCTATATATTTATCATAACAATACCTAGTGCATATTAATTAATTTTTTTGTATTACTTTTAGACAAAGAAACGTAGAAATGGAGGACGTGCTAAGCATGGTCGTGGTCATGTAGCTCCTGTGAGATGCACAAATTGTGCAAGATGTGTTCCAAAGGACAAAGCAATCAAGAAATTTGTTATTCGTAACATTGTTGAGGCTGCTGCTGTTCGAGATATTAATGATGCCAGTGTTTATGAAACATATCAATTGCCAAAATTATATGCAAAATTACACTATTGTGTATCATGTGCAATTCACTCAAAGGTTGTTCGTAATAGATCAGCTGCTGATCGTCGTATCAGAACTCCACCAGCACGTAATTTCCCAAGAGTAGATATTATCAAAATTAATTTTAAATTATTATTTTGGCTTTTTTATATTTATTCTAATTTAAATGATTTTTTTAAATCCAGGATATGCGCCAGGGTGGACCACAACAAAACAGAAAGTAAATTCACTGTGTCATTAACTTTGTAATTACATTCATCAACCAACCAAAGAATAAATAAACAAAAATTAAAAAATATTTCTCCAAGTGTTTATTTAATTGTTTAATATTTTCATGGAAATATTTATGATAAATAATTAAACCAACTAGTAATCATTGTTGATAACAATTCAACTAAAAATTGAAAAAATAATAAGTAAATTGAATTATTATTTTTCTATAGGTATATTTTAGATAAATATCTTTATCAAATATTTAATAAGCTTAATTCAATATTTATTTAATTGTTTATGTATTGAGATCAACAATAATGATACTAGTTTTATAAAAAAAAAAAAAGAAAAAAAATAGAGCATCATGCTGATGATCTAAAGAGACCAAAAGAAAAATCTATTAAAATAATAGATCAATAAATTTATATAATTAAATAATGGAAAATTGTTTCTATTTAAAAAAAATAAAAATAATATTAGTAAGTATTTTAATTTTATTCAGATTATTTTCGTCAAGATTAGATATCAATGAACAAAATTATTAAATAAATTTTTAATATAATAATTATTAATTTTAATGAAAATTATTAATAATTATAATATCCACATAAATAAATGTACATAATTCAAATATAAGTTACTAATGGAATTACAAATTTAAAAATTTTAAATGAAATATTTTATTGCTTCATGTAAGTTCATTGACCTCAATCTTGAGCCTTCAATCGTGAATAATAAATTCCATCATATAAAAAAAAATATTTCTCAAATAAACCCATGCCCAAATAAATACTTTTCATCGAAAAAAAAAAAATATCCCGTTAGTTTCAATTGTGTATTTACAGTGTTTGACATACGTGTCAGGTGTGTGTCAAATAATTTCATAATAAGCAATATAAAAAAATGCTCCAAATTTCAACATAATTTAATTTCTCAATCCTCATATTTGTGTTAAATTTTATATAAAAAATATAATTAATATTGATATTAATTTATCAATAAAAATTAATAAAAACATTTATGTATGATGCAAGATAAAATAAATATGAACCCAAAAATATAATCGGGGGTATACGAGACTGGTGTGTTGGACCAATCCAGAATTGACGAGATTGAATCGAGAATTTTCTTTTCTCAATTTCACTGTATTTAATTCAATGTTATAAACGTGGGCCAATGAGATTGAGCCAACTGATGTCAAGGCAACCAATGAAATTTATCTGATACTTTTGTGTTATTTTACATCGACCAATCACGATGAGACACGACGATGTTGTTTCGTTAATATGCCGGCCGCCAAGTTACCATCATCGTCAGTCACTCAACAAACGCTAAACTAGTTAAATTATATTGTGAAACGTGGTCATTTTCACTGTGATATTTTGCAGTTATTCTGCTTGATTTTTTAAATTGGTAAGTCAATTAATATTTTATTATTCACAATATTAATTTTTATTATTCACTTTAATACACAAATTTTTATTTCGGAGTACTATCCACTCATTTTTTTCATAGACACATAATGCACTTTTTTTTTGGGCCATTAAAGAAGCCAACTTGCCACGTACATACCGTTATTGGTGATGATACCTTTTTTGTATTTAATTAATTCACATCACTGTTATAACTGTTTCACTATCCACTATTATTATTAATTAAATACAAATAAATACGTATGCATTAATTAATTAATATTTATTTATTATTAATGTTGGTAATAGACAAATGTCATTAGCACATTTAGAAAATTTAAATATCATTTCTAAGTTCAAAAGCATTTATAAAATATTATTTTAATGTGTGTGAATATTTTTTTAACGTCATCAAAACTTGGAGTATTTTTTTTGATAGTTGTGGGTTTTTTTATGCATTGGAATATTCTCGAACATTCCAGCTGGGTGGCGTCTTCATGTCTTCATGATAATCATTATATTTTTCAACAAAAATCATAGCCAAATTAAATTATGATTAAAATTGTTTATTTAAAAAAAAAAAATCTAATAGTTTTATTTTTTTTCTATTGCAGATAAAGTGTTTAGAAAAAAATTCAATATGAAGGGAGCATTGGCTCTGATGATAATTGGATTTGTTGCCGTTTTGGCAACTGCCAACGAAGAAAAGAAAAAGGAGGACATTGGAACTGTCATTGGTATTGATTTAGGAACAACATACTCATGGTAAGAATATTTTACATAAAGAAAAAAAAACCTAAACAAGTATATAATATTGTTGAGAATAAAAATAATTAATAAATTATTGTGTTGATTTGTGTTACAGTGTTGGTGTATATAAAAATGGACGTGTTGAAATAATTGCTAATGATCAGGGTAATCGTATTACTCCATCATACGTAGCATTTACACCAGATGGTGAACGTTTAATTGGTGATGCAGCTAAAAATCAATTGACATCAAATCCAGAAAATACAATTTTTGATGCTAAACGTTTGATTGGTCGTGATTGGTCTGATGCAACAGTTCAACATGATATCAAATTTTTCCCATTCAAAAGTGTTGAAAAAAATGGTAAGCCACATATTGAGGTCAAAACAAAAGATGGTAATAAAGTATTTGCACCTGAAGAAGTTAGTGCAATGGTATTATTAAAAATGAAAGAAACAGCTGAAGCATATTTGGGTAAACCAGTAACTCATGCAGTTGTAACAGTACCAGCTTATTTCAATGATGCTCAACGTCAAGCAACAAAAGATGCTGGTACTATTTCTGGTCTTCATGTTATGAGAATTATTAATGAACCAACAGCAGCAGCAATTGCATATGGTCTTGATAAAAAAGATGGTGAAAAAAATATTCTTGTATTTGATCTTGGTGGTGGTACATTTGATGTTAGTCTTTTGACAATTGATAATGGTGTATTTGAAGTTGTATCAACAAATGGTGATACTCATCTTGGTGGTGAAGATTTTGATCAACGTGTTATGGATCATTTCATTAAATTATACAAAAAGAAAAAGGGTAAAGATGTCAGAAAAGATCAACGTGCTGTACAAAAACTTCGTCGTGAAGTTGAAAAAGCAAAGAGAGCACTTAGTGCAAGTCATCAAGTTAAAATTGAAATTGAATCATTCTTTGAAGGTGAAGATTTTTCAGAAACATTAACACGTGCTAAATTTGAAGAATTAAATATGGATTTATTCCGTTCAACAATGAAACCAGTACAAAAAGTACTTGAAGATGCTGATATGAAGAAAAAAGATGTTGATGAAATTGTACTTGTTGGTGGTTCAACACGTATTCCAAAAGTTCAACAATTAGTTAAAGAATTCTTTGATGGTAAAGAACCATCACGTGGTATTAATCCTGATGAAGCTGTTGCTTATGGTGCTGCTGTACAAGCTGGTGTATTATCTGGTGAACAAGATACAGATGCAATTGTACTTCTTGATGTTAATCCACTTACTATGGGTATTGAAACAGTTGGTGGTGTTATGACAAAATTAATTCCAAGAAATACTGTTATTCCAACTAAAAAATCACAAATATTTTCAACTGCATCTGACAATCAACACACTGTTACAATTCAAGTATATGAAGGTGAACGTCCAATGACCAAAGATAATCATCCACTTGGTAAATTTGATTTAACTGGTATTCCACCAGCACCAAGAGGCATTCCACAAATTGAAGTTACATTTGAAATTGATGCCAATGGTATTCTTCAAGTATCTGCTGAAGACAAAGGTACTGGTAATCGTGAAAAAATTGTCATTACCAATGATCAAAATAGATTGACACCAGATGACATTGAAAGAATGATGAAAGATGCTGAGAAATTCGCTGATGAAGATAAAAAACTCAAAGAACGTGTTGAATCACGTATTGAGCTTGAATCATATGCTTACTCATTAAAAAATCAATTGAGTGACAAAGAAAAACTTGGTTCTAAAATAAGTGATGAAGATAAAGCAAAGATGGAAGAAGCTATTGATGAAAAAATTAAATGGCTCGAAGAAAATCAAGATACTGATTCTGAAGAATATAAAAAACAAAAGAAAGAACTTTCAGATATTGTTCAGCCAATTATTTCAAAACTTTACCAAAACAGTGGTGGTCCACCACCAACGGGAGGTGAAGAAGATGATCTCAAAGAAGAATTATAAATTATAGACGATTAAATAATTTTTTTTTTTTTTTTTTATATGTTTAATTTAACTCAACGAAAAAAAAATAAAAAGAAGAAAAAAAAAAAAAAAAAGTTCGTCTAGTAACCCAGACTGAATTATATTAAATATAATAAATAATTAAAAAAAAAAAAAAGCTTCCACAGGTGTCGAATACCAAGTTACTTGGTACTTTGTCTTGTTGGATATATATATATTTTTTTTTTTCCTCGAAGAAGAGATTGGACTTGTGAAATTAAATTTCACATTTTCTTCTCGAGGAAAAAAAAAAAAAAAAAAAAAACAAGAAAGGCAATTTAATAGGGTCAGAAAAAAAATAAATTTGGAGCATGGAGAGATAATCATTTGTATGAAATGTCACACATACAAATTGTTATTTTTTTTCGTTTTCAAATAGATACATTTGTGACGTTATCTTAATTTATTATTAATTGTTTTATAACGAATTTCATAATGTGTAATTACAAGTTTTTATTTTGTTTTTTTTTTCGTTTTTTTTTTTTTATTTGATGCTCGATAAAAAAATTAAATAACTATCATTGTCTGAGCAGGTGAAAACAAGTTTAGATCCAATCAATTCGAGAATATATTATACGTACATTTGTATGCCTGAATGAATGAAACATGTGTGTGTTGTGCGACATGTATTAGTATCTCGATAATAAACAATTTTTCAATAAACAAAATTTCTGTTTTAAATAAATAATTAAATCCTTTTCCCTGTAACCAAAAAAAATATATTAGTACATATATTTAAAATAAGATTATTTGCATTAGATAAAAACCTGTCTGATGAGCTGAAGAAAATTTTATTGAATTTTATTTTACAAGATTTGTTTGAATTTTTTTTTTGTTTTTTTTTTTTCATTTTTTTAGTAAAAATTTTGCCTTAAAAAAAAAAAAAAAATCAACCATTTAAATAACATGTTTTTTTTCAGATAATATTTTGTTAAAAATTGGATTATAAATAACAGTGATTTGATAATATAATAATCATGGGTTTTTTAGTCCCAAAATAACAAATTACAGTTTTGATTTTTTTGAATAAAAAATAATACAAAATAACGATGTGTCCCAGATACATGTAATTATTAAAATCTATAATTATGATCGCCTTGTGTTGACTTAATATTTTTAAAATTATTATTCATTAATACTATTATTATTATTTTTAATTTGTTTCAAAAACAGCACCAACCAGATCGGTATTTTTTTTATTTTTTTACGTGACATAAATTGAACGCACGATAAAAATCACTTTTCTGTATATAAAAATAACATCACAATGAGAATCCTTTGTTTTTGTTTTAATGCTTTTTGTTTAATTAATTAATTATGATTATTTTTAATCTGAACACAATTTTTTTATTATTTCCTTTTTTTTCGAGTTAGCCAACTAATAATATTTTCCATTATTATATTTTTTTGTTTTTGGTAATTGTTTTTATAAATTATATTCTTTCATTTTATTTTAGTCCCTCTGTTAAATTTGTAGCAAACAAAAAAAAATAGCCCCTGAATTTATGGAGTTAATATTATTAATTATTATCAAAGTTAAGAAAACAGCTTATTGCATATTTTAGAAAAATTGGAATTAATTATTATTCTGGTAATTTTATTTATTTAATAAACTTTTACTATATGTAATTATTAAGTTTTATCTATTTCTATTTTTTTTTAAATTTATTTGAATTTGTTTAATTAAAAAATTACCAGAATCTATAAGTTTATTCCTTTTTTTATTTCATTTTTTTTACTGTCCTTTTAAATTTAATGAACGTGGTGCTATATTACACTAAGCATACGTGCTATGCTGGTGCTATATTACACTAACATAAGCATACGTACTATGCTTAATTCATGCTAATTATATATATTATAACATACTTTTATGTATTATTTTTTAAATATATATATATGATTAACATCGAGTTGACAATAATGCATTTAACACGACTGGTAAATCCGACCTTTTCTTAAATTATTTATTGTTCCAATTAGAAATTTCAGTAGTGATAAAGAAGAAAGAGATGAATTTCTTGATTGTTTTGCCCTTTGATCAAATAATAATTTTAATCATCATCTAATAATTATTATTTAATTTTTTTAACACAGTTGCTCTAATTGATATTGAACACATACCCTTTTTTTTTTTAAATCAATTTTTAATGTCTTTAAAATTGTCAAGCTTATATGAAGCTTTTATTTCAGTTAAAAGAAATAGCACTACTATTATAAGACTCAATTTTAATTATCTATTTCATTTCTCTAAATTAAATTCTGACTTTTTTACATTTCTCGTAATTCAATTGGTCGGACGTTCTTATTACTGTCGATATTTTATAACTGAATTAATCAATTAATTAATTATACATGATATATATTGTTTAATTATCATTAATAGATACGTTTTTTATTTTTTTTTTTTGTTTTTTCATTTTTTTTCTAAGTCTAAACAATTAATAGTTAGATTGAAAAAAACTAGTAAATAAAATTAGTGTTATTAATGAAGTTTAACATTTTTTTTTGTTATTAATATTTTATATATATATATTCAATATTTAGCAATTAAAAAAAATTAAAATAAAATTGTAAATACAAGTATAGCTCAGGCCGTATATTTTCTATTTTTTAGTGAAATATTTTTAATTTTTTTTTCTAAATATATAGCAACAAAAGACCACCAGTGTTTTTTATTTTTTATGATAATTATTTATATAAATAATTAAATAATGAATTTTAATAAAAATTCATAAAATCAATCATGGATTTATTTGGTGCTTCTCTGACCCATTTTTAAAATTTATTTTAATTCTCACTATTTAATTTTTTTTCTTTCCTAGTTTCAACAAGCATCGACTGTCGAATATCACAGTATTTTAAATATCAATTATTGTATTATTTTTTTAAATCGTTTTTAAATATAAATCTTTTACTTTGGATATGGCAAATATCGAGATATAATTGTTAAATTATAAAATCATTGTAAGTCTATAACTCTTTGGGGCTAAAATGGGTATCACAGTGGTTGAGAAATTTTTAGTTTCTTTTTTTTTTTTTTCTATATTTTTTTCATTATTATCTCGATAATATTTGCAATTATTATTCTCTTTTTTCAATACTTGAACGTTTTATTGGGTCAGAGATACAACCGATAGGCAATTTATTTTTTTACTATTCACAACTATTTGTTTTGTTTTTTTTGTTTTTTTTTGTTTAATCTATACTAAAAAAATTTATTTAGCTATTTTTTTTTTATTCGTTTTCTTTAGTCAATTTAGTACGGTAACATGAGTAATTTATATTTTTGAATTAATAGATTTTTTTTTTGTTTTCGTTGAAGTGAAATTTATCAACGTAAATTAATTCTAAAAAATATACCTACTTTTGCTGCGCATTTTAATTTTATTATTTATGAATTTTTTTTTTTTGTCTAGATAAAAAGTATAAATTAAAAATCGCAGAAGTAGTAATTCGTGTCTGTTTTATTTTTAAAAATATCATTAAACATTCAAGATAATTGTTTCTGAATTCTTTAAAATAATATTTGCGCAGCTTTTTTTTTTTTTATTATTTCTAAAGCTATAAAAGAGCATGCAGTAGATATTATCCTAAAGTTAGTTATATATATTTTAATATATATAGAATAATTATCAAGAATGTGTAATGAATAGGTCATTGTTTAATTTTTATTTTATATATGAAAATAAAAATTAACAGAATATATTGATTTAAAATTAAATATTCAATTGTTATTTATTTGACTCTAAACTCATTCTTAGTACGTTGTAAATTGTAATAAAAAAAAATTATAAAGAATTTTGGAATATTAATTTCTTACCATTACCAATGGATATTAGTTAAAATTTATGATTAAAAAGAGAGAAAGAGAGTCATTCCATTTTTACTTTTACAAGTTGAATTTAAAACTGTCGTTTAGCAAAGGCCTCAATGACTCTAGGCACATGCATGTCAAAGCCACAAATTGTCAACACATCATTGATACATTTTTCTTCCATAAAGCTCGTTGTTGAGCCAACAACCCAATTGACCAATCTAAAATTAAAAAAAAGAAGAACAATAAAAATATATAAAATATTAAAATCATCATTAAAACAAACCTTGTATTTGGTAAATTCATTTTTTTTTTATAAAGATCCATGGCACGTGATGTATAATCAAATTTTTCTCTCATTTTATCAATAACATTAATAAATACATCATATTTTCTTCTATGATGTGCAGCCCAAAGTATTGGTTTACCAAGATTTGGTGGTGTTGTTGATCTTGATTTCATAATATCAATAGCTTCATGAAAATTTAAATTTTTTTCAATAATAATTGGTCTTGCATTTAATCCATCAGATGTTGTAAATGATGATATTGTTATTTTATCATCAGCACGTATAAGACTAAGTGCAATAATACAAGCAGCTTCAATGACCCATGGTTTATTAATATCTGTTAATTGTACATTCTGTGTAGATTCTGAATTTATTTTTTTTTTCCAATTATCAATACTTACTGTTATAAGATATCTTAAACCAGTTGGTTCAACATTTGTAAATGACGTATTTAATGCTGAATAAAGAGCTTCAATAATACGACGATCAGGACATGGTAACATACGATTACGTAATTTATGTTTTCGAGCAATACGTCGTTTAAGACAAATTGGTACTCTATCTGGATCTTCATAATTTTTAAGAGTCATAAAAAAATTTGATGGTTGTAATTTTGATTTAACAATACGATCTTTACTTGTTAATGCACATATTAATTTTTCTGTAACTTGTGATTCTGGTAACAGTATACCAAGATTATGCATTTTTTGTAAATTTTCAAGTATTGATGATATTGTCATTGTATCAATAAGTGCCTCCCATACATCTGATGATTTCATTAATTTTGAATTAACATGATCAAGTGTTAATTGTGATGTTCTTATTAAACCAGCAACTCTTATTGAATCTTCACATTGACGAAAATCTTCAACTTCTTCAATATAATCAATAATATCTTTTATTTTTGTTTCATTGATAAATGTTTTTTTAGTTTTAGATAAACCATGCATAATATAATTAAATACAACTTGAAGTTCTGGCTCAAGTGTACGAATTATTGGATGAGAAAGTTTAATAATATCTTTGTGGGTCCAGCCATGTCTGCTTTTATATTTTGTAACACATTCAGCTAAATTTAATGCATTTTTAGATGTGTACCATTTGTTTATTGCATTACGCCAACCATGACCAAAACCATTACGTGGAATTGATTGTTGTTTACTTAATTCAGAAGCATAACTTATAAATAATAAAAAATCTTTTGTATCTTTGCATAATTCATTGATAAGTTGATAAGCTGATTGACGAAGTTTTTCAGATTTTTGTTGACGTGCACATGCAGCAAGAGCAAATATTAAAGTTTCTGGTCTTTGAATTAATTTTGAATTAAATGCCTATAATAAATACCATGAAAAAGTATATATTTTTATTCTTAATTTTTTAATAAATAATTTAATTGTTGTGTACACTTACTATTTTTATTTGTTCAATTGGATATAATTCAGTTTCTTTATTAGCAGCAAGTTCTTTAACTGATGAAATTTTATCAACTGTAAAATGATTTCGATGTGACCAAGTACCAGCATAATAAACTGAGTATTCTTTTCCAATAAATAAATATCTGACAAATTTTTTTTTTGGGTTGTCATCGTCGGCTGATAGACCAGGCTCAACTGCCATTTCGAGTACAACAAATCAGCTGTAATGAATAAATAAATAAATAAATTAATTTTTAATACAATTTACAATATGTTTATATTGACAATTTAATATACTTTTTATTAATATCCACAGAAATTTCTATTGTCGTTGGACGTGGTGAAAGCAAAAGTATTATGGAATTTTTATTTTATGATTATTTTAAAGAAGGTCAGGGAAACATTGCAAAATATTCTACTGCGTCAAAATTCATAGATTAAAAATTATAATTTTAATAATAATAAATAATTAATATTCAATTAATTTACCCAAAATTATTATTTGTTGTTAACTTTAAAGTTGATACCTTTCTTTTTTTTTTTAACAATTCTTTGACGTATTGTAAATGTCTTAAGTCTATCTATTGCCAAAAAAAAAAAAAAAAAGAAAAAAAATACACTTTGTGGAACACTGTGGTCTTGAGAATATAAAAAAAAAAAAAAAAGTCTCAACTGTAGTCTGTACTCTGTAGTCTGTACGTGAAACACTTCGCTAGTCAAATTCGCATATATTATTGTTTTGCAAACGTCAAACTAAAATTCAAATAATTACTATTGATTCTATATTCCACATGATTTTTGTTTCTTAAAAATTATAAAATGACTTGATTATATTTTTCAAAGTTAGAGTAATCAAAGTATTTATGGAGTTAATTTTTTTTTTGCTATTAAATTGATAGTAGTTGAGTACGACTTTGGTGGTATGTATCAAGTAATTTAAAAAAGAGCGGGTTGAAGAGAATTTAGAGTAAAACATCTCAACAATTACATTATCAAATTTGTAATAAATAAAACTGTTTAGTAAAATTCAGTTTTTTTTGTTATATAATAAATTACGTTTGCCAAGTTATTAAATAAATATTGTAAATGATTAATTTAAAACTTACATATGATGTTTGTATGATATGAAAGGAACCAGTTGACATGATGCTCCATGATTTTATCAAATTGTTGATTAATCTTATTCAATAATACATCACGTTTTATTTTTTTCTAGTTGACACTATCATTGACCTTGACTAAGTACTGTAAAAGTATTATAATAACTGAATATGAAAGCTTTTTATCATAATGATTAATGATAAATAATATAAATATAAAAATGTTTATACCTCAACTCAATACAAGTGATTTTATTTTGATTCTTTTTTTATTCCATGGTAGTCCAAATGTATGACAAATTGATAAAATTGTAAACGCCATTCCAGTTTGTTAATAAACTAAAAAAATAAATTATTCATAAATTAAAATTAATTATATAAATTAAAATTATACAATCAAAAAAAAATAATGCTATAAATTTAAAGATGTACTTACCTTGGTCAATTATGTACTTAATTTGTTCTTATTTTTTTTTCTCAAGGAACTGTTTATTTTCACATTTTTAACTATTAAAAATCGTTGTTAAATATGCTAAATATAATTAATATTTTATTGGTCATGAGATATGACAAATTAACAAAATATTTAATTTATAAATGCATAATATTCTCTTGATCTAACTAATATTTATCAACAATAACAATTGTTATTGAAATGACACGTGTGTTTGGTTGTTTATTATTATAATTATTATTATTTTAACTTATGGAGATTTCCAATTAGCGACTTAATGTTACATGCGCTATCTCACGGTAGTATGTTAAATTAAAAATAAAAATTACACACATAAAGCTA
Organism: Aphidius gifuensis; assembly: GCF_014905175.1. NCBI lineage: Eukaryota > Metazoa > Arthropoda > Insecta > Hymenoptera > Braconidae > Aphidius > Aphidius gifuensis. Next base: position 25,698,071 of record NC_057788.1, read on the forward strand.
GGTCTTGCATCAGCCTCATGAAGTTGACTTCAACCCAACAAGTTCAGTTTGTGCCAGTATTATCAGCTCAATCAGCTCGATTAATTGTTCATTAAAGAAATAAACCAGGTATATAAATTATATATTTTATTTAAATATCCTCTATAACACCCTTATAATTGTGAATCATCAAATAATAGTATATATTTTGTTTGGAATTAATCAAAAAAAAAAAATAATCAAAAGTATGAATGATGAAATCGAACATGAATTTCCATGAACTTAAGCACGTGGTTTTTTAAATAAAAAAAAAAATTAATTTGCATTTATTTATCTTAATTGTATGAATTTTTCTAAGTCTTCGGGTTTTGTTAATTTGAGTCAAGGTCAGAGTATCATTTTACCCTTATTTTTTTTTTTCTAACGCCTATGATGACCCACTGGATTACATAACAATCCTGGCCATGAGCCAGTGTCCCAGTGTCTTATTTTATCAAAAAATTCCATTACATATTTTTAAAAATTTCCTAAGCAATCATTGTTGAATATTTTTGTTTAAAAAAAAAAAAATCTAAATTGCTGTTTTTTATATCTTAAATAAGGTGTAACAATTAAGGTAACAAAGTGGAGTAATCGATTGGAGTAATTTTGAAGGTTAATTATTATGGCTCAAGGCCAAATTAGCTCAGGGGTCATTTAATTAAATTAATCATTGTCTCCCTCGTATTATAGTTTATAAATAATATTTATAGAAACATCTCGATTTTGTTTTTTGACACAGTGATTAGATCTATAGACACTTATTGTTAAAAAAAAAAAAAAAAATTGCGCAAGCGCTTCACATTGACATTTCAAAGGTTAGATAATAAAAGTGCAAACTTCAAAAACACACACATATTTTGCAATGCCAGACAATCGAGGTCATTAGAATTTACTTTAAAATAATTTGATAATTATGTGTCATTAATATTTGTTTGTTTTTCATTTACAGTTTAACCAAATAATCATTGACAATGGGTGTACCAGCTGGAGATGTTGAAAAAGGAAAGAAGGTAAATTAGTTTATTAAATTACATAATGAAAAATTAAAAAAGAATAGTACTTTGATTTTATGGGTCATTATTTAAGCAAGATAATAATGTTTTTTTTTATTTTATTAAATAAATAGATTTTCGTACAAAGATGCGCACAATGCCATACAATTGAAGCTGGTGGTAAACACAAGGTTGGTCCAAATCTTAGTGGTTTGATTGGAAGAAAAACAGGTCAAGCACCTGGATTCAGTTACTCTGATGGCAACAAAGCTAAAGGTAAATTATTTAGCGTGTAATTATTTTTTAATAAATTGTTAAATATTAATTTATAATATTTATTATATTAAAGGTATCACATGGAGCGGAGACACACTCTTTGAGTACTTGGAAAATCCAAAAAAATACATTCCAGGAACAAAGATGGTGTTTGCTGGTTTGAAAAAACCACAAGAACGTGCTGATCTTATTGCTTACATTATTTCAGCCAGCAAGTAAATTATAAATCTTAATCAGAGTACACAGTCATCAAGTACATCAATGACTAAAAAAAAAAAATAAATCTTGGATTTTTTTTTCTTTTTTTTTTTTAATTTCTTTCTTCATATTTATAAAATAGTACAATTATCATTGTAAATTTGAAGAGAAAAATTGAAAATTCAAATAAACCAAGATCGTTCTACAAATATCATGAAAATAAATTTAAAAGAAAAAAGATCTCGTAATCATGAGCAATTGCTTATTGAAAAAAAAAGAAGAAAAAAAAAAAAATAGTAAAAATTGTTATTAAAAAATAAGTAGGAAAAATAAAATAAAAAATAATAATACATTTCAATTATTTTAAAATGTATATTGTTTTTTTTTTTTAAATTACAAATTTCCACATTGTAATTATTTATTTATTTGTGGTATTGCAGTATTTAAATGGTGCATACAATTTAACTCTCATTATAATAATTGTCATTAATTTATTTTCGTGTAAAATCTGTAAAACGATATATGTCTATTAAAAATAATAATGCATTGAAAAGATAAAAAAAAAAAATTGCATGTTCAATAACTAAATAAAGCAGATATAAAAATATTAACTTGTTGATTTAAATTGAGTATGTTGTGTGTATAAAAAGTTGTTGGTATAATGCGTTGGTAGAAGAAACGTTGGTTAGCTTGATAAGCATTTTTGACGGTTATAAAAAAATTAGAAAAAAAAAAATAATAAAATAAATATATATATTCAAGTTGATAAGGCAATAGGAAACCAGGATAAATGCAGTTGGAAATGGAGGAAGTCAGTTGTGCTGAGGTCATGGGTCTAAAACTTAGTAAATTTAAAATCAGTCTTGTTTTTTGCTTTGTAATTATAACAAGTGTATATTTATAAAAATTTTTAATTTAATAATAATTGACAAAAATGAGTAACAACTCATATGAATCATTAAAAAATGAACAAAGTGATGCCACATCAAAACGTAATAAAAAATCATTAAAATTACGTTTAGGTCGTGTATTTAGTACAAGTGGTATACATAGTCCAAAAATTCAAGATAAAAAAAATATTAATAATATAAATTCAAATAATTCAACTCCATTATCAGCTAAATCATTTTTTTCAAGACAAAAAAATTTTTTCCCATTTGATAATATTGATAATGGATCACCAGTGTCAACACGTTCATCAAATTTTTCTCAAGACTCATCAACACCGTCAACAAGTTCAGAAAATCAGTAAGTTAATATATTTTAATAATTTATTTTTCTTTTTTAAACTTCATGTACCAATTGATTAAACCAATCATAGCAATAGTAATGACATTTTAATTTCAATCAGTCTCTTATTTCCTTTTGATCGCTCGTAAACATTTATTTTTTTTTTTATTTTCTTTTTACTCTTTTATTTTTTATAGTAGTTTCTTTTAATCAAATAAATTCAATAACCAACTTGGTACTTGAGTGTTTGAAATAATTTCCATTGACCTGTATGTATTTATTTTTTTTCCAATTTCATTTGATTATTTTCTCTACTGTTTGATTGAATAATATATATTTTTGTTGTGATAAAAAATAATACAATTGATGGTTTGAGTGCGCAAGTGTCATAGTAGTGTCATCGTCATCTAGGTTTAGTTTTGTTATTTTTTTTTTTACTTGTCATCAATGTAAGGGAATATATATTTGCCCTAATTAATTAACGTATCCAAGTCGAAAATACTGGGTCGATTTTACATCAGCGCAATGTGATATATTTCTAATCTCGTTTCTCTTATATGTACTATATTGCTGATTAAATTTATATAATATAAATTAAATTTAATCTATCAATGAGATATTTTGCACGTGTTTGTATTATTATAGAGTTTATAAATGTTTATAAATTTACCACTACTCCTTTTATTATTGTATTACCACCACCAATAATATTTCTACCAACCGACCTGAACCGACCTACGCCTTCTCTCCTATTTAATATCTCTTTCTTTCTCTTTCTCTCTCTCCTCTCTCTTCAATCTACCTCTATCTTTGAAAACTGACTGAAACTCTGAAAACTAAACTCGCGTTCACCACTTGGCAAAGAGCAACCTGACAGTGTGGTATCTACCTCAAATAAAATCATTATCATCATCAAGAAATTTTACTCATCAAAACAAGAAGGTAAGTTTATATTTAATTTTTTTAATCATTTAAAAATCGAAAAAAAAAAAACACTTAAATTTCTATTCAATTATTTCGTGATAAACAAAATTTCGATTTCTTATTTTTATATAACAAAAAAAAAAAAAAAAAAAAAATTATAATTCTTTAAATAGTTCATTGTATTCTTGATGATAATTTTCATAAATTCCTTTTAATTTTGTATTAATTATTCAGGTAGTTTATAGTTCAATTAAAAGGGTTAAAAACAACCCTCTTTATTTTGTCATGAATAAACAAACATATTGATTTAAAGTGTATATTTTTGTTTTGATTTAAAACACGTTAAGTTGATTTTTTATTGATAAATTAAAAATTAAAAATAAATATTACGTAAAGTTATTGCAAGAAAAAGTTTTTATAAGAATTTTTTAAATATTATTTTGATAACTACTGTTTTAGTTGATGATGGAAAAAATATAATTTCTAAAAATAGAAAATAATAATCGTTTGGACAATAGACACGTTAATTCATCATTGTGGTTTTCACATCATCGATTTTTATAGTAGAGTGCTCACGTCAATCTTTTTTTTTTATTATTATATAAGTAAATAGAACATTAAAAATTGATTATTAATAAATAAATTTAATGAGTATCAATATAAAAATTACTATCAATGAAAAAAAAAAAAAAAAAACAAAATTTAATATTTAATAATTTAATAAAATTAATAAGTTTTATATTTCACTGATTAAAAAATTGAATGAAATTTTTTTTATTTTGTAATGTTTAACTTAGCAAATATGAAATAATAAAATTAATTTGATTATTATAAAAAAAATTCAGAGTCAGTATTTGCCATTTACCTTGGCATGTACTTGTGTCACATCAGCAACCTTTCATAAGTCAATAATGAAAATATAAATAAAAAAATAAAAAAACTATATACATATAAACAGACACACATTTTTTTTAATCCCGCATCATTGATGGAAAAAAGAAAAAAAAAATAATAAAAAGTAGGTCTAGGGAATCAGCTGACATAAGCGCTTGCGCGACAAATAATTATAAAAAATAATAAAATTTAAAATGTTTACTCTACCCACATTTATAAACGCCCCGCAGTTTTTTAGCTTTTTAAATAAATCTATTTGTATTTTTTTTTATGTGCTTGCTATCGTTAAATCGTTTGACAATTTTTATTTTGTTAAATTTAGTTTAATTCACTTCACTTCATCCACAGAAATAGCTTTTTTATTTTTTTCATTTTTTCTTTACGTCCGTTTATATATATATGTATTTCGAGACTCAGCTAATATCGATATCATGTTATATTAAATTATTATTAATTTAATTATAAAAATTAATTAATAATTCAAGATAGTTTAGTATAATTTATAAAAACTAGAAAAAATTGGTACAAGCTGGTTATAATTGAATTTATGATAGATCAAGTTTAAATGGCTCTTGACACTGTATGTTAGAATAGATTAGGAGCAAGTTGTTGTTATCATGTTTATAAAATGAAAACAAGAAGATAGAGACTACACAAAAAATGATTGTTAAACGGATTCATATGCAAGATAAAAATTTATACTATGAAAATATTTATATTTAAAAAATGAAAAGACAACTCATCTAAATAATATATTTTTTTTTTTTTCCATTTTAAACTCAATAGATGGTAACAAAAATATTGTTGGCCCAGATATTCTCATGCTGTTGTCATACAGCCTTGGAATCCTATGTAATGCTTCCAGCTCAATTTATGTATATATATATATTAGTCGAATCTTTTTGGTAAATAGAACAACGTACCTACATGGGATCAGTACCACGTGTCCCTGACAAAACTGGGTGACCCTTAACGCAAGCGTAGTTGGTCCAGGTCATGACTACGGGTGGTCAAATATTATTTGCTATCAAAAAAATAGTCATCTTGTAATGCCAAGTACCCGCCACCCACTGTGATAATTTTTATATATTCAATTTAATAGAAACCATAAATATATTATTATGTTATACAACAGCTTATTGAGAATACAATGCTACTTGAATTATAATTTGATGAAAAAAAATAATACAACAAAAGAATAATGTTAGTTTTTGAATTTATTCATTTGATTGTAATGGCAGTGATGGCTTTGTATATTATATAATTAATTTTTTATTATTGTTATTTTATTTAGGATGAAGTATTCACCAAAACAATATCAAAAAGAAAGAAAATCAGAGTGTGAAAATGCTGGTGAAACAGCAGCAACACCAACAACAACACCATCACGATCATGTTCAAATCAAGATAATTCGAGGATCAATGATTCACGAATGATAGCCGGCATGTTTGCCTGGATGAGGGTTTTTCGCATGGCGACAATGTTACATCGAATGGCATCATAGAAAATTGAATATAAAAAAAGCAAAAATATATTGTATCAGAAATAAAATAATACAACTTCAAACAAAAAAAATTAATAATTTCATGGAGTAAGTTGAATTTAAACTAGATGTATATTTGAATTCATTATAACGTATGTTTGAAAAAGGAACAGCTCTTTGACGTCCCAAAATAAATAAATATTAATTGTATATTTATTTAAAAAAAAATTAAAATAATAATTAAAAAAACGAGAATGAGTTTTTAATTTATATTATCATTTAAAATTGGACGTCTATGTGACTGGTTTACCTTTTTTTTTTAGTCTTGAAATAATTATAACTGACATTTCTCACGTAAATTTAATCAAAGAGAAAGTCATATCACTTCCATTAAAATCATTTTTAATTATATAATATTATTAAATTGTTTTTATAATTTAATTAAAAAAAAAATAATATTGCTAAAATAGTATACGATTCACTTGCCAATGTTACCTCGCTTATTATCTGAATAAATAACAAATTATGTATTGATTTACATAAATGAACAACAATCATTGCCAAATAAAAAACAAAATACAAAAATTAAAAAAAAAAAAGAAAAAAATAGTAATTATATATTAATAATTATACACTATTATCTGAATGTTACAATTATATTTAAAAACAAAAATTTATCTTCCATAATAAAAATAAATTATGCGTTTATCGCTTCATCATCATCAACATAAAAATGACTTGCTTATTATATTTTTTTTTTCAAATTAAAAATCCTATTTTCATAAATGTTTTAATAATTAAATATACCAAGTGTTATTTAGATTAAAAAGAAAAATTTTTCTTTTATAATTACACACTGTAAAGTGATAATATTATTCACAAAGTTATTTATTTATAAAAATATAAAAAGTATGAGTAAAACGACAGATGATCTAAGCTTTAAAACTGACGTCATCCTGACCGACTTTCCTCTTCAAGTATTTAAAAATAATTGTTGAGTCAATTAAAATCACAGTAAGGAAAAAATAAAAAATAATAAAATTTTACAACAATAAGTATATACTTTTACTTTTTTTTTTTACATATATTGTCATATTAATTTTTTATTTTTATTATTTTTTTAATAACAGAATGTTAAATTTGAATGTTATTCCAATGAAATCCGCAAGATGTCGTTAAAATTATTCGCGGGAAATTTTTTTAAAAAAATTAATCGATAAAGTAGAAATGTTATGTTTTGTAAAAAGGACGCTTCCAAGAATTAAACTTTTTTACCATTCATCCCCATGGAATGTGTTGTGTGTGTATCGTGTTATCGTTTTTAGAGTTATCAGTTACTCAGTTCCTGGCGGCATTCTCGAAGACGTCATACACCTCGCAGGATCATACACGTTTATAAAAAAATACACAGCTAAATATACGTAATAGTTTAAATAAATAATAATAATAATAATTAATTGTGTTGACAAAAAAAAATAAACAGTTGTCGAGTGTGTTAAATGAAAAAGTGTGTGAAAAAAATAAGAAAAAGAAAGAAAACCAAGAGATTAGTTTGAGTCATCAGGATGGATGGAGATAAAAATAAAGATCAACAACAAAAAATTGTACAACATAATTTTTCAATGCATTCAAGAAGAAAAAGTATTGAACGTATATCTTCAGCAATACTTGAACGACCAGTATCACCATCAGACTTGAAAGATTGTGATTGTTTTATCACAGATGTACAAAAAAGATGTCATGTACGTAGAGCATATTTTCATCGACATATGTCAGAAGGTGGTAATTCAAGTGGACCACCAAGTATATCAATTTTTACAAATTCATCAAGCACTCCAGCTGAATCATTTAATAATCGACAAAATGAAAAAAAAATATATTTACCATTATCACCAAGAAAAACTGATAATGGAAAAGGTATTTATGGTGGACTATGTCCAGAATATCGTCATTCTTTATCATCATGTGATTTACTACGTCCAAATAATCAACATCAACATCATTGTAAAAATCAATGGACACATAGTTTTTCACATGGTACTCATCATCAGCTTGTACACAGACAGTATCACAGATTGTCATTGGAATCAAGTAATCCAGGTACAAGCAGTGGTGTCATCATTAATAATGACAATAAAAATATTCATCAAAGAACTAATCCAACAACAAAAGAACATGATGTTGTTCAACCCAACAGCTTTATTCAGTAAGTTTTTAAATAAATTTTATATAATCATTTTACGTTTTTTCGTTGATGAAATAAATCTAGTCTGTTTTTTATTTTTTTTTATCATCACGTGCATGATCTGGTTACAAATTTATGACAATGAATTTTGATACTTTGATTGTTATTTTTTTTTTTTTTTTACCTGGAAATAATATTATTTTTTAAACAACTCATTTATTTGATGATAGTTTTAGTTGTCATAAAAATAATATTCAAGTGTAAATATTTATATTGAATAGAATGGTTAGATAAGAGGAGAAAAAAAAAATCCAAACAGACAATTTGGTTGGTGGTCAATGTGTACCATGTAAACATTTAGATGTGCATTGGATTTTTCTTACGTGTAAATGTAGACAATTTTAATCTGATAAAATAGGCTCCAGTAGTTTTAAATTTTCAGGTACTCATTGATATACAGACACTGATATTTTTTATTCTCAGTATCATTAATCATTAAAAAAAAAAATGATTCATAAAATGAGGATGCTCACATGTTGTTTTGATTTAATTTCTAGGCAACATGATAATTGTTTTATAATTTTAATTATCAACCAAATGTTTGAAATTGATGATGTTTATCAAGAGGAAAAAAAAGTAGTTAACTTGCTTCTTTTTTTAAATTAAAAAATATAAAAATAACTTTGACAATAGCTCTAGGCATCTAGATGAATCACGAGTATATTCAACACAAAATTGTCAATTGATATTTCGTATAATTGAATTTTAAACGAATAGTGTTAAAGTTGAATAAAAAAAACGTCATTCTCAATTGAGAATGAATCGATTTAATTGGAATGTTTTAGCTACTTTGAAGTGGTACAATTTGAACATGATAATCCAATTGATGTGAATATATTTATCAAGGTCATGTTACTCTTTGAAATTTAACACTTGAAAATGAGATTATTTTTTTTATCTCTCAATCAATCACCATTAATACTTAAATAAGTAATAACATTTCAATTTTTTTAAGTTAAAATCCAATGGGGAAAAAAAATTTAATGATAAAATCATCATCATCATCAAAAAACAATTTTAATCATAATATTCATGTTACTTTGACCCAGTTTATATTAACCACTTGTTGCTAGAACGAAAAAAAAAAATCTACTCGACTTAATGATTGCCTAGTTTTTTAAAATAGTCAGTGTGTTAGATTTTTGTTAGATTATCATAGCCGGGTCTAGAAAAAATAGGGGAATAATATATGTGGCTTATCAAATGAAGGGCAAATTTTTCTTGTCATCAATAAAAAAAAAATCAGGAGAGAGGACATCCTCATTGTGAGGGTTTTGCAATACATGCCGGAGATGATCGTTGAGCTAACAAATTAGTTCTACCAGGTGGTGATACACCAATGATTATGCAATCGGTTATACGTAGTTTACATAGGACACATTTATGATTACATTTAATATCTAACAAAATAATAATACCCACACGACCCCTTTTTCTTTTTTCTCTTCTTCACCATTATATTTATTTTTCTCTTTTCATTTTTTTTGTTCAACATCGTGTGATCATAAACGCATATTTGTTTTTTCAATCAACATGTTGCATCAATTCAATAGTATTACATTTTTATTTTTTCATCATTTTCTCATGCATCATTTTTCAAAATTGAATTAGACAGCTAATGGTTATTTTTTTTTTTTTTTTTTTGCTTTTAAAAGGGGAAAATATTTTTGATAATGATGAAATTATTGTAATCAACCTGGTGTTGATTTATCAATGAAAGACAGCGGGATAGAAAATAAAGGCTTTTTTCAATTTGAATTTTAAATATTGTAAATTGTCGTTAGAAAAATAATTTTATATTATTTAATTTTAAAGTAAAGTTAAAAATTTTTCAAGTTATTTTTTTTTTCTTTTCGTTTCTAAATATCTTGTTTATTTAATTTTTTATTCATTCATTTGACCAGGGACACGATCATCACGATAATTCGTGCAAAATCAAAAAAAATTTTCATGTTATGTTGAATCCAGGTGCAAGTGCCAGCACGCGCACCCGTAAGTCACCACCTTTGATCCTATACCTTATTCTCTTGTTTATTTATTTTTTATTTTTCATTGTTTTATCATGAAATTGCTACTACATTATCCTTGTTGAATAAAAAAAAAATAATATAGCCAATAGTATACATCGTCTCATTTTAGGAATGGCATGATACAAAATCATTTAAGAATCTCGTTTTAAATTCTTCTCTGTACTCTTCATTATTATTATTTTTTTTTAAATATTTTTTTCAACAAATTCCAATCAAAAAAAAAAAACAAACAAAATAAATTTTCAGTATATAATAAATATATTGTTCAACTGACATTTAAAAAATATTATTTTTTTTTGTTAAATTAATGATGTATCAGCATCACCAGGAGGTTTGGCAAATAATTCAGCTAAATTTGGTATTAACAATGGTCTAGATTAAGGCAACTGTTCATACGAGTGTGTAAAGTACAAAACAGACTTAAATAGGGGACTGGTTTATACGCATTGAACAGATAAAAACCGCGAGTAACTTGAATTTGTTATATATATATGCGATACTGGTGTATGTTTTGTAAGTATACTTATTCTAACGTAATTGACTATTCTGTTTTGGTTGGTATATATGGATAGTCATCCTGAAAGTGCGCATCATCCTTTTCGCTTGATTCAAATAGAAAAGGGTGTTTATTTTTTTTATTTTTTGACAGGGGAAAAATAAAAAGAAGAGAAAAAACCCCTTGGTGTGATTTTGGATATACCCCCGCAGCAGGGTCACCTTAATTGATTCATCCCCAAAGGGACAGTTGGATTGGGGTGTTATTTGGTTTCGTTGATTCAATCCTATCTAATCCTCTGCTGATTCTTTTTTATGTTTTTTTTTTTTTTTTAACGCTTGATAAATAAATTCTTTCAACTAAGAATGATACTGATCAATTATTTATTTATTTTTTTTAATTCTATGACAACATTTAGCCATTGTCAATATGCGGATATCTTATCAGTCGTAAAAAAATTTTTTAATTATATAATTAATGTTTTTTTTATTAATTTATTATTATTATTTTTTTTTAATCAAATATTTTTATTATTGGAAAGATAATTAAAATGACAAATTTTCTGATATTATATTAATTGAAATTACCATTTTTATGAGTAATAACAAATTTAATTTTTTTTTATTTTTATATTTATTTGCCTGATGGGATTTGTCATCTCTTGACATTAGTAGTATGTAAAGAAAAAAAAAAAAATAAAAGAAAATTTTGATGTTATTGTTGAGGGGATGAAAACACGCCGCAGATTATGTGAGGCGATAACGAACGACAATGCGCTTGTTCATTCTGTCAATAATATCAAGAGGGGAAAATGTAGTTTAACAAATTCGACAAGAGACTTAATCTGTAATATTATTGCAAATCATTGTGATGATGATCAATCAATGATTAACCATCGATGATATTTTTTTTTTATTATTGGTAGGTTGAATGATCAATTTGTTCTACTAATTTGGTAAACGAGATTTTGGCACACGTGCAAATGATAATATAAAAATGAAAATTATGCATTGTCATTTTATATAAAAAAAAATTCGAAATAATTTTTTCTAGTATATACCTATATATATGTATATTTATTTAAAAAAAATAAATACGAAATGATTTCTTTTATAAAGTTTATGGATAAATAAAAAATAAAATATAGAGAAAAAATGTCAGCTCAAATTAAATTTGTTTTTATGCCAGCAAATATCTTTAGTATCATATGAAAATTTATTTTTCCATGTATGGCACAAGAAGCATTGCTATAGGTATTTTTATTTGCATATTACGTTTTACGCGTTAATCACTTCAACTTAATTTTAACTTTATTTATTACATTATTAATTTTTATTATTTATTTAAATATATATCTAATAATAAAATAACCCAGGGGTGTTAAATTAAGCTATTTAATAACACTATTTAAAAAGAAAATATCTCGGAAAATATTATTTCTTCAACGCTGCTGGATAATTTAATATGTTTTTTTTTTAAATGAATTAAGTAAAATTTATATTAAAGACTTTGTATAGTGGCATTGATATTTTAATGACTATATGCTGCTTGTCTTATCACGCGGTAACTGCTTCAGTGAAATTTAAAATAATAAACATACATTGTTATATAAAATATAACATGTGGATAATAAGATGAGTGAAAATATCAATAAATAGGGGAGTAAAAATATTGAGCGAGAAAATTCAAGTCGTTTGTATTTATCAAAAAAATAAAAAAACTCTCGACAAGATTACAAAGTAGAAAAATCAACTGATAAACGTAAAATAATATTCATCTTATGTCCTTGACAAACAAGAAGATAAAAACAAGAAATAATTTTTTTTCGTGAACAAAAAAAATAAATGTCTTGAAACATTTTTTGCAGATACTCGCCACTTATTTAACGAATTATTTATTATTCAACACACAGAAACCAAAATATACCCACAAAGAATAAAAAAAATGAGATCAAAAAATAAAAAAAATAAATAAATAACAAACCGCAACATTATTTCAGTTCGATACTTTCAAGCATCATTAAATGTAAATTGTAAATTCTCATCGACCGAAGTAGCTCATTAATGAAGCGATAAAAAAAAAAAAAAAAAACAAAAAAACAACCGTAAAACAGAAGAAAAGAATGAAATAAATAAAAAAAATAATAAATAAATGGACAAACCCCTGAGGATGAACATATAAAGTCAGTGAGACAGCAGCAGGTGGTTTGCTTGACACGATTCGAGGCCATTTCAGGCATCGATTTGCCAAAATTACCCTGAGGCATTTTTTTCTACCTTCAATATACTATTCTTCATCATAAATGATCTAACCACCAGCAACTTTATGTTAAAAGTCTATAGCCCCCTGGCATATTCCACCAAAAATAAAAAATATCAAGACTACACTGTCAGACAGTTGAGATAAAATTTCCATCATGTCAAAATAAATTTAATATACAATCTACCTTCTATAAATATACTGAAAATTGATAAAATAATAAAAAAAAAATTACAAATTGAATATATTCACCAACATATTTTATAAATTTAAAATTTATATTTTATTTAAACCAAGAAACATCAAAAGTACAAATCCATATGGTAAAATCTCTTTCTTCTTAACTCTTCCATTATAATCTGACATGTTTTGCGATTATAAACTTTATATATATACAAAACACACAGTATTACTGTGTTTTAAAAATAAAGCAATGAATAAAAAAAAAAAACAGTGATAATGAGTATGAGAGAGTTGAAAGATTATAAAAAGAAGGAGCAAAAAAAAGAGAAGTTGGTTGGTTGGTCGGTTGCTTTTAAATCATCATCATGTATGTATCGTTATACAGATGGGTTTGACTTACTTGAGAGAGCAAAAGCTGAGCGATTGTATATATTTGTTATAGTGGGAGAGAGAATACAGTGTTCTCATCTGGTCCAGTCTCGATTCTGGTCTCTCTGTGTCTTGTGTGTGCCACTGGTGATGATGATGATGGTGTGAATTTACAATTATTATTTAAAAAAAAAATAAACAAAAGTAATAAGCAATAATATTTGTCACGAAATTAGTCTTTGTTAATTATTAATGGGTCAAGTGGTTTATCAATATTCGTCAATTAAATACCAATAATATATAATTGTTTGTGTTTCGATTTATGTGATTATGATATTGATGATCACTTGGTATAATTTCAAGGATCCTTTGACAACCAGACAAATATATCATATGCCTTTTGACAATTAATATTTTGATCATCAAACAATGTTATTTTGATTGTGGTAATATTATGATCAACTCAAAGCCATACCAACTAATAATTATTTTTTATTAATAATATACTTTTATTGATAGTAATATCAAGGACTTGTTTATTATAATAAATTTATTTTTATATTGTACGATGATGAGAGTATCAAGGATTTATGCTGATTTTATTATGATCATTATGATTAATTGTGGGCAACTTGTTGTGTCTGTCTGACCTTTTGAATAATCATTGAAAATTATGAATTATTAATTCAGGAAAAACTTGAGTATATTGTTATAAATTTATCATTTGTTTACTATGATATTTATTTAATTTTTTTCAAGTTTCATTTGTGTTGAAAATTAAAAATATTAAAAAATGTTGAATGTGAAAATATTGGATTACATCGGAGACTCTGGGTGAGTTTTGATATTTAAAAATAATTTTTTTCAGATCTTAATAAAAGGTTAAAATTAATGTGTTAATGAGTCAGGCGATCAATTTGATCGATTCATATATAATTATAAAAAAAAAAAAATAAATAAAGATGGCCTTATTAACTCGTTACAACATATAGAGAAAAAAAAAAAATTAAAAAAATCGGATTTATTATACTTTGGGGATTAAGTGTGTCTGCAGATTATTTTATTCTACATTTATTTATTTTTATTTATATAAAATTGAAATGTTTTGATATTTTTTTTTATTGATCGCGATAAGACGTTGTCGAGTGTAGGTAATTCGATTTCTTGTATAAGATACGTGAACATGTTTTTTTTTATAATATATATAAAATAAATTTATGATAGAAAGATTTACGTTGTGATTTCAATAAATTTAAGTTTGTTTTGATAAGATATCAAAGCAACCAGCCAACCACTTGATGCAACAACGACTCTAGCTTCTAAAGAAATTTTTTTTAATAATTTCTTTTCTTTACTTCATTGTCAAAGCTTATTTTTTTCTTCAACAACTCCAAGATGATTATCATCTATAAAGTAGCATATATATTTTTTTATGAAACACTTCATTGTCTTTTTATTTGTTTTTTTTTTTTTTTAATAAATTTTTGATGAATTTAAACGGAAATTCAAGTTAAACACACTGGCTCGTCTAATCAAATTTTATTATTTTTTCATTTATTATTTTTATACTCGACACCTGTTTAACAACATCGTTGGCATGCTTTACCATGGGAAGATTGAGAAAAGACATTCTTTATTTGGAAAAATTAAAAAAATTTCATATCTATTTTCTATTTTGCTGTCTGGTTTTTTTTTTTTAAGCTATTATTAGTGGATGATTATTTATTTAAAAACAAATAAAAATAGTTGACTCATGGATCAAGCCGGTATTTGCAAAAACACAAGTACAAGATTATTATTAATGGCTCAAATTTTCTCATGGATATTTTTTTGATTTTACACTGTTAAATGAATTCTTAATAGTTGTCCCGGTTGAGGTTTGACAAGGTTGTTCATTAAATGTGAGTGAAATTTTGTTGATTCTATAAATTAATTGATAAATTTTATTGAGTCACTTTTATATATATATATATTATTTTGAAATTTTAAGTCTTTTAGAGAAAAAAATAAATAATAGTCGATCAATAAATTCCATGTTATTTGCCACTGTTGAAAAATACGATAGGTCATTATGCAACTAAAACAGACACATGATATGTAGTGCAAAAATCTTTGGCAAGTTGAAAGTATTTTTATTACCTTTTTTATAATTTTTTTTTTTATAATCTCAAATGATAGACCTTCCTGCAGGCAAGGCTGTCAACTCTACACGAAACAACTAAATGACAACCTACGTATTTTTTTTTTTAAATAAAAAATTGATAATTATTTAAAAAAAAAAAAGTAATAATAATCTATACCTGTCACTTTAATATTTAAATTTAATAATTTTTTATTTTTATTATATTTATTAAATTTATACTATTTCAACAGTCTAAATAAAAAAATTTATTTACCTAAAAATAACTGGGACAATGTCGATGCTTGTTGGAGTCTTTTGTGAAAAACAATATGACTATATATTTTTTTATTTTATTCATTTGATATATAAAAAGAATAATTTTTTTTTTTTTGGAAAAATACATTTGAATGTGTTTTTGTCTCGAATAAAAAAATATGGGGGTTATAAATTTTATTTGTAAATACATTTGTCACAAAAGAGGAGATGTATAACAGAGAATTGTGTACACAATAAAATATATACGAGACTTTCACTCATTTGAAAGTTTTTAGTCACAAATAAAATTCTTTTGATATGGTGGTTAAATTTGTACGCCTAATGTTTTTATTCATTTGATTATTTGTTTATTTTTTTTCATTATTATTATCAATAATAAAAGACTGTTGAATAATAGATCAAAATATATATTTAAATAAAAAGAAAAAGTAAGAAAAAAAATTTTGTCTAACACACAAAACGCCTACGATATTTCTACTGCCTACGATCAAATGTTGTTTTAGTCTTATATGATTCAAAGCAATTAATTAACTTCAACAAATTACACAAAGTCCGCACAGTGAGGTAAATTAATTGGCCGAGATTTGTGTCCACTTTCGATTTATTCAATCCACAAACGTTTTCAAAAAATAAATAGTAAATAAAATAAATCTAATCTTTAATTAATTATTTTATATTTAAATTCAAATAATTGTATAACTTTTATATAAATTATATGAAAATAAATATTATTTTCCGGGAAATGAAGAATCACGCGATGACCACCAAGATTTCCATCAAGTGTCTCAATATTTATCACACGAATTAAAATGGTTAGATTAAAACACTGATATTAAAAATATAAATTATATTTTAATAATCAAGTTTATCGAAAAGAAAAATAAATATATATCTCAGTGAAATTTAACCGCGACTCTCTTTATATATTTTAAATAATTTATTATTTACTGTTAAAGATATAAACACATCAAAAAAAAAAAAAGAAAAGATTAAACAACATTTTACTGATAAATTAAAACAATAAATCATATGCAAGTATAAATAGTTGAATTCAAACACGTAATATGCAATTGTATTTTTTTGATAATAAAAATTCTGCGTAAGTACACGTGCTACTCAATGCAATATATGTTTTATTAATATTTATATAATATACCTGGTGAATTTTTATTTTAAACTTGTAGGATAACAAAGAGAATATAGTGTAACCCAACGATATTTCCATCATCGCATCCACGCCCACCTATTTCTTTTTTTTATTATTATATTTTTTTTATTTTCATTCTTGTTGATACTTGACAATGTAATGTATATGTATATTTTATATAAAAAATTTACATGTACATGTGCATCATGAAATCTCATATTACACATATGTATATATATATAAAACACTGGCTGCTTGAGGCGTGCGAACCGTTACCAGTTTTATTTTTGTCAGTGTATTTAAAACGGTTGTTGGCAGCCGAATAACAAGTTGGATCTTTATTACATCTATACACAACACATCAGTGTTAAATACATATAAATAAAAAAAAAAAATAATAATCTTATGCAATTCACCTGGAAATCCATTTGAGAAATATAAAAAAAACCAAAAAAAAAAAAAATTTACAATTGAATGAATACAATATCACCTAGATTTACAAGTGTCCCATCATCATAATGATAATTATGACGATGGGATGAACAACTCTGTCACCTGGATAACATTATTCGCATGTTAATTGAAAAATTATATTGAAAAGAATTAAACGAGGAAGAGGGCGTTAAACATCCGCCGGATAAGTTTTTGCGGTGAGATTTATTTTACTCACTTTATTACACGTGAATAAATAAATGAATGAATGAAATAAAATAATAATTATAATATTAGTTATAAATATATAAAATTAAAAGAGACCGTTTAGTGTACGTTGATATATAAAATCATGAATGGAAAAAAAAAATCAAGAGGCCTTAACCTTAATTTAGCAGTTAATAGAGCATTAATTAATTAATTTAAAAAAATAATAATAATGAAAGAAAAAAAGCATTTTAATTTTACAATTTATGAAGAGGGTCGATTATTATTGCTCATCAATTGATTTACTTGTTTTTTTTTTACACAGAGGTGGTCTTGTTGTTGATATAATTATTTTAATTTATTTTTTGTTTACATTTTTTTGTACTAGTAAAGTGTTGTGGAACAAATAGAAAGAAAAAAAAATCATAGCATGCTTTGTGATCATGTGCAATGATCTTATGGCATTTTTGAATTGGAGTTGTAATAAATTGTACGTGATATATTCAAAAAAAAAAAAAAAAATTGTAACAAAAGTACAGAGTTAAAATAAAAAAAAAAAATAAAATATATATATTTTTTCTATAGAAACCAAGGCGGAGACAACGGTAGATTACTGTAAACTCAATTGTATACCTTCAAGTTTGCAATAACCGAGTTTAAGAGAATTGAAATTATATTCAAAAAGAAAATAAAATATTTATTATATAATTGAAAAAGAAAAAAAATATTAAAACAAGAAAAAAGTATAAAAATAATAATAGAATAGAAATTGAAATTGAGAGAGCAACGAATAAAATTTTATGTACACACGCCTTCTATAACAACTACCTTTGGATTGAATCGGTTAGAATCGAATGACCAATGACCATATCTGAGATAGAGTTCAGACACATGGGAATTTTCTTTATGGATGTATATAAATATGTTTCTATATGCATTGAACAACATCGTTGAGATCTTGTCAAGAAATAATAAAATATATATTAAAAAATTATTTTATATTTTGACAGTTTAAATTGTTGAAGAATTAAAAATTTATTACAATTTTTTTTTCATTAGTTATATGTTTTACAAAGATAATAAATTAACGAAAGTGTTATTTCGTTTTTTTTATATTTATTTTTTCCCTCAAGTTTATTCGATGCATATCGTAAGTGTCTAAAAAGACATAAAAAATAAAAGGTATTTTTTATTTTTAAAGCCTTTTTTTTTTTAATTCTTGAAGACCCCTTGCGGACGCCCAACTTCCGTTTCCTGCAATCGACGACGATTACCTCATTCTTATATCTCACGTAAGATGACCCCCTCACGAAAAAAAAAAATAAACGACAGTATAAAATAAAAGAGATACTGTTTGAAGGTATAATAATCATTACATTAAAGGACGTACGTAATTAAATACCTTGGAGTCAAAAAAATAAAATTAAAAAAAAAACCGTTTATATTTTTATACAATAATTGACACTGCATGTGATATTAATAATATTACAATATATTTCTTTAATGAAATAAGGATTTTCGCTTGGTTAATTAAATTTAAACGAATAAAAAAATAATGCAATTAATTAATTTTTTATTATTTTGCATGATTTACTTTTTTTATATATTAAAAAAAAAATATTTTGAAATTATTTGACACAATATTATTTGATTCGAAATGCCATTAATCAATGTAAAATTTTTTCATTGTAATATTTCAATAATACACATGGTTGATTATATATATTTCAAGCAAAAATATAATTTTTGGCCTCAAACTATTTTTTTTTCTATTTATCCACACCCCGCAATTGATTCAGTCACATTTTTTATATATTTTTCATAGACTGTTTTTTCCAGAAAAAAAATAGAAAAAAAAATTGATGGGTAAAGGGAAAAATACCAAAGTATGGCACACTTTTGGACATTTTTTTTTTTTTTTTTTTTTTTTTTTGATAGACAGGGTGAAAGAGGCATATGTACAAGTTAAAAAGTGGGGGAAATTAGACATGTACTGTATCGCACCCTTCGATAATATTTGTCCTAGATTCCCCGTTGTGATTTTCCTAGCAGTAAAATTTTGCCCCATCTCTTTCTCTATTGTTAATCATAATTTTTATATCGCAAAAAAATTTTTTTATTTATTTTTATTTCACCTCATAATGCACTATACTACATTTAATATTTTTTTATTTTTTAATAATCATCTATTGAACTTGTTTTATTATTTACTCAAAAGTTTGATCCATACTCA
Source organism: Aphidius gifuensis (assembly GCF_014905175.1). NCBI lineage: Eukaryota > Metazoa > Arthropoda > Insecta > Hymenoptera > Braconidae > Aphidius > Aphidius gifuensis. Next base: position 25,718,089 of record NC_057788.1, read on the forward strand.
ATTTTTTTTGTTTAAATTCATGTACGTGACTCAGCTTTGTTTACATCTACTTGGTATACGTAATACCTATCAGCTTTAAAATAACCCGCAAGCACTTTATTTAATCCTGAGTAATAATAGGATAATGAAATATATAAAAAAAAAATTTATTTATGTCTGTATATGAATATTTTTAAAATATAAGTATTTGATTTTTTTTTAAATTGATTTTTGAATTTATTTGCAAATAAATAATATAAAAAAAAAATTGACAAATGTATGGGAGGGTATAGTAAAAAAGTTCGTAAATATGTCGATCGACAAAGTTCGTCGAGGTGACACATTATTATTTCGATTGTTCATTTTTTGTGGTGCGAAACGATCCACATATTTTTTCTTAAATATATTTTTTTATTTTTATTGTTATCATTGTTATTTTATTACTAAAAAAGTTGTTCCCCTTGAGGGATGCGCATATATGATAGGGAGAAAAATCTGTCGGGCACGTGTCAAAATTCGTCAAGGTCTGTCAAAACCATGTCGCAAAATACAGCCGGTTATATACAAGCCACTGAAAATGATACTAGCTAAACACTGCAGTTTATATAAATCTATTGATATACAGACCCCATCCTTTTTTTTTTGTATTTTAAAATTAAAAAAAAATTGCATTCTTTTACTGTCAAGTGTCCGTCAATAGTTTTTTAAATATTTTTAATTCTAAAAATAAAAAAAATATCCTCTTTTATCTCTCCCTTCAACGACTTGAATTCTTACATAGCGTAGAAAATTAACGTTATGCTTTTAAAATATAAATTTACATATTTTAATTTTTTTTTTTTTTTTTTACTTTTATATATCATTTATCAAATTTTTTTATTAAAGGTAAAACTGCTTTTTAATTTTTGTGGTGAATATTAAACATATATTTTACATTGAATTATTATATATATTCTATTTTGCTATTTTTTTATTTATTTATTATAATAATAAATTTAATTATTTGTTTGAAGTACGTACTATATTGTTTTTATGTGTATCGTCAATTAAACAGTACTAAAACAAGTAAATGATTTTAATTTCACGATTGCTTTGTAGTTAAAATAGGACGAGCTACCCCACAGTGAATGTACGCAAAGTTTATATCTATTTTAGTGTGTAGGCGAGTGTTATGTTAAATCTTGTGTCACAAAACGTAGGTGTTAGCCCCTTATACAGACGAAGGCCAACTACAAAATTAAAAAATTAAAAAACTACTGCACGTAAAAGTTGAAAAAAAAAATTAAATAATTCTACAGCTATTTTAATAATAAAAATATACCAAATCACACAATAAGAATTAAATTTTATACCGCCCCTGATTGAATTGAATCAAATAAAATTTATATCAATTCTGCACACACATATGCATATTCCAATTTTTAAAATCAATAATATATAATAATTTTTTTTTCAATGTCATTTTGGATATTACTGCATATGGATAATGGGTATAATAATTTAGACTTTTACATACTTTTTCAATACATATGTACGTACATATAGAAACCCTGTAATAAATTGAGTTTTTAGTAAGGGTGAATAGAGAGATAATACAAGTCAGGTAGTAGAAAGTATTATATATACATAAAAGAAAAAAAAAATGAAATTTGGCAATCAGATGAAAGTTGTTGGGCTTATTGTATTTATTGAGAGTTTTATTTTACGAGCGTGCTGCACATATGTCTTGTATATATCCAAGTGTCTGTAATGTCATTGTTACAAGTAAAATTATTGAGGGGAGAGAGTATGGACACTCGCCAATGTCATCAAAATTTTACCTCTAAATCACTGACCCCCCTCATTTTTATCTCTTGCTTTCTCTCTTATATACACATATTTATTTGCGTTATTTCCCCTCATTTGGCATATTCAAAAATAATGGCCCATCATCATTTAAACTTAAAACTGACCTTTCACGTATTGTTATTATATTTGGAAAATTTATTAACATCGATTATCATTATTATACAAATAATTTAATCTGATGAATATATATTTTTAAATTTATAATATATTGATTTTATAAAATGCTATTTATATTATTTTATTAATCAAGAAAAATTTAATTCAAAATAATAATTCCATTTCAAAATTTATTTTACTAAATAATAATTAATTTCTCTCAAATTTTTTTTGAAATTTCGAAAGTTTTTTTTTCTTTTTGTTCGAACACAACAATACTCATTGTTGTTTGAAATTAATAATATATTTTTAAATAAATTATACATAGCTAAACAATTGTCATGGAATTTCGAAACAATATTTCACAAATTTAATCTAAAAGTTTAATTAAGTTGTCAAGACAATTAAACTGTGTTCAAACTCTCTTAAAATAAATAAATAAAAAAATTAATGTTTTGATGGTATGTTTGCGAGATGAAATAATAAAAATAAAAAGGAGGGTATATACAGGTCAGTTTAGTTTATTCGTCGATGAAGCTGTTTCACGATGAATTGTATTCATTGTCGATCTATATATACAAATATATGTATATTATAAGGGGACTTTTTAAATGGAAACAGGGACATATATAAGTATTAAAATAATCTATATCGAGTATGAGAGAGAAATAATACAATGAAAAAGAGGATGTGTTCCCTTGTTAAAATAAATCGAGAGTGGTCAGTGGGGTCGATATTTTCAAGCATCAATTCTTGATGATATAACCAAGTTTTAACGATTACAATGGGGGGTAATATTTTCAATTGAATATGTGTAAATTTTCATCCCTTCTTTTTTTAAAAATTTTTTTCTTTTGCCTTTATGACACCCTTAAATATCGCACCCACAATCGTGGTCTGCAAAATTACTTTCCATTGTCAATATAAAACCCTCAATTAATTTTTCTCTATATATATATTTTTTTTTTTTTATATTTTTGAAATTTGTCAAGGCTCTTGAGTGCACATATGCCTTTTACTACATAGATATATATTTTCCCCAACTTTTTTTTTTTTTTTTGTTATTTCAACGTGTGCCCACTTCATATAAAACTTGGGTTTATTGTAACCCCATCGTAAAATTTATTAGATCACTTGAATTTGAAATAAAATTTTTATGGAAAAGGGGAAAAAAATATATATTTTTTTTTCTGACGACGAGCTTTACTAAAAATCAAAAAATGACTTGAATGTTTTAAATTAAATTATTTTAAATTATGATATAAATATTTATATTTATTAAAAATGTTGGTTGGAAGCTGAAGGTGGCCTCAATAATTATACATTTGTATACGGTTGAGTCTATATCTCTATAGACATATTTCAACAAGAGACTTATTGCACTTTCACCGGGTAAATACACGTATAGTATACACTCTCGAATATATACATTCTATTGGAATCCAATTATGGCTTGCTCCATACTATAATCATGCTAGCAATGCACTTGTTGAATATTGTCATACATGTATGAATATATCCTTGATTTAATTTACAATCACAGCCCCTTTCATATATATCTATTATGATACCAATATTATTATATATACCAAGTTCAACTATATATATTAAGCTAATCAAGAATGAAATTATTCAATTATTATAAATTAAGTGTTTAAATTATAATATAATATATAAAAACGAAAAATCAGATAAAACTTTAAAAAACAAAATATTCTAATTTAAATGATTTTTTTTTTTTAATTTATAAAAATAGAAATGATAAAAACAAATTATCATTTCAATAATAATGACTCAATTCATTTATATATATTTTTTTTTTTATTTTAATTTATAAAAAAAAAAAATAAAAAAATATTTTATTACTCATAAAATCTATAAAAAAAAAAAAAGTCATGACAAATTTTTTTGGATAGAAAATAAATATACTTATAGGTACCTAAGTAACAGATTTATTTATTTATTTATTTTCCTCAATAAATAGAAGAAGAAAAAAATCTTATAAGAAGGAAAGAAAAAATTTTTTTTTGTATATATTTGTTACATGGATAAAAATTTATTTCGTGTCATTGACTTGGATGATTGCACCCTTAGTAGTGTGTCCTTTTTGGTTTACTACCCCCCTCCCCATATAATATATTTATATATATATTTTTTTCGTTTAATGTTGTGTATAGATGAATGCAATACATACATATATACACACACAATTTTAATGCCCCAGAGAGAAAGAGGCAGAGAACGGACCGAGGGACCCAAAGCCCATGACGCATCAACCACAAGCTTCATACACGTTTCGTCAGTTCGTGCGAGCGTACACGCGAGTCTTTCACATAATCAACACACTCATTTTATAATTCGTATTACATACTCTCGCCTACGACATATATATTTTTTTCTCTTACTCTCATTCCCATTCATAAAATTAATTTTTACTAAATGACATGTCTCTGTGAATGGTTAAATTAAAAAAAAAAAAATTTTTTATCATATAATATGTCAGTGAAAATTGAACGATCAAAAAAAAATTTAAACTGTTTTATAATTTGTGATAATTGTTGATTGTGTCAGTTTAAATAAATAAATTATATTTTAAACATTTTTTTTTTTATTTAATATATTTATATTAATGTTGAATGTGATCAGTGACTATTTTTATATTCATTTTGTTACATTTATTTTTTCAAGTTTTTTATTTTCAATATATAATAAAACGTGGGTGAATGGTGAAGTTTAGATTGATTTACGTGACTTGTTTAAATTTTTATTATTATTTAGAAAATAAAATTAAAAAAATAAACATTCTGAATGCCAGTGTTAGTAGGTGGTATTACGAGAAAACGTGAAGTACGTTGTCGCAAAATGCGAATGAAAATATCTACAACGTCTAAGGAGTTTTACACACTTCACACTAAAAAACGGTAATATAATAATAAATAGAAAAAAATAAATTTATGAGCTATAACTTTGCTGAAAAATAATAAATATATATATTTATTATTTTCTTCTTTTTTTTTTCAATAAAAAAAATATAATAGTTTTTGGAGTAAAAGGAAAAATATTATATCCCTAGTGGGACGTAGTTTTCCTCGAATCAAATCCCACTGTAGTGACTTTTATATATAATATAAATAAAAAAAGATCAAGACGCAGACACGCACTATGCATATCCGGTAACACCGGGCGTATACTTTTGCAATGACAAACAATTATTACAATGACTCTAAGATTACTCTTGTAATTCTCATATTGTCCAGTAACATTTTTCATTTTTTTTCTATTCAAATTATACACATTTCATTATATATATCCTGCTGATAATTAATTGTTATTTTTAACATAAATACGATAAAAATTCTATTCCGGGTTAGTCATTTGTATTTTCATAAAATTTTGACAAGCAGATAATACAATAGAAACCAGATTTGATTATTAACCACCCTCCCATAATAAAATATATTTTAAATTTAAAAAAAGAATGAAAAAAAAAAAAAAATCTATTATATCTTTTAAATTTATCAATTTATTGTAAAGTCAATTCAACCACCCTTTTTTTTTTTTTTTAATAATTATTTTTTGAATTTTTTTTTACGACGGAAGTTTATGTCTTCCCCTTTTGACATGCTTGTCAATCTCGGCGGGGTTGTTTTTTTTTTTTTGATAACATCTGACATGTGTAGAGAAAAAAAAATGGAAAAAAAAAATTATGAGGATAAATAAATAAAATTTTTAAAGACTATTTACCACGGATGTATTTTGCATGTGGATTTATATATAGTGGTTGGGATGTTTTATTTTTTGGGTCGATCACATATTGCAGAAACAAGTGGTCGTATGTTTGCTAAGTTTTTTTTTATTCAAATATATTTTATTATGATTAAATTGTCTGATGACGACGGAATAATTCTTGGGCTGCTGATGCTTCCGTTTCACATCCGGTTTCCCGTCTTGATATATTTTTTATTTTTATTTGATTTCACTTTTTTTTCCAGATTATCTATTTTGGTTTTGCTTCTTTTTTTTTCCTCTACCTTTGAATATTTATTCTGTGAATGGCACTACTGTTTGTCATAATTCATAACGGACTTGCGATTGAGTTAACATGATATTAATTTTGACTAATTTTGATAATCTATAAATTTATTGAATTATATTTTTATTCGTTTTTGGATTGAATAAAAATTAAGTTTCATATTTAAAAGAATAAATAATATTATTAAAATTATACCGTTATGATTTATATGATTATTATATCGTTGATCGTATAACTACTCATTTTTTATAATTTTATTTTCACCGTATTTGTTTCGTTAATATTATTATTTTTTTTCATCGTCATTTCTTCGAGTAATTGACCTTTGAATATACAAGATTTTTATTTTCCCACTGGACAGGAAAATTTTAAGATTCAGTGGCTTGGAAAATTTTTAAAATAAGATAAATAAATGTTGAATGAATACCTAAAAGATTGTCGCAGAAGTTTTAACATAAAAAATATAAATCTGTTTGATTTAAAATTCTCAACTTGTCTTTTCGACAGACGAACAACAAACACATCACGACGAAGATTGATTTCCCTGCTTTATTTGATAAAATTGTCGCGTTTCTTCACTGGTGCAAAGACTTTTTTTTTAAATTTTTTTATTTATATAAACTCATAAAATTAATTTAATATGTTTATAGAATATTTTTAATTAAAAAAAAAAGCATCAAAATTAATTTACAATCCCTTTTAATATGAATTTTCTTTTTTTAATCTAAACGAATAATAAAAATGATATTAAAAATTTTTTCTTACTGAATAAAAAGATAAGCCGACCTGTTGTGTTTGTTTTTTTTTTTTTTTTTAATCATTTACGTTTCGTACACTATCAAAAAGAAAAAAAAAAATGATAAGACACGTGAAGAAGAGAGTTTATCTTTTTATTTATTTAAGAATATTTTTATGACTCGAGTTACAGTGAGTGGATATAAAATAAAAAAAAAAAATATAGACGAAATGATAATTTATTTAATTGATAAAATAGATATATGACCTCTATATTTTAATAGCTTCAAAAATTATATTTTATTTTGATACATTTTTCAAAATTTTATCACCTCTTTTTTTTCATTTTATATTTGCAATTTACTATCTCCATGAAGATAGTAACATGCTGACTTGAATATTTTTTTAAACTCTACAAAGTGTATATTTGTTTTTCGAGTAAAACCAGACCACCAGGTTTTTGACCGTATATAAAAATGATAAAGATATATAAAAAAATAAAATCAACCAAACCAGTATGTACTGCTGTTATAGTCTAAATAATTTTATTTTAATATTAAATCGTTTTTTTGATAAAAGTGCTATAAAATAAAAACCACGTGTGATTTTCAAGGTCGTAAAAATCGAATAAAAATAGATATATGTATTCAAAAAAAGCTACAAGATCTTTGGGTTATGTTATGATGCGGTCAATGTACGATATATTTCTGAAGAAGTATTGTATTGTAAATATCAACGATGTGTGTGATCGTCTACAGAGAATGGGAGAAATTTTATTCAAGAAGTATATATTAGGGGAGGAATCAAAAGGGACCTCACCGGCACGAGTCAAAACGTCTCGCAATAGGGAGTCAAAAACCTCATATCCCATCAAACTATTTTTTTTTTTTCCACTAAAAATTTCTTCCCTATTTTCTAATAAAACTATAACTTACCCCATGGCACTATTTTCAGTCGAACAGATTAGAGCTCCATTCTGACATCTGGTCCTGTACATGTTTTGTCTTTTCGAATATATATTTCCACACTCTTCCAAAATCTGTAAGAAAAAAATAAAAAAGATATTTTATTATAGAAGAAAAATTTTATATAAAAAAAAAGCGATAAAAGGATGAAGATTCTGAATAGATTACATCACCAACATATGACACACGGATAAAATTATCTTAAGTAATAAAATATTCTTGAAAAGAAAAAATATAAAATAACTTTTTAAGAATACAATTTTATTTTAACTTAATTGTTATAAAATTAGAAAGAAAAAAATAATTAAAAAATTTTTATGATGCGAGGATAATTAATTTTAATTCAAGTTGAAAATGAAATAAATTAAAAAAAAAAAAAAAATTAGATTAATTTTTCTGGATTATTATTAAAGTGACACATCAGTCAAGACTTGTATTTGTGTTTTTCCTTGGTTAACACGAAAGCATTTATGTACCAAGTGTTACCGCCCACGTGCCCATGAAGAAATCATGCGTGTCACCCCTAAATATGTCACTAAATCACCACGAACGAATATTATCCATGGGGGATTATTTTCTTCTTTGCTTCAATCATTCACTTATTTTTATTTTTATTATTATTATTCTATTCATATACATAGACATATATTTAGAGCCCTGAATATCGTTACCAATCTATTGATAGTTGTTCATTTTGGACCACGAAAAATCCATAAAATACATACTTATATTCTCGTGTACGTGATTAAATATATGAATCTATTTTTATTTGCATTATAGACAAATAAAACACGCTCGTGCGCATTTATTTTCGTTACTCAAATTATTTTATATATATCGTACCATTTTATATTGAAATGACTTATCAGTAAAAGCTTAATTTTAAAAAACAATAAATAAAGCGGTTTTCAATAATTTCTTTATAGAAATATAAAGAGTGATTAATTGTAATAACGAAAAAAAAAAAAAAAAAAAAAAAAAAGAATAAATTTTAAATATCAGTAGTTGATAATATTTGTGCGTTTAAATTTATGCAAAAAAATATTGATTATGCCATTTAATACACTGAAAAAAAAAAATAATACAAATGTTTAATTTTAAACTTTATTTTTCATATATCAATTATACATTTTTTAAATACATTATACAATATATTATTATTTTGTCTTATTGATAATAAGTGAATTATTTATTTATTTTTTTTAAATTAAAGAAAAGATTCCTTTAAACTGCAAGTTAAAATTATACAAATAATAGATAGTTAAGGAATGTCATCAATAGGTTCATCAGAATTTTTTACACAAAGCATACATCCATTACAATCCAAAAAGCTAGTACATTCTTTGGGCTCTCCACCTCTTTTTTCAGTAGTGTTACATATTGCTCCTGTCTTTGCACCCTTAATATCAACGGGTCTATACTTTCTATCAACTTTATTGCAAACACCGTCTTTACAATTTGGAATACTACCACAATCATCATCAAAATCATCGTTAAAATCATCAGCTTTATCATCACCATCATCTTCATTATTATCATCGCCATTATCGTTAGCATCATCATCATCATCGTCATCATCACTACCATCGTCATTATTATCATCACCATCGTCATTATTATCATCACCATTATCGTTAGCATCATCATCACCACTATCGTCATTATTATCATCACCATAATCAAAGTCCCCATCACCATCATTATTATCATCATTATTGTCATCACCATTATCATTGCCATCATCATCATTACCACCATTATCATCATTATCATTACCGCCATCATCATTACCACCATTGTCATCATTATCATTACCACCATCACCATTATCACCATTATCATCATTATTATCGTTTTGTGGCATTGAATTAACGAATAATATTGAATTAATTCCCACCATGATGATAAATAATATCAATAATTTTCCAACTTTAGATTTCATATTGAAAATTGTTTTTTTCTCTTGGGTTTTATTATTGTTTTTTATTTTTTTTTTAAATCTGTAATTGAAAATTTTTTATTTTTTATTATATAATTTTGTTTCTGATATAAAATAATAAAAATTATTTCAAAAAATATTAATTACCTTTTTCTTTGTTGATCAGTTGATATTTAACGTAAGCAATATTTATTAGCAGAAGTAATTTTTTTTTTTTTTCAACTTGTTATTGTGTTGATTGCAAAAATAATATTCGCTAAATATAGTGAAAACACTTGACTTTATATTATTGGTATATTTTTTTTTCAATAATTAGCTGATAATTACCTGGCTATTTTTGTTATCACAACCGTTTAATAATTGTTGTATATAATGTACGCTATTTATTCAACAATAAGAATTTTTTTTTTTTACATTACATTTTTATGTTTATCGTATTGTAAAAAATATATAAATACGAGACTTAAAAAGGTTCAATCAAGGGATAATATTATCTTTGACATTGTAGAATTTATTATTTAAAAAAAAATCCTCTTTGAAGTTATTTTGTTTTTAAAAATATTTTACTTATCTACAATGGTAATATTTTTCGTTATATTTTTTTACTTTTTTATATTTCCTATCAGTATAATGTTTTGTGTCTTATCAAAAATAATTACTTTGTACTGTCCTTCATATTATGCAACAAAAAATTTACTTAACTGTAAACAAAAGCTTATTTACTTATTTTTTTTTTTCATAAATAAAAAAAAAATTTGTTATTCAATTGTAAAATTTTCTATCAAATTATTTTTCGACTCAAGGATACTGTCCATTGTTTGTGTGATGGTTTATAATGTGAGGGGCTTTCATGCGATCATTCAACTTTATGTGATAAAAGACTTAATCTTAAATTAACTACTCATCGAAACATTCAATATAATGTTAATATCATAATTTTCAATAAAATACATAACAGAGCAAATAATATTTTTATTGTTCGAAAAAGAACATTATGGGAAATTTTCGTTCAATAAAAATAATAATCTTAATAAATACCTACAATACTGTTTTTAAATTTTGTAAATACTCATTTCACAATTGTCTTTATATTATTATTATTATTATTATTATTATTATTTAATTTTACTTAATGTGCATTGACACAAAGGTGAGATAAGGTCGAACTATGGCCTTTTTTAATTGATCGTTTCCTGTTCAGAACAATATATAAAAATTATTTATATATTATATACTACAACACACAAGAAGATGTCATCTTTGACCTGTCATTATTGCTGTCTTGGTTGGTCATTCTATATATAAATAAATGTATACATATACTAATACAACAATAACTGACTCAAGTGGATCTTTACTTTTTGTATATATATAAATAACTGAATTTTATGAATGCACCAGCTCGAGATAAAATTTGAAATAATAAAAACAATAATTTTTTTCACAAGTTCATCTTTGCATTGTCATTATACACGAATGATAATTATTTAATTAAACCGTGACAAGTTAATTATAATTAACAAGCTAATTGCTTTTTATGAAATTTACATGGTAGTTATTTCAATATAATTGCAGTCAAGACATCAACTTATATATATATACCATCATTAAATCTTATGCCTAGATTATGTATACTAATTTTATCATTTCTTACTCATCAAAGTTAAATGAATCTTAGTTATTCTCACGTTTAAAACATAGTTATCAAAAAAAAAAAATAATAATTTAGTTAGTATCTACATTGAAATTATTTAATTATAAGTTTCATATTTATTCATGTGATGAAAATAAATTTACATCGCAATTTATAAACTTTATAAATTTTAACTTTATGTATATTTTAAATTAAACAAAATATTATTATTTTGATTTAATTTAAAATTTTAATTAAGAAAAGCAACAGATGTTTTTTAAAAAATTATGAAATCAATTTTTCATCTGAATTAATATTTCAGAAAAATTCTAATAATATTAATATTTTTTTTTTTTTTTGTAATTTGAAGCAATCCAGGTGACAAAAATAAAAAAAAATAAAAATGGTTATTTAAAAATATAAAAATATAGTTATAATATTAAAAATTTCAACAATATGTTGACATCTCAATTTTCATTGGAAATAAATAGCTAGAATTATACAACCCAGGATTAAAATTGATTGTGAAAATAATTGAATAGCGTAATACAACTAATACTCTATGAATTTTATTGCCTGAAGGCGGATTAGAATAACATACATATTGACACGTGCTATATGTGGGCTTGTGTTAAACATGCATTCAATATTATAATTATTATACAAAAAAATGACGAACAAAGAAACTGTCAATATACACACAAACTCATCAATTGCACATTGTTTTACTAAGCAAGAAATACATATTCATATCAATTTCAAAATAACAATTATTAATTTAATCTCAAATTAATAATTGATATTATAACAACATCTGCTTTTTTTTTTTGCAGGATAATAAAACAATTATTATTATTTTCAAACAATTCCATCAGTCACAGCTAGTGACAAACTATTTTTGATATTTTCGATAACAAATTTAATTTTAATTTAAACTAATATAATGATGCACATCTTGATAAACAATTGTTTTATTTTTCAATTAAAATTTAATGAATTTTTTTTTTTTCGTTTTTTCATCTGTCACAAGTTGTGACTAATTGTGACTCATAACTGTCATTGTTTTAACTTTTAATTAGTTATTTAAATTTAATAAATTGAGTCAAATAAAATAATGAAAATTTTTTTTATATATTTAATGATATACACTGTGTTTGTGATAGCTCAATACATATTAAAGCAAAATAACCGCTAAGCTAAAAAATCATCCCCCAATATAATTTCATCAGTAATTATCAACGCCCTAAAAAAAGAGAACCAGCATAAATTCAAACATTGAGCATGACGTATACAATCATGTTTTTTTTATTTTATGCGTGTGGTTATTATTAGGCTTTGAGTTACAAATACATATCAGTGGGTAAATGTACATTTATATATAAACACGTGTACATACATGTACATATATTTATATAAACCACACACGGTGAAAGCCAGCCGTCATCGTTTTCAATTACAAACGTCAACTGTTGGCATTTGCACATTTGCTTATGTGTACTGGACATATGGACGCGTGTATTACCTATGAAATTGTTGGCAATAGGTATAACCTTCTCTTACCTCTATCTCACCCCCAACCACCCTTATTATTTATCCTTTGACGTACTACTAACCGCATCATGATATCTAAACAACCCCCTATGGCGATAATGTGGCTGACACACGACACAAACACAACAATCATTAAACAAACAAAATATATATATTTAAAAAAAATATACATAATAATTATTAATTAAATTAATTTATCATGTAAATACTGACGACAACCGAATAAATATGCAAATAATAAAATAAATAATGACGTTATTATTTTATTTTTATATTTAAAAGTCAACTGGGGGTATAATTTTTACGCACGCGTTTCGATTCATATCAGGGATGATTTTTTTGATGATAAATATCTCCCCTAAAATTTTTAAAACCATGAAAAAAAATATAAAAAATATATATCATCTGTCGCAAAAATTTAGGAATCTTATTTTTAATAAAGATGTGTCCATTTTATAGATATATATATATTTTTTTTTTTATTCTGACCATCTGAATTGATGGCTGTGAAAAAAATAAAAATATATTAAATGTATATATAAAAGCAATTTATTTATAATGAGGGGGCTTTGAATTTATATAAGTATATATTTATTGAGGGGAAAAATATATATTTGTAGAAATAAAAAAATAAAATATATATATTCAAACTATAAATGATCAGCCTATATTTAATGATTAATGAAATAAAGAAATAAATATATGAAAAATTGAGTAAAAATAAAAATTAAATATCTATTAAAAATTTTATTTTATAAACATTTATGTTATTGAAGTATGTACTCAACAGGGGGTTGGCACTTATTACCCTCAATAATATATGAAAATAATAATAATATATAAAAAAATATTAAATGTTCTTGTCCATCTATATATATTTTATTTTTTTTATATTTCTGTTTGATTATTTGGCAAGAGGGTGCTGAAAATCGAGAGGCTATACTGTAAAGGCGTGAATGCTCTCTTTGTCGGAATGCAAATGTCAATTCGATAGTCAGGGTTGCATTATGTCGTATGTATATATATATATAAATTTATAACAATGAAAAGAATGATGCTTCATAATAATGGTAAATGAGTAGAGAAATATGGTTATGCAAATTTAATATTATTTTTTTTTTTTTCAAGTGTTGGCTATAGTTTATATGTGTCTTTAATCTACGTCAAATATGTATACATGTACCTATGACGATGTGCATAATGTACCATATGTAAGTTTTAAAAAAATAATAATAAAAAAAAAGTATATAAATGCGTTGGGTTCATATATATCACGCTGTCAACCCCTCGAGACCGATCCCCCAAAATTACGAGAGGGCCCTCTGTTTATTTTTTTTAATTCCCCACCTCAATATTTTTTCCCCTTATCCCTCAAATCCATTGCTACATCACACGTATTCACAGGTATTCTCTTTTTTTTTTTTTATTTTTTTTTTGCAAAAGAATATTGCCTTGATACTTCATTTTTTTTTTTTTTTCCTTCTGATTTTCACCATGCTCATCGGTATATCAATTTCAATGAAATTTTTTTCTTTTTTTCATATATATTTATATATATTGTAAATCTATTGTCATCTCAACTGGACTCCCGCGGTTACCAGTTTTTTATACACGAGATTACATATTTTTTTTTATTTTTTATTCGAAATATATATTTATTATGGTCACCACATGACCATAAATATTAGGGGTCATTTGTAATCCTATAAAAAAAAATTGTATATTGAAGATGTATCTATTTCTTTTTTTTTAAATTGAACAAAAAAAAAATTAGATATACTGCTGGATTTAATTGATGCATCATTTTCGAAATAGCACTCGTTTTTATATGATAGAAATCTTTTTTTTTTTTTTTTTATATAGTACCAGGTTCTATCATTCGGGAATTGATTGAATATTTTTTCATGATTGATGACAGCTAACGAATTTTTTTTTTACAAACTTTTTACATATAAGGTCGAGTATATAGAAATCCCTGACCTTGCTAGTGATATACAAACACATTGAATAAACACAATAAATTTAATCAAAATTTTAAACAGCGATTTTATACTCGGTTTATTTAACTAAGTCTATTCAGAACAGCTTTACAACTGGGCTATCAATAAAAATCATGAATAAACACAATAAATTAGATGATTGATTTTTAATTTAAAAAAAAGAAGAGAAAACTATCTACTCGAGTAAACAACAAAAGACAAATCTCTTCCTACTATTTTTCAAATTAATTACACAATCATTGTTTTTATTTAAATTATCAATTGAATAATCATAACTAACCGAGTAACATAAATAAAATAATTTTAATTCAAGCATTAATATTAAATCACTGATGTGAATTTTTTTTCTTTTCATTAGTATACTAATAAATCGAGTGCTTTTGCAACGATTTTATATAAAAAAAAAAATAATTCAGGAGTATACAGGGAAGAATAAATAAATAAAAATAAATGATTAAATTTATGCAATATGTATATGCAGGGGAATTAAAGCGCCAAGATATTTCAGTGTCTGCAGGGGGCACATTGCATTTATATATGATGGATCGATTTATCACTGAAATAAAATTATTACAATGAGCAAAAAATAAATATAAATATCGGGAGTTATAGTGCAATTGAAAAATAAAATAAGTGTATATGTATATGAAATATGCGGTGATCCATCATAATTTTCGAAGAAACCATGCGTATATTAACATATATTCATGTGCAACGAATATGTATGAATTTCATTCTCATTGCAGCGAGACAAGTATCATACGGGACATCTGTCTATCATTCACTCAGCCTTAAAAATATTTTATTTTAAATTTTTTTCATCATAGACCCTTTGCTTGATTTTGCCTGATGTGTGCAAAGGTACTTAAAGTGCTTCACTTTAATATCCATATATTTTATGTGTGTTCAAGAATATTTGGATTTATGTTCACACTATACTCCCGGAACCGGAAGGGACGGATAATTTTGTCTTCAAAAATATCATGTCAAACTGATATTGAGATTTTTTTTTCATATTTCGTTGACGTCTGCAGTTGTGTGGAAACATATGTTTTTTTTTTTCATTTTTTTCATAATTTTTTTATGATGATATTTGATGGCTAATGTTTTTTAGTATTAAATACAGTTATTTTATTTATTTTTTTTAATACTGTCATCACCAACGACACAGTTAGAAAATAAATAAAACTAAAAAAAAAAAAAATATACATGTATATTGGAATTTTGTTTATATGTAAACTGTCACGTGATTAGCTTTGTGATAAAAATTGATTTAAAAAAAACTTTGTGTGATAAGTAAAAATTGAAAGTTAGAATTTTTTTTTTTTTTTTTTTTTCGTGCAGTGATTAGTCTACCGTTCCACACGGTTGACATGTTTTTTATAACAACCGAAATTTAGAAGCACAATTACTGTATTTAATGAATATTTTAATTATTAATTTTATTATTTTTAAATTAATTTAATATTGTTATTTAAGTGAATTTAGTTACGGTGTTTATAGTTGTCTGAATAATAGTATGTCAAATGAACACAGATCTCATGGAAGGTTTCAAAAAGTGGGTGGTTCTATTCGTGTAAAAGAAAAGAAAAGACATAAATTATCAGGTAGTTTATTTAATCTTCCAAATGTAAATAAAAGTGAAAATATCAGGTATAATTTATTTTTTTTACTATATTATTATGAATTTTTTTTTGATACATTTAACGTTACAAAATATATATTTTTAATTTGAAAATAAATGAGTCAATTTTCAGTGTGTCATGAAGCGTGTGATGACATGTGAACAAAATCACACGCTCTCAAACAAGTAATGCCACAACACGAATAAAATTCTTTATCAATTTACTAAATTCCCCCGGAAAAGTTTTTTTTTTTTTTTCTATGAGTATAGTGATAAACACTGACATTTGTTTATATATAGAATCAAATATTTTTTTTTTTTTTTTTTTTTTTCTACTGTTATTTTATCAATGATAAAAAAAAAGCAAGATAATATTTTTATGGAAAAAAAAAATAGGTATGTTTTTGAATATTACCTAAGATTAAAAATAAATAGTTCAAAATAAAAAAAAAAATTATATTGTTGTTTATAAAATTTTTCAGTGATCGATAAAATTGTTTTTATTATTTTTCTGTATATTTATATATGTCGAATTCTTTTGGACAGTGGATATTATGTTTTGCACCCTCGACCCTTTTTCTAGTCAACACATATATATTGTGTGGCTAAAAAGGTGTCTTGTATTTTGATATCTTTTGACAAATTTATAAATAAATAGCTAGAAAATATTCAACGCCTACAAAAGATTCAGTGAATAGACGTTCATGTCACTGACCATTCTACAAAAGGAATTATTTTGAGGGATATAATATATATTTTTAGAATGTTTAACAGCCGGATTGCTTTCAAATAAAACTCAAGTAATATGACATGAAAAAATATGTTATATATATACTGAATCTATCTTTAAACCAATTCACAGTGAATATTAATAACTTTTTTATTTAAAAACAAAGTAATTTAAGATAATTGCGTCAAAACAAAAAAATAAAACAACCATTATCTAACCCTTGTTTACTCGACAACAAATAAATTTGTCAAGTGGATTGTTTATAACACATGCACTTTTTATAATATAAAAACAAAAAAAAAATAATTTTTTTTCATGTCATTGACCACTGCAGTGTTGATAATGACGCTTGTGAATATACTCACACCTGGATGACTCAGTAAAATTTTATTCTCTATAGTAATTTTGTTAACTCCACTTAATTGTATTTCCAAAATCATTTATAGATTCAAGGTTAAAAAAAAAAAAAAAAGTCTATTGAATGAAAAATTGGATTAGATTTTTCGTGTTGAAATGTTGAAAGTTCGTTAGTGGAAAATATACATGCAGCTGCGGCAGATGCATCGAATATTTAGAATTAAGTATTTTTCACTTCGTGGGGGAGTTGTATATATATTGAGAGTTAATAAATTTTTGTGTATATAAATTTTATTATTTTCAATATATATTTAAGACAATCTGATGTAACTTTTAATTAAAAATAATAATGATTAATGAGCCATTTGTAAAATGTAAAAGTTCTATTTATAGAAAATTGTTGATATAAATTCGTCACGTTTTGTTAAACGATATATAATTTTTATGTTTCAGGCGACAAGCACAGTCAATATACGATGAACCGAAAGAAAGACGTTCATTATCTGAAGAACGTGCTACTATATCTCCTCATGATGTAAATATAACAGAAAAATTATTTTTAACTAAACACGAGATGACTAAATGATATATACTGTTTATTAATATTAATTAAATTAATTTTTTTTTTTAGGATTCAAAACTTGATTTTTTTGATTTACTTCAAAAAGCACAAAGTTCTAGACTTGATGATCAACGATGTGCGCCTCCTCCTTGTTATAACCAGGTATGATACCATATGAAATAACAATTTTAATTAAATTATTAAACTCTACTACTACGGCGACTATAAATTAATTTCTAAAAATAAAATTAATTTACAGTTAAACTCTAATTAAAATTTATTGATTTGATAAATTAATAATAGCAAAGTGGCATAAATTTGGAAACAAAAAATATATAAAAATAAAATATAAATATAATTTTTAGAAATTAGAGAATAACGGTACCCTTATAATTTCAAAAAGAAAAAAAAAATATTATTTAATTGATTAAATTGAGAATACAAATCATTTTTCTTTTGTTGTATATAAAAAAAAAAAAAAATAGTAATAATTTTACTCAAGTATCCTAAATTTGTTCTCACATAAGAAAAAAATATTTTTCTATTTCTCAATTAATTACAATATAATAATATTTTTCATTAAATAATAATTTTTTTATTACTCGTAATTATCAATAATAAAACATTGCAACTATGATGAAAAATATAATATCTAATTGTAAAATTGATTAGCTTATTTTAATGAATATAATAACAAATTAAAAAACTGTTGTAACAATATTAACTGTGTTACAAACTTAATCGTTTTCTCGTCTGAGAAAAAAAAAATTTATGTACTTTTTTGAAAGGGGTAAATATCATGTACATGCGTCAACGCCTCTCTTTCACATCTCATATATTTTTATTCTTATCATGTGGCTCGGTTAGTCAGAAACAAATATCTCTTTGGGTTAATAACAATAAAAGTCTATTAACAACATTGGCATTTACCAAATGTCTTTTCTTTCTCACAGAATATATTTTTCCTACTATATCAATTTTCAAGCATCATTTTTTTCATATATATAGTTTTCCAACTATCTTGTCATATCTATAACACGTTCCTTTTGTATTTTTTTTTCTCTTTTTTCGTCAAGTTAAATATCTATCGATTAATAACTCGTACTGGGATAGTTTTAAAAAAAAAAAATGATGTTTTTCTTTTATCAAAAATACATGATATAATATAGGATCCGCCTATTTTCATTTTGAATTTTGTCCGTCTGTCTATACGGGTCCGTGAGAAGATAGATGAAGTCAATTTTTCATGCAATAGAAAATGTCCTTGCGTTCGGCCCCCTGACGAATCCTTCTGTCATGGACTTTTTGAGAAAATCAACGTTTTAGCCTAAAGCTTTACAGTCAACTATTTTTTTTTATTCTATTTTTTTTTGTATATTATATTTCTTTACATACACAGTGTGTTTAGTGACTAAACATGTATTCTGATATGTTACGCTAAAATTATCTACGTTTTCTATTTATTTTTTTTATTTTTTGCTAAATATCCTGAAATTTGACCATGAAACGCATCAATCTACATAAATTTTAACAATAGATTTTTACTTTGATGGATGGTTTACATTGACAGTTAAAATCTAATTATTTCATATTCAATTTATGGAAAATTATTATAAATTACATGATGAACATAACGGCGTTAAAAATCATTGAAGATAAATATTATTAGCGAGTGTAGGAAACATGAAATTTGATGATCCAGTTAAAGATTCCATTAAAAAAAATATATATATATAATTTTATTAGCTTTTTTTAGAGTTAACGGTGAAATAAGAAATTTTACGAGTTTTTAAATTTTTTGTGGCTCATGTTGGGGTTTAATTATCTTTTGAAAAATATTATGGGAAATGGTTTGATGGAAATTTATCATGCCTCGAGCATACGAGGATTTAAAAAGAATTAAATACTTTTTATGTATTTTTTTTTTTGATAAAATGTGCAGTCCCTCTTGACAGATAATTTTAGAAATAAATTTTTTAAATTTAATTTGGGACTCATGTAGCTACGGTCGGTAGAATAGAGAAGATATTTACCACTGTTTGAAAATTGAAGAAGCAAATATCATACTGATCAAAAGCCGGTAAAGTAAATGTTATAGATCCTTGTTATTCTAGATCTTTGTATAGATCCAGGTCACAATTAACAATTGAATTTAAAAAAAATTATAAGAATCTTAAATTTACTTTGACTTTCATTTTTAATATTACCATAATTCAAATTGAACATCAATGTTTATTGTGACATGGAAATCTTTGTTACGTTCTAATAACCACATAATAGAGCACTAAAAATTTATTATGAATGAAGTATTAAAAAATATTAACATTCGATAGATATACTTCGATTTCAGTTAACCATCAAATTATTTTACATATAATTATTTAAAAAATAAAAAAAAGTATCACGCAAAATTTTATTATAGTCAGTCGTTAACATGCTTTTTATTATTAATTTTAGAAGAAAAAAAAAACTTGGTGGAATGTCTTCTTTCATGAAATGCATGCACCGAGTTGAATAAGATTTAAATTTATTTTTTATTACATTTCTTTTTTTTAATTACGTTGATATATTTACAATTTGTATAATGTCTTATCCAAATGTAATTAAAAAATCACACACTTTTTTTATGAATATGTCATTTCATGTGAAATTTCCGTATCTTTTTTTTCCTACTTCTCAAGATGCATTTAGCTATACGAATTATATTTGTTATTAATTTTTTTTTTATTGTCTTTTGATAAAATTTTATTTTTACAACTTGTTTAAAGTTTAAACTTCCGTATTTTTTTTTACAGAATCATACTATAACTTTCTCAGTTTTATTATGATTTCTGCAATATTTCCGCATTGTCCTAACGATATATATTTGTTTTTTGTATTTTCCGTATATTTTTACAATTATTAAATTCCTCATTTCATTTTTTCTAACGAATTATTCATAGCTTCTAGCGAAATATATTTTATTATTTTTGTTTATCCAAGTTAAAGCAGGTGGTTTTCTGTGGCTGTTATAAGAAACGACATTGCTACCAGACCTTAGCTTCGCTCATAAAAGGGCCATAACAAAACGGATGTTATTTCGTGGTTGGCTTGTTCATTGTTGATTGTACTTGCTGATGTGTATGTTAAAAAAAAAAATAATACACATATATATACGGGTAACCTGGCTTCCTATACAATACTCGACATTGCAAATATACCCCATGGCTTCAACGAGTCTACTCCCATTACAAAACTCCGTTTCCGTTTGCCAATTTTCAACCCTCCATCGAAAATACACTCAATACATTTTTGTGGATATACAATAGATATTGTACATGTACTTAACATAATACAAGTGATAATGAAACGTGATACTTTTTGGTTTATGTGGTTGTTGTGAGAATTTTATTCCGGTCAATTTTCAGGTCTTATCTTATTCGGATCAAATTATTAATAAATATACTTCCGAAAAAAAAAAAAACAAAAAAAATACTTTGCGGCAGTGAGTTTCAATTAACACGCTTCTCTATTGTTTTTTTTTTTGCAGATAGATAATAAAATTATTTGAAGATTTAGATTAAATTATACATATAAAACGGTTGAATAATAATGAAAAAAAATTATATGAGTAATAAGCGTATATAATTCTCATGGTCATAGAACGGGTCTTACTGGTGTTTCACGATCACCTCACTCTACATTTAGACATAATTTTATTATTACTATTATTATTAAAGTACATATATGGAAATCTACAATCTTTACGCACGTTGGACAGAAAGATATAAAAAAAATCGGAAAAAATATATTTGAAACATAAAAAAAAAAAAAAAAAGAAGAGTATATATCTTCCCCTTTGTTGAGTGTTGGTTTATAGTCAAAAACCATGACGTTGAATGTCAGTGCACAGCTCAACCGGGACTTGCTTTTTTTTACTTCTTGATAATTTTTTGTTTAATTTAAAAAAAAATTGTATATACCTGTATGACCGGAAATGCTATATCATAAGGTAGCCAAGGTAGTGTAGGATTGACCCAATATATGTTTTTCAAAAATTTAATTACCATCAGGTGACAGAGAGTTGTCTGTTGTTCATGTGGTTTTTTGCGTCCACATCCTGAGGATGATTTTAATTTTTTTGATATTTTTATTTCTCCTGTTTCATCAGTATTCAAACATATATATGCATGTCTACATGTATACACTTGAAAGTCGAGACAACACAAAGGATTTGAATTCACCCACACAAAAATATATATATCTACTTTCTCAACATCTTAGTTGATTTTAATTTTTATTATTATTTTGCATATATTCGCACTGGTTCAACATGACTATTTTATCAGATTACAAGTATTGTTTCAATATTTCATCGACCATTCTATCATCTGTGTGTATATATATATACATATATCGTTTCACATTTTTTGACCTCTTTAGAAAACTCGATTTAACTCTATTTGGTTTGTGATTTTCATCATTTCACTTCCAAGTATATTTTACTTGTCGATTCATCTACAATTTTTTCTACTTTTTCGATAAGAAAAATACGTGCATTTTGTAAATTACAACGCACGTTTTACTGTCATTAATAAATATAATTATCATTTTTCGATTACAAAATTTTTAAAAGTTCAAAGTATTTTGCTATTTGCTTTTTTAAATTCAACTGCAGAAGAAATATTGTTTATTTTTTTTTGGGATCTATGTTATCGAAAGTATATGCAAAAATTAAATAGTACAACTTTTCAATAGATTTATAAAAGTGTATGTCTAGATATAAAATGACCGTGAAATAGCATTGGCGTAGAAATAGCAAGTAGTATAATTTTTGTTGTCGAAAGACATACAGCACTAGTATCTTTTTAGTAAGGTGTTCGTTTACGTTCTATGTTGTGTGTGGTACGCCACGATGAAAAAAAAAATATATTATACAAGAAGAGGGGACACAACTGCCTGTTTGGAGAGTATATGAAAAAGAGACTTTCAGCTATACGAAAGGCCTCGACTAAACTCTGTATCAAATACGACGCCAGTTGTGCCTCTGACGTTACACGTGTTGGCATTAATGTGCTCCATTATATTATCCACGAATAATTGCAAAAAAAAACATTAAAAACCGTGTGAAAAACAATACTAAAAACAATTGATTAATTAAAAAAAAAAAAACATTTTTTATGATATAAATATTGTGCTCCAATAATATCATTATAATATTTCATTTGTTAATTGAAAAAAAAAAAACAAAAAAAAAATATCTGCTTTGATACTCCATATGATAACAAAAGACTATTGACTTTCATATTGAAAAATACGATATAATTTGTCGTGAATTTTGTTTTATACACGTGAATTATTATTTTTTTTTTTGCTCTCGTTTTATTTATCAATAGCATAGCGTAAATAATAACACATATATTTTTTTATTTTTGACGTCATGCACGTGTGTTAAATAATTGTTTTTTTTTTTTTTTTTTTTTATTACAAAAATATAATCAAGTTTCAAAAGTCTGTATGTGTGAGTTTGTGTCGATTATTTATTTATTTATTTTTTTCAAATGTGTAAATAATTGTTTGAACAAGAGTTGTTATTTTCCTAGTGAAAAAATTAAATGAATAATTTGTTTGATCAACTTGAAAATTGAAATAACATGAAGTATTAATTTTGGAGTAAAAAAAAAAAAGACACTGATTGGCAAGTAACTTGGTTAAAGAAAAAAAAAAAAAAAAAGAAATAAAATAATAAACAAAAAGGATTTTATAATTTTCAATACAATTTGTATTAAAAATTAATAATATAATCAGTATCTATGTGCAATGTTGTGTACACATTGAGAGTGAAAGGTGAAATAAATAATAATTTAATAATAAAAAAATTTAAAAACGTGACTGTAATAAAAAAAAAAATTTATGATATAACAGTTGGGTTAGGTTATTTATCAAATTGGCTACCGAAGTACTGGGTGATATTTTTTATCAAGTTAAAACACTGAAGAAAAACGTGGTGATGGGTGTGTTAAGGTGGAGGCAAGATCTAAGATCTGAGCCTGGAGATGATCATCATGATGAACAAAGAACAAATGGAAATACGTCAAATAATGATTCTGAGGTGATAATAAAATTAAATAATATTAAAATATAACTATAATCATTTAAATTTCATCCCCATTATTTAAAGAAAATTATTTACTCAATTTTTTTCTTTTTATTTCTTCAAAACATATATATTATTTATTTTTGGAAATGACAATTTTAATTTTATTTTTAATGGAAAACAACGTTAAAGAATTCGTAATGGAATTGGACAAACTATTATTTTTTTTTTCTTTTTAAATAAATAAATAAACAGGAGAATAAAAATTGCATTCCCGAATTAAAATTAAGTTTAAAAGTGAGAATTAACAAGTATAATAAATGTAAAAAAAAAAAAAAAACAACAAGTGGAATTTAAAGAGCTCGTAAGTCGATGAAAGATTAGAAAAAAGAAAATTATTTAAACTTTTGTTATTTAGTTTCATCAAGACTTAGACATTGCAATTTTCGTAGAATAGATATATTTAATATATATAAATAACTTGAACTTACAAACTAAAAGCACGCTTTAAAACATCAAAAGACATATAAAATTTTTTGGTGTATTATGCACACAGAATTATCTGAAGTTTTAAATTTCATGGGTATAATTTAATACTCAATAAACTCAATGATGAGCTATCATTCATCGTATGATTTATTAAGTATCTATTTGGTCTACTGGCTTTACATAAATAATAAATAATATATTATATTAAATACAAATTTATTTAAAAAATAATAAAATTCAATTATTTACAAGGCTATTTAAACAGTTATACTCGGATGAAAATTATTTCAATAACTGTCTTCCTGTAATATCTGTGCACAGACCAACGCAACCATTAATTTTTTTTTTTTATTATCTTTATAATTTTTTTTCTACAGATAACCAATGATGGTTCGTTCACCTGAATTTAGACTTATGACCTCGTAACAAATAAATCTATAACTATCAATTTTTCATTTATCCAATATATCTGTGTTTTTTAATAAGCTCTATAATTAATTTTATTTTTCTTTGATCATCTCTATAGTTAATTAAATACAAATTGATATTTAAAACAAAAAAAAAAAAACATTTCATTGTTATATACTTTTAATATTTTTGTCATTTAATTTGTTTTTTTTTTTTTTTTTTAATTTAAAACAAAACTATTGTCCATGACTTTTGAAAATGAATTTTTTTTTTTTTTTAAACGCCAACGCTTAGTCATCATTTGCATGAACAGTATATTTATATTTTTTAATATTCAATTTAATAAAATGTCATGTTATTGTGTATTCATAAAATAGATCTTATAAAGAATCATAAAAAGTAAAAGCTCATTGGAAAGCTGATGGCTATATAAACCTGTCCATTTAATTCAACTTTCTAGCATATTTTCAATTTAATTTTTTAAACTTGGTTTACTTTAATATAGTTTATTCTGCTAAAAAGTTTTTTTTATTATAACTATTTT
This sequence comes from Aphidius gifuensis, assembly GCF_014905175.1. Taxonomy (NCBI): domain Eukaryota; kingdom Metazoa; phylum Arthropoda; class Insecta; order Hymenoptera; family Braconidae; genus Aphidius; species Aphidius gifuensis. The sequence goes on from NC_057788.1 coordinate 25,743,658, forward strand.
TCAATTGATTGGTAATTATAAAATGTTATAATTATTCGAGGAATTTAATTTAACTCGTGGATTCTAATTTCTTGACTGAATAGCATAAAATTAATATATTAAAATATTTAAATTAAAAAGTTGTATACATATTTGATTGAAGAAATTATATTAAATAATTCGTTAAATTGATATGCGAGAAAAATAATTTATCAAAGGAGTGGTTTTTAAGTGAGACAATCAGGATTGATCTTTGTATTGTTTAAAGAGGAAGAAGACATTTGAGATAATTTTCTAACTAGCCATTTGAAAAAAAATAGATATATATATTTATTCAAACGATATCTATCACACGTTCTGATGAATAAAATTGTCGGATATATTTACTTGATAAATTAATTATTGCCGATTTATTTATTTAATCAATCATCTCTTGATTTTTAATTATTTTTAGTCTCTATTTAATTATTTATTATTTCTTTTTGTCGAGCTATGTATTATCCTCTTTTTTGTCCTCGCAAACTGTCGACTCGTGACGAGGACATACACGCAACAGTGCACTCGTGTATGGGAATTTGAAGGTTGGTGAATGTCTCTTGATTTAAAATTAAAAAAGTTTTTTTAAATTTATTTGACGTCAGATATGAGAGTCGTAATAAATACATAATACACTGATTCACTTGGTGTAATAACAATTACTGTGATTAAACGCGTTTGTTATATATATTTTAGCCTTTTTTTTTTTTCCATTATAGAGACATTTGGTATTTTTGTTGATAAATAAAATATATATACAATGTCATTATAAATTTTTTAGATTGCATTGGGAGGGAAAGTTCCCAGGTGACTCATATTTTCAATCAATTATTCAATTATTGTTATTAACTGTTTGTTTACATGTCTGATTCATCCGTGATTTTATTCGCATATACTCGCATTGAATCGAAGATCCTGATAGAGTTAATCAAATTAAACAAAATAAATTTTCGATTTGTTTTTCTTTTTATCTATTAGTTGTTTTTTTTTTTAATGCTTGAATCTTTTTCAAGTCGAGTGTACTTGTTACTCGCGTATTCTTAAAAATAATTGGATTTAAAAATTTTTTTGGATATAATTTTTTACTGGTATTGAGAGGAAGTTTGAGAATTTAAAAATCAGATTCTTTGTTGCGTAACTAACAGCTGGATGATTTTGCTGCGTGACTGATAATTAAAAATAATAAAAATTGAAATAAAATATAACGAATATAATTATTATATACAAGTACGTATTTGAATAAAGCAAAAACTCGATGAAAAAACAAGTGACTTATGAATTTTTAAATTAAATAATTTTATGAAATAAGGGGTTTTTTATGTACCGTTGATTTATTGAAGGATAAATATTTTTATAGTTTTAGCATGTTGCTAATTATTAAGATTTTAATATTGATCGTTGAGAATTTAAATTTTTTTTTATTTTTTAAACTGTTATACACTCAATTTTTGAGACTTTCTTAGTTTATTTTTTTGGTTTTTTATAAACATTTCCGTTGGATTTATTTTTCGGACATGTGCCAGGTGCTTATCGAGCAACGACGACTCGTGTTGCAGCTGCCTCTGACAACATGCGGTCATTTCTATCAGCTTTTTAAAAAATTTTTATCGTTATTTATTTAAATTTTAAAATAAACCAAATACTAGAAAAATAAATATAAATAAGTGCTTTTAAAATATTAAATCTTCAAAGTACATTGAAAATGAATCAAAAAATTTTATTTTAAATAAATAAATAAAGTCAAATGTGTGAAAATTTAATTTTTTAAATCAAATACCTAGACAGGAAGTAAATTGATAAAAAGTAAACTAAAATTATTTTCTAATCTATAATTTTTTATGTTGTTTGTTTATTTTATTTTTTTTATTTTTACCTTGAAAGCGATATATTGTTAAATATCGATAATGAAAGGTAAAGTTTATTGTTTTTAAATGACCGATATTTTTTGCTTTTTATTTATTTATTTATCAATATGCATAAACTAGCCCAAATTTGGTTTGTCGGTAAAACGCATGTGACATTGTCGTTGATAAGTTAGGTCGAGTATTTTGTTGTTGCTTCCGTTAAATATTTATTTATTTTGTGTGTGGGCCTGCCGACAAATACCATTGACAATAAAACATTTTTTTTTTTTTTTTATTACTATTATTGTTTCATTACAGAGAAAAAGATTCACAAATACAAATGAATTTTCTACACAGACGTATATACTTATCAATATAATTCTTGGCACACCTTTGTGCATATATATATATTATAAAACTGAAAAATGGGCGCGTCCAACAATGTCCATGGTCCTGAATAATTCATTCTCAAGAGAGTCACCAAAGTCTCTACTCGTTATACAAATTTTTATATTTTATCTCACTTTATTTTTATCACGTACTTGCTTAAAAAGTACTTTCTCAGTTTTATTTTCTTCTGGTTATTATTCTTAAATTTTTTTTAACAACACTACTTACTTTGCTTCAATTTTTTTTTGTCTATTTTTTTGTATTTTTATTCTACTGCAATTTGAAAAATTTTATAGGACATTCGTGAACAAATTTTATCTGACATTTTGTCAGTGGATATTAATTTTTGTGCAATATTATGTCTCGTTTTTTTTTCATTTCGCGCTTCAGTGATAATTTCTAGCTTCATTATGAATTTATTTTTTAATACTTTGTATTTAATATAACATTTTTTTTTTAAATAATTTTTGCTTTTATATTCGCGTTATTAATTTTTTTTTTCATTCCCTCTCTTTATCTCTATAACTGTAAATATTTATAATAAAAAATCAAAACAGTAATGTATCATGCATGTTTACTTTGATAATAATAAATATTTTCATTTGTAATATTTATTATTTCTTTTTGATAATTTTTTTTCCAGACATTTAATAATTAAATATTCTTTTACTGTGTATATCAAAATTAAAAATTAAAAAAAAAATCTTTTCACAAAGTGCAGAAACTTTTCAAGTTGTAAACTTTTGTCTTGGTTCATACACCTCTTGTAAAATAAAGAAAAAAAAACATAAAGTTCCTGACTGATGCATCATGTCATGCATACATGTGAGTTTAAATATTGCAAAACCAAAAGCATGGTAAAATATAATGGCCAGACTTTAAGTACTATATATTCAACCCTATCGTTTTATTATTTATCAAGAGCCAAAAGATTCTCCCCTTTATCTTGAAATCTTTCCCATTATCCCTTTTATTTTTCCAAAAAATTTTCTACCATTTATTTTCTACGCTTGGAAAATAATTTCAACCATCAAAAAGATAAAAATCCGGTCATTTTACTAAACTGTTTTTACAAAAAAAAATCCTATGTTAAACTATGAAGAAATTTATTTCAAAATTTTTAAAAATAACAATACTATACTTGATTAATAAATAAAACAATTAGTTTTTAATATACGAAAGTTTTGTTTTAAAGCCTTTTTTTATGTCGACACAATTACGTATGTAAATATTACTTAAAATTTTGTCTCATTAGATTTTGTCAGATTGTTAAAATTAATACCCCCATCGTATTTTCTCCACACGTATATATAAAACCAATGTATTTTAAACACCCACTATGAAATGATGAGTCACATTCTTTGAGTTTCTTCTTGCAAAATAAAGAGGACAAATCTCTTTGCTCTACAATTTACGGTTTCTCCATAATTTTTTTTTTTTACATTATTATTATCTTTATTTGTTTTCCTTTCATATTTTTTCTTTTATATGATTTTTATTTTGTTTATTTGGCTTTTTATTAGTTTCCTCTTCTTTTGACATTAGTATTTTTTTTATATTCATTGTCAAGCCATCAAGCCAGGTCATTTGGAAAATGTTTCTTGCGAAAATTGCTATTGTATATTTATTTTATGATTTGCTAATTAACTTGCTTAATTATATTACTTACAAAATGTTTATTTCATATAAATTAAAAACTTTAATTATAAATATACATCTTGGATTAATTAACCTTTCATTTTATTTATATCTTTTTTTTTGATTAATAAGTTTGTATATATGTTATTCAGTTGAATAAACATTACGCGTTAGTATATGAATTTAAATTTCATCAGTATATTATTTTGTAGGCGCTGAAGTGTTTTAATGTTTTTAATATATAATTTTATGAATATTATAATTTAACTTAATACTATACTTGGAAGAAAGTTTCATCAAAACTATAATATTTTAATATTTTCTAAATTTTTTTCCTCATCTTAATTTGTATTTAAAAACTATTTTCTATCTATTTTGTCACTATAATTTTTAAGTGTGTTTTTCTTTGATTTTTAACTGTCACACAGCTTGATTTTTGTATCTCCAATTTCGTTGGTGTCCCTCGAGATTTTTAAATGTTACATAAACCAGCTGGTCTTTTGGGCATATCCGAATTATGTATCAAAGTAAAAAATATTTATCCCAACAGAATTTTGAATCTATTTCCGAAGAAATAGAGTAATGGCTCTACGTTAAATATTTTTAATCAGTTAATAAAATCCAAAGTACGTCATTATCGTTCTAAGAATTTAAAAGAATATTTAAAAAAAAAATGACCTTATTGGAGAAATTCATATTCTCGTTTTCCGGTAAAACAAATTCTATTGAATATTAATTAAAAATGATTGATAGTATAAAAGAAATAAATTTCAAATGAAATGATAATCGAAACAAAGAGATAATTTCAAATTAAAAAAAAAACAAAATTTGATATAATTTTGGCATGTTTGATAAATTAAATAATAAAATTATATTTTTTTTATCGAACTATCAGTTTGAATGTCAGTTGTGTCAAGGGCATACATTTCACTCTAGAATAATATTGAATTTTACAAATCTGACATTCATGTCAAAAACACAAATACACAGACAACCTTTGTATCAACAAGTACTGATAACAATTCATTCTAAAAGGTTAATAATTTTATTTCTAGTTAAAAAAAAATAATTAATTAATTTCAAATTAAATTTCAAAGTTATTAAATATTTTCCGGTAAATGATATTACATTAATTTTTTTTTTTTCATGCACGTTTCAATTGAAAAAAAAATATTTTAATATGTTTTTTGGTTTACATACACGTGTACTTGTTTTTTTTTTTAAACATGAATTTTCACGAAAAATAATTCTATTAAGGTTGAAAAGACAAAGTGTATAATTATCCTTCCACTGTTGCCCATGTGACATAAGTCTACTTCAATAAAAGTTATTCATCCCTTCCCAATTTAAAACATCAAGTATTTCTAAATGCGTATGCAAGGATGACAAAAAAAAAAGTCAAATAAAATAAATATATACGAAAAAAAAAGGAAAAAAATTGAAAAATTATAAATAGAATAAAAACTAAAAGTAATGGAGAGTAGAAAAAAAAAAAAAAAACATAAATGAGACACACATTTCTACTTGGATCCAAAAGAATTTACATTTCCCCTCTTTGAGTGTTGTCACTGCCAAATATAAACGTGCAATAAATCAGGAAATGTCTTAAAGTGACAGTAAAAATAATAATGAAATTTATATAAATATAAATTTATATATTATATTTCAATAAATAATAAGATAAAAATATTTTACATCAAATTAAAGTTGCATTGTTTTGTTAAATACAATTTGTATTATTATTTAAAAAATAAAAAAATTTCCAGAAAAGCTGCGAAAAAAAAGAAACAAATGAATGCAGTTGGATGTATTCTCTACCATTTTCATCGACATGACAAGCATAGAAGAAAATTAACAACCCTTAGTAAAGGGTGCAAAGTGCAATTTGAAAATCGCAGAAGCATTATGCACTATATTTATTATTTTTATGTGGAGGTGTGTCAGAGGCGTGTTGATTCTAAAAGTTTTATTTTATTTATTTTGCATGAATCTATCATCATGCCACCACCTGATGCATTTATCGTCTATCATAACAACGATGTTTATACAACATTTGTTGGTTATTATCCACAAGATTATTTATTTAAATATCGTACAACTAAATCAAATTCTAATAATTGGTTTGGAAAATTTATTTCATATATAAATCAAAGTGATACGTGTTTTTTTATTTCAAGACAAATTAAAATTCTCATTACTGGCTGCATCTTGCCGAGAACAGACGAGGTTTTTTTCTTATAATAATAAATATCTTGATGTTTTTTATTTTTTTTTATTACTAGATTTTTTTTATTATCAGTTATTACAAAAAATTATCCTTACATTTTTTTAAATGATTTATTATGTTTATTTATTCCGTTTATAATGTTAAAAAAAAAAAACCTAGTATTTTAGTTTCTTTTTAAAAATAATTATTTAGTTAATATTATTTTTCAGGTTTTATTTTTTTTTAATGTAAATTATATTCTTGCTATTTTAATTTCAGCTTGTTTAATTTTTAAAAATTAATTTACTATTTATATTTCTCTATTTTTGTTAATATTGATTTTTTATAAAAATAAGTAGATACATATATTGTTAATTTATTTAAAATTAAGAATATATTTATTATATTTTTAAAAATTGTTATTTTCAGAATGGAAGAACAGAACAGCCAAAAATTATTCAAATTCAAGCAGAAATACCAGAGGGTCATGCACTTATGAAAGCTGCAATAAAAGAAGCCGAAGAAAATTCATATGAAAAATTACCACCACTTGTTGTGGTACCAAAAGACTACTGGGTTGATGGTACAGAACATGATCATATTTTAAAAGAAGAATCAGGACAAGGATTTAATCCACCAGCACCTTGGAGGACTAGGCTAGATCATGATGATACCACAAAAAGCTATAAACGTTTTTTCTGTGATAAAGTAAGTTTTTAAATTTTTTTTTCCCCATTTAAAATTGTAATTCTCTGGACAAATTTCTCAATTATATTTTTATTATATATTATTAAATTTAATGAAGCTTTGTCAAATGCATTTTATACAATTAATTAAGATAATTTAAGGGTCGGAAGTTGGTCATAGAAACAAAAAGTTTATATTCTCTGAAAATTTCCGTTTCATATTTTGTTTGATCTTTCTCTTTATCAATTGCAACAAAAAAAAATTTAATATAAAAATAAAAAATAAATTAACTCATCATATTGAAAATTCATGTGAATAAAAATTAAAAAAAGAAATTCTCGAATATTCAACAAATGTTGAAATAAAAAAATTTATTATAAGAGTATTTTTATTTTTATTATGAACATATAAAATAATATAAACTCGAAGAATTTTTATTCGATGACTTGGCTATTTAGTCGAGTATTAATAGTCAGGAAAAAAAAAAAATATCATATAATTTGAAACTATATGAACAAATTACCGGGACGAATTGAATATCATACAAATATAAAAAAGAAAAAAAAAAAAAAAATGCAAGTAACATCATAGTTTCATAAATCGTATCCCCTTTGGAGCTCATAATTTTCTCTTTTTTTTTTAAATTCTCAACAGTCAGTAAGTATATCTAATATTGGAACGTAACCACCATCATCACCAAGCCATATATCCACCTACATATGACTCACATTTATCTAATTTTCTCTCTCTGCAATACATTTAGTATATTTCCGTATATATATTTCAAGCAAAATGCCTGAAACAACCAACAAAGCATCAGTTAATGCGACAAAATTCAGCTTGTTAAAATATCTGACAAGAAACTTCCTTTCTATTATCAAGATAATAAATAATTAATTAACAATTATATTTATAGAATAATTTCAAACAATATATACTACAATATTTGTATAAAATTATTACTCATAAATATATATTTTTAATAATTATTAATATTATTAACTTGTAAAAAGTTTGATAAATTCATTCAAATCAATTTGTTGTTGTTTTTTTTTGTTTCTAAATTATTCATATGAACCTTTGTTTAGCTGTATTTATTTTTCGATTATCATTCATTTGATATATGACACAAACATCAATGCTCATCGATTTTGTCATGAATAAATGTATTTAAATTTATAATCGTACATTCAAACAAAAAAAAATTCATCAACATGCATACACCACGAATTGCCCACGCACTTTGAAAAACATGTTTGATATATACATTTCACAAATACATACGTAATATAATATTAAAAACAATCTGAGCCCCTTTTTCCTCTCTATTTTCCCCTTTTTTTTTATTTTTGTTATATTTCCTCTTCTCTTAACATGTTGCTTTTTAATTTGCATGTGGGTTTGTTTGGAAAATTCATGCAATCATTACAAGTATATATTTAACAAAAAAAAAAAATAGAAAGAAAAATTAAATAAATAAACATCAATTGCCTACACAAAGTTCAATGATATGAATAAAGAAAAAAAAAAAGAAAATGACAAATTAAACTAGATTTTTATCAGATTAAAAAAAATCCAAGATAAACATTTAAAAGAATAAATTATTAGAACAAGAAAAAAAAAAAACAACTGTTAATGAAACTAAGAGAATAGAACAAAGAAAAAAATATTCGTTTACTTGTTCAGTTAGATTCTTAAAATAAAAAAAAATAATAATATGAATAGATGAATAAATGGATAGAGAAAAAAATTATTTGTTTCATTTTGTTGTTCATATATACTTTACACATTTGTATGTATATATATAATATATAGACATATATTTATATATGCATCATGATGATGATATGGTTTATGGTGTTCGTGTATATATATCCACTAAAGACCTGACAAGATACCCAGGAAAAGAGTACTCCAGGCGTGGGAGTGGGAACGTTCTCATAGTAATTTTTTTCAATCTACCTATCTTTGTTTGAAATTTTTTTTTTATTTTTTATTTCATATTCTTTTTACACTCTTTGTTCATTTATTAACCAAACTTGATGCTTAATTATGGGGGATGTAGGCTTATTTTTTTATTTTGCAATATAATTCACTTGAAAATGTGTTTTATTTTTTTACTTCTGTATTCCTTTTCAAACTTATAATTTTTTATGAATATTAAACTACAAATTTATATATTTCATTTGTTGATTTTTATTTAAACAATATAATTTTAAATGTCTTTTTTATTTTTTATTTTTTTTATCTTTAACTATCTTGTTATGAGCCATAGAAAATCTCGACAACGGCATTTGTGAACTAAATACCGTTTGTTCTCTTTACCAGTCTTTTTTTAAAATACGTTTGTAGAAAATAAATATTTCTTGTTTTTTTTTCAACTACTTGATACATAGTTTTTATAATTTTACTTGGCAAAAGTTTAAAATATTTTTATAAACAAAATAAATCACTTTAGAGTGTGGGCTATCAAATTACAAATAAAAATATTTATTTTCTATAGATTATTGAATAAAAAAAAAAAAAAAATAGCTATTTTATCATGAGATTAGTTTTATATCTTCAAATTTAAATGTATGTCATATTATTTTTTTAAAAGCAATGTGATGTCATTGGTTATGCAAGATAACAAACCAAATTGCTGTCATAAATATATCAAGTGATTTTACATTGACAAGTTTGTGGTTCATGCTCTGATGAATTTTTCCAGTGTGGCATGTTATCCAAACAATAATTTCTGACTCATATATAAAAACTAATTTTAACACAACTATAAAATACAGATTAAAGTGAGAATAAATATCTTTTAAATTCTCAACACATTACTTGTTGAAATATATATTTAAAAAAACTTGAAAATTCAAAAAACTAAATTTCATTTGATATGCTAAATGTATAGCTAAGTAGAATGAAGAGAAATAAAATTATTTCGATTAAATTAATTTATTAATTATGTATTTTATAACTCGATAAATGTGAAAACATTTAGTACACACAAATGTGTAATTAAGTATATTTATTTCAACAGTTAATAGAGTTGAAAATTAGAAAGATAATCAATCGAATGATCCTTGATCATTTGCTGTCCATATTATCCTTATTTGCACATAATTTATATCAGTAAGTTTCAAGAACACGCAAGAGGCATTTTAACCACAACGATCTCATTACACGTGCTTGATATTACTTGACTTACTTTTTTTTTTTTATACTCGTTATTGCCTCAAGCGTTTTGTTACACACTCATTCAATTAAAAAAAAAAAAAATTGATACATACAAAATAAAATTGAACGATCTGAGATTGAAAATGGAAAAAATAAAATAAAATCGTTTCAGTTATTTCTAGATCAATTATCAGTGAGTTTTCTGGTTAAGCCTCAGATTATTTTTATTTTTATCACGACACTTTATTTTTTATTTATTCAATTTTTTTTTTATCTTTTCCACTTGTTTGATGTTTATTTATTTATTATAATATATTTTTAATTTTATCCTCAATATTGTTATTTTTATATTGATAATAAAAAAAATATAAAAATGATAATTTATCATATGTTAAAAATTTCACAACAATAAACATTGGCAATAATTTTCAATGTAAAAAAATTGGCAGAAAGCCCAAAGTTTATGTTTAAAATTAAAAAAAAAAATTTTTTTCTTTCTTTTATCTTTAAATTTATATATTTTTTTGAACTGGTTCTGAATATTACTCATAGATTTTTGACACACTTTGTTTATTAATATAAACGTTTAAAATGTAGTAAAGTGTTTCAAAGCAATTCTAAAATAAAATATTACCGCGAGAATAAAAGTAACAGTAAAAAATGTTTAAAAATATATATATCGACGAGTTTTTATCTGAATGATTTGCATGATTATATTAATTATTTTAATATATTTCGATTAAATTACGATCGTTGGATGATTGCATATGATACCAATCATTGACCCACTGATTGAATAATAACTGTTGCTGTATAATTCAAGATTGAATTTACCATTAATAAAAATATCTTGTTTTTATTATTATTCATTTCTTTCCAGTTATAAGTATTCTCAATAAAGTTAAACTTATTAAAAAATTAAAAATACATTATTCAATGAATTAAATAAAATATTTTTTAAATATAAAAAAAGCAATTAAATTTAATTAAAATTAAAAAATAACAACATAAATTTGTTTCCTCAAAATTTAGGGTTCATAAGAAAAAAAAAATATTTATCCAACAAAATTATAAAATTATATAAACGGTTTTAAATAAAAAAAAAATTATTACGTATTAATTATTAGTAAATTAGGTATAAACCTAATCTCCGGAAATGACCGCATATTTGAGATATTTATTCTAAACGAGTATAGAATTTAACAACAACGAGATGCAATGTAAAAGAGTGAAATTATATGTGGCTTGTTTGCCTAGAGTTCATGTTGATTGTATGCACTGTATGTGTGTTTATGCTAACTCGGTTGCATTGTTGTAATTTAATTGCATGAGTGCATTGTACATGCGTGTCTGTTTACTATACTATTATTAGAAAAATTATTCTGCGTATTTAAATGCCACAGTTGATAAAATATCATTATTTTTAATATAAAAAATTTTTACAATTTTTAAATATTTAAATTATTATTAATTATTCTACTTTACCGAAGAATATCACTAACTAAATTAATATTTTTTGTTTTCAGGATCATTTTAATTTGTTTGGTAGAGATGCTGAAGACAGACCGTTATTAATATCTATAAAATCAGAAACAATATCTGGATTTGATCAATGGAGAGTTATGTTTAGAGTTCCTGAAGGTTCAAGACACGAGTTAATACCTTTTGAAACTCTTGGTGATATTCCGACACCAGCAAAAATGATAAGGGTAATTAGATTTTTTTTTATAAATTTAATTTGATTTAATAAATAAATAGTAATAATGTTTGTTATTTTATTTTTTTTTTTTTTTTGGATACAGGCTATGAGCTCAACAACAGTTCTGAAAACTTTAAAACCAGTAATGTGCTCTGATTCACAATCACTGATTTTAAAGTATGACGAGCACAGTAATGTAGCAAATTATAAATTTGGTATTTTACATCAACTAAAAGGACAAATAACTGAAGAACAATTATTTGGTAATGTTGGTATAACACCAGCATTACAAGAATTTATTGACATGATGGGAGATACCATAAATTTACAAACACACAATGGGTAATTAAAATTGAACCGTTATTTATTTATTTATTATACTATTTATATAATAGCTGTATACTAAGGGAAAGAATATTTTTTTATGCAGGTATTGTGGAGGACTTGATAGAATAACTGGTGATAAAGCATTATTCACAAGTTTTCGTGGTCGTGAAATATTATTTCATGTATCTTCAATGTTACCACACAGTGCAACAGATAGTCAACAATTACAAAGAAAACGACATATTGGAAATGATATTGTTGCAATTATATTTCAAGAAGAAGCTACACCATTTAGTCCTGATATGATTGCAAGTCAATTTCTTCATGTATTTATTGTTGTACAGGTCATTCAGCCATGTACAAAATATACACGTTACAAAGTCAGTGTTACTGCACGTAAAGATGTACCATGGTTTGGTCCATCTCTTCCAATACCATCAGTATTTTTTCGAGGACATGAATTTAAAAATTTTCTATTGACAAAATTAATTAATGCCGAGACAGCTGCATATAAAGCAGATAAATTTTCACAACTTGAGGTAAGAATATTGATGCATTATCTTATCATTTATTGTTTAAAAATAAATTTTTATCATTATTTATTTATTTATTTAATTTAGCATCGTACAAGAGCAGCATTATTAGAGTCTCTTATTGAAGATCTACGTGAAAAAACGACTGAATTTTTAGGCTGTGATCCAATTTATGAAAATGGTTCATTATCAAGTGAAGCAACATCAAATACAACTGGTTCAGGTAACCGTTTTCTTGAAAATGTACGTAAAGTATTGACTTCTCGTACGAGAAATTCATCTGGTGAATCATCACGTAAATCATCACAACCTGGATCAATTAGATCACCAACAGTACGACAAATATCACAAACAAGTTTAAAACAATCAGTTGAACCACGTGCTACAACTAGTTCACCAAAAGCAAGTAACAGTGCAGATTCAGAACAACGAAGTCCAAGTGTATCTAGTTTAGATAGTAATCAATCAACTGGTGATAGTCATGATCCAACAATTAAACTTTTATTAAATGAAAGTACTGGTTATCGTCAAATAACAATCCATCCAGTACCAGGTGCTAGTATGCAAAATGCAATAAATAATAATAATGCACCAAGAGATTCAAGGTATGCACTTGTTATTCGTGATAAATCACGTGATGGTGATTCATCAAGAGGTCAAAAAAATGGACAAAATGGTCATCGTAATTTTTATGAAAGTGATGATAGTTCATTGAATAGTGACTTGGATTTAGATCCGAATATTATTGCTGATAGTGACACTGGAATGGAATCAATGAGCTCAGCTGAGGCAAATGATGCAGCAAAACGTAAAGATAGTGCTGTTGATAATGCTGATGTTCTTAAGCTAGAAGTAAATAGTTTAAAATGCGACAAGCTGGACTTGTTAAAGCAAAATGTGGTATGTATTAATTTTTTTTTTTTTTTCAATAATACAAATTATAAACTTCAAAAATGAATCAATATGAATTAATTCAATTTTTTTTTTTGTTTGTTTCATTTAGACTTGTCAAAGAGATTTAAAGCAATTACGCGAAAAAGAATTACAGCTTCAAGCTGATCTTTCTTTGGCTTCCAAAGAGATCTTACGACTTAGACAAATGTTGAAAGAATGTACAACCAGTATTTCTGTTGATAGCAATGAACATCATGCTTCGGCTGTTTAAATTTATATTTATCAAATTATTTAAGATGTTATATATATATAGAGAAAATTATATATTTAATTGTCCCTATGACAAGAAAAGAAATTTGTTTGTTTTTTTTTTTTTTTTTCTTCTACTGAGATTAAACAGTAGAAGCAGGCGACAACAATAAAAAATGAATGTTTAAAATATCATTTAACAATAAAAATATATCAATAAAAATATGTTTTTATTGTTGAAATATAAAAAATAATTTCAATGTTTATTTTTCAGCATGTAATCTATCGAAAAAAAAAAAATATATATTCAATTATTTCTTTGAGATGTTTTATGCTTATGGACTGAATACTGACCAAACAAAAATTGAAGAAAATAAAAAAAAAGAAAAAAAAATACAAGTTTAAACAACGAAATACCGCGGCAGGATTAATATTATTGATTAACTGATTATATATCCGTCTACTTAAGTATTTAAATGTTAATTTATTGTCATAGATAATTAAGATAATTATTAGATCCCTCATATGTCAATTGATGAAGATATTAAATGATGAGATTAAGATCTATTATTGAAAAGAGTAAGATATTTTTACATCCAAATGGACATTATCTCTGATATAAAACATAAAAATATTTATCAAAAAAAATTTCTATTATAAAGTAAAAAAACAAAATAAAGGATTATAATTATCCTCAATTGATATATATTTATATCAAAATAATAATATTTATAAGTATAATTAATAGTAACGCTGTTTACCAATATTTGAAAAAATTAAATGTTTATCATTGAATAAAAAACAAAAAAAATGATCAAATAAAAACAAAAATAATTGAAAAAATTAAAAAACGTTGTGTTTATTAATGAAAATAAAATAAAATAAAATACATGTGTTTTAAATATAAACTATATTCCAGTTACACAAAAAAATAAAAAATAAAAACAGTTGTGTGTTTATTACTGATGTTTTAAATAAAAAGAATTAAAATCTGGGTGTTTATTAGTGTGTTAAAAATAAACAAAAAAAAATATATATATATTTAAATTTGAATATAAAATCATGATAACAAATATTTAATCAAAATTGGTAATATTAAATGATCTATAAAATTGATGCAATTTAAAAAATCCTAAATACAATGATCGATCTTTGGTTTATTTATTATCGCACTTTAATTTCAACTTCACACTGATCTTTATTATATTGAGTTTCATAATAATATCAAACATTGAGGCACATTACAATTGTCGCAATCTATTTTCTTATACAATTGTCATTTATTTTGGACGCGCGTGTGAATCATAGAACAATAATATTATCAAGAAAAAATTATCTTAAAGTATAAAAAAAAGATATAAAAAAATAAAAAGGATAAAGTTTCATCGATGTATATTATAAAAAAAAAATAACAATCTTGATCGTGGGATTTCTATCAGTACGTAAGATCATAGCACTAAACCAAAATTTGTTTTGTCTTTTTTTTTTTTTTTTAAATAAATTTAAGTTCTTTTGTTTAATTAGTTTATATACACGCCTGATCTATTGTTTTATAATGCATTTTACAATAATGATTTATTATTAAGATGAAAAGAAAATATGAAGAAATAGAAAACAAAAAAAGAAAAGGAAGACAACCGTTAGTTGTATTTTTATATTTTCGTGTATATATCAATGAATAAGTGCTTTATTGTCTTGATTCCCTGACACTCAATCGATCAATAACAAATACCAAAGTTTAACATATAACGTCACTATCATTCATCTCTTTAATTTAAAAAAAAAAATGTTTTTCTTTCACAATCTATTGTTTGTTTTATTTGTTTTTTTCTCAAGTTTCATTTTTCTTATTTTTATCTACTACAATTTATTGCTTTTTTTTCATTAAAATATAATTTTTTTTTTGTATTACTAATAAACTTGCCAAAAAAAGAAAAAAAATAATTCATTAAATAAACTGCAAGTATTTTTCTTTTAATTTAATTTTTTATTTTATGTTTATATTATTTTTAGATACTGAATGAAAGTATGTATAAAAAGAAAATTATAAAAAAAAATAAATAAGAAGATGGTTCAGGGATATGTGACAAGCACCATGTGGCATTACAGCTGTGTAAATAATTTGATAGTTCGAATGGGCATTGTTAATGTTCTAATATACTCAAAGATATCACTAAATTTAAAAATTTTTTATTATTAAAAATGAAAATGTACAAATATTATTAAAAAAAATTATTGTCAATTGGTCGGAGTCACTGTAACGACAACAATATTATACTTAAAAAATAATTTAGAAAAGAAAAAACCATTGGAAATGAAAATTATATAGAATTAAAAAAAAAAAGTTGCAATAAAAATGTTTGAAAAAAATAAATAATTATATACGTATTATTTAAAAACAAAACGAATAACATTTTTAATAAATTAGTTATTGTAAACAAACCTAAAATAAAATTAAAATATATAAGAAGGAATAAAGGAAGAGAATTAAATATTATATATAGAAAAAATTATTTTTCCATAAATAAATATTTTAAAAAAGATAAATAAATTGAAAAAAAATATTTATATTTTATATTTTTATATTGGATGAGCAACCAGCAATTCTAATATAAATTTGACAAAATCAATCGAAACCACCAAGAGTATTTCGAACAAATTTAAACCAAATAAACAAGTAGAAAAAAAAATAAGAAGTTTGATACATGAATGAGCTAACGAAGAAGAAAAAAACAGTAAATAGTTTTTTGTATTATTAAAAATTAATTATATCCTTATCATGCTTAATTCACTAGCTCAAAATAATATACTCCAAATAAATAAATAACAATCTGTATACTTGTGAAAAAAATAACAATAAAATTTATGATTTGTCAAAATAATTTATAAAAGAAACATCCATTTAATTTAATATTTAATTAACCTTTGATTAATAATTTATTTCCTTAATTTTCCCTCATAAGCTTTTATTTAAATAAAAAAAAAGAAACTGCCGCATTTTTTTAAAACAAACAGTGCCATCTTTTGATGAAAAAAAAAAATTATACACGACAATTAATGACGTCATAAAAGCACCTCTGGCGACATTTAAAAATACTTTTTTTTTTAACAACAATATTTATATGTGTATGTGCTGTGAGTGCGTGTGTGTGTGTTGGTTGTCGACTGTGTCGACGATAAATGTTTATTACCGAAGTAGTGTGAAACTGTGAATATCGGTCTTCGCAGTGCTTCGCAATAGCGAATGAAAAATGGCTAATTGTCAGGCTCAATTGTTAAACAGGTGAGGCCGCATATAAACTTGATAAAATTTCAACGAAAAAGAAAAAAAAAAAAACAAACCCAAATTATCAACAATACCACGATGACATTTCTTCAACAATAATAAATGTTTAAAAAGTGACAGTGTATTTTAATAATACTCCACATATAAACCATCAGTGTTGGAGTTAATATTTATTATAAAAATTAAAATACAAATACATGTATACACTTTTGTAATAAATATATATTAATCAAGATTAATAGATAGTGAACAAGTTAAATAGATATCAAAGATAGTGATTTAAAAAAAATAACAAAATAAATAAAAAGAAACAAAAAATAAGATAAAAATAATAATGAGATATATTATCAGTAGCAACTTCATCGACATGACAATTGATAATAAAATGATAACAAGATAATTTAAGATATCAATAAATAAATTAAATGGAGTAAAATATAAAATTAATATTAAACAATTAATTAATATCAATAATATATTAATAAATATATTTTTTTTGGAGTAAAGAAATCATTTTTTCTTCTTTTTTATTCTTTAAATAAAAAAAAAAAAATCAAGTTTGATGTTTAAAACTTGTGTGTATACACAGAGAGACACATCATCATATAATATTAAAAAGTATGAGAAAGATGGGAAATATATATATTTCGAAAATATACTAGCCATTTGGAAAACATAAGCCTTTTAATTTTTTTTTTTTTAGTTTCTCACTCAACGTTAGGCTACATCCAAGTTGTGACCTGTATGATCCAGGAAAATACACCTGGGATTTCATACGAAATTCACCTGTGTCTACCAAAAAAAAAAAGAAAAATAAATAAATAAAGAAAGATAAAAAAAACTACAGTCATTCATTTAAAGTTGTCATTTTTATAATATATTTAAAAATGATTATAATTAATGTAAGATTAATTTTTATATTAATTATTATCATTAGTATATAATTTATTAATTATATTTTTGATAAGTAATTTTAATTTTCATTACGATAAAAAAAAAAGAGAGAGGAATACAAAATAATAAAAAGAAATGTCATCGTGTGATTATTGTTTAAATGTTTTGATTTAAGTGCTAATTATTGTGAGTAAAATAATTGAGTGAATAATTTTTGCTAATGATTGATTTATTTTCAGGATAATAATTATTTACATGTAGCTGAATAAATGAATAATAAATAAATTATTTTTTAAAAAACTACTGTTGATTTAAAAATATACTCAATGAGGACAAATAAAGGCCAGGTGTGATTAGCCAGGTTGGCAACGAGACACAGTGGCATGGCTTCTGGTGCATCATCTCTGGACAGCGTTGATAGCAGTGGTATGTCATTTTTAATTTTTTAATATTTAACAATATATATTTTAATGTTATTATTAAAAAAAAA
Organism: Aphidius gifuensis; assembly: GCF_014905175.1. NCBI lineage: Eukaryota > Metazoa > Arthropoda > Insecta > Hymenoptera > Braconidae > Aphidius > Aphidius gifuensis. Next base: position 25,761,975 of record NC_057788.1, read on the forward strand.
AAAATATTATAAATCATTTTAACTTGATTCAACTTGATGACTAATAAAAAAGATGATTTTTTAAATTTATTTATTATTGTATTTTTTTTAAAAAATGAAATTTATTATAAATAATATATATAAAAACACAAAGAAGCACTGGTGCTTACATGCGTGACCTGGGAGTTTCTTTTCTAGGTGAAAGCTAGACTTACAAGAGATTCATTTCTCTTTCAGTAAACTACTAATATTCTCAAAGCTAACTTGAATTTATTATTATAATAATTTTTAATAAACAAATAAATGTAAATTATTTAATTTAAAAATATATATATATCAAGTTTAAAAATAAACTAATAATAAAATAACATTAATAAGCTAATTTTTAATATAATTTTTTGTAAACTTGTAATTATTGTTAATAATTTTTCCAGATGGAACATCCAACATGGGTAAGAACACAATAACACAAGTCAAATAAAAATATATACCTATATTTTTTTATTCCACAACACACACGTTTTGTTTTTATTTATTTATTTATTTTTTCTACCTGAGTGTATGTAAAGTTATCATTTGTCGTAATTTCTCATTCTTATCAGTTCCTGGTTATATGTTTTTATTTAACTCTTTTTTTTTTTTTTGTTTGTTCATTTTTATTTTTGTATTATTTATTATTGTCGTACTGTAGAACGGGATAGTGGTGGATACGGCAGTGTTGGAAGTCCAGTTGGTGGTTCCGAGTGTCGTAGTGATTATGATGGTTCGCAATGCGATCAAACGCTGGAACTTCAATTACTGAGACATCAACATTCAGATACTGTTAGACGGTTTGTTTGTTTGTGTTTTTTCTTTTGTTTTTTTTTTTTCATTATTTTCATTGAGTTTAATTCTATTATTATATATTCAATCATCAAATAATCCTTGCTCCATATATATTAAATTAAACTACATGGTTTGCCTATTGATTAAACCCTATGACCTAATTTTTAACCTAGTTATAAAACTGTTATTATTTTATATACAATACATATATGCATTATTATTTATTTTTTTTTTTTATCCTTCAATAACAACAGCTAATCTTGAACACCTCTTATCCCGAGACGTGTCACCAAGTTTTCCGCATGCATAACATGCAAACTCATATATGAAGAGCAATTTTATGCCAACCCAGATGGCTAAACCGTTGAATCGAGAGATATTGATTCTCTTTTCTACATTGTTTCAATTTATTATTTTTATTTTTTATATACACATATATATATTTTTTTTTTTTTTTTCACAACGAAAATAGACTTTTAATTCGATATACCTGTCGCAGCGTAAAGAAAAAATGAGGATGATATCTATCTATGTATATAAAACGAAAAAAAAAAATTATAAATAAAAAAAATAATATGCAAATAGAAACAGATTTAATTGAAAAAAATATCAAAAGCAAAATAATTGAAAAACTTTTAGTTGACTGACTCTGCATTTAAAAAATAAAATAAAATAAACCAACAATTTATTGATTGTTATATATTATATAAATTGAAAATAACAATGATAATATTTTTGTTTAAAATATACAGGTGTGATTTTGCTCCTTGTAGATGTGAGCATACAATAAATGAATTGGAATATTATCGTGGACAACACATGGTAGCAATGAATCAACTAGAAGCAACATCACAAGAAACATCCGCATTACGTGGAAAATATAGTGATTTAATAAACGATAAACAACGTTTAGAACGTGAAGTACAATCATTACAAAAAGAAATAAATGAATTTCGTAATCAAAATCAAGAGGTACTTGTTACCGATACAAATGATGCCGAAACAATGACACATCTTTATAAATCAGCAATAAAAAAATATGAAGTTGTTAAAGAAGAATATGATTCACTTAGAAAACGTTATGATGATTTAATTGCTGGTCATTCATCAGCAGTTAACAAGGTAAATAATAATAGTTGTATTTATTTATAATTATAATAAGAATAACAATAATATTGATTTTATTAATAGCTTGAACTTGCTGAAGAAGAAGTAACAAGATTAAAAAAACAATATGATGATATTGTACAAGAACGTAATAGTGCATTTAGAGAAAGAAATGGTTTAAAACAACAATGTACTGCAGCTTTACGTGAATGGGATATTGCATTACGTGAAAGAAATGAATATCGTGAAGCATTATCAAAAGTACAACAACAACATGAAGAAGCTGTTAAAGAAATTAATCAAGCAATGATGTTACGTATGAAAGCAAGTAAAGATATGAAACGTTTAACTGAAGAAAGAAATGCAGCATTACAAGAATATAGTTTAATAATGGGTGAACGTGATACTGTACATAAAGAAATGGAAAAACTTGGTGATGATTTACAACAAGCATATTCTAGAATAACACATTTAGAAAATCAAAATAAACAAATTAATGATGAGGTAAGTATTAAAAAATTTTAGAATAATTATATCATAGTGATATTATTTATTTATGTAAAATTATTTTTATATAGAAAAAAACATTGTCATATCAAACTGAAACATTAAGACGTGAAATATCATCAGCTCTTAATGATCGTGATGAAGCACTTAAAGAATGTAATAAATTACGTCTTAAATTTGGTGATTATACTGAATGTACATCACGTGATTATAAAAATCATATTGAATTACATTCATATAATCATGAATGTGGTGATGTTACAAATAAAGAAGCTGAACGTGAAACAAATACACGTGATTATGAAAAACGTAAAAAAGAAAGAATGGATGATTTAGATCAAGCAAATTTAGAATTAGATAAATTACGTAAAATAGTTGATACATTACAATTTCAATTGGATGAAGCAATACCAGATGCTGAAGTATCAAAAAGACGTCGTGATTGGGCATTTAGTGAACGTGATAAAGTTGTACTTGAACGTGAATCAATAAGATCATTATGTGATACATTACGACAAGAAAGAGATCGTGCTGTTAGTGAATTAGCTGGTGCATTAAGAGATTCAGATGATATTAAAAAACAAAAAAATGAAGCATTAAAAGAATTGAAAAATTTACGTGAAATGATAAAATGTAATAATGATTTTAATTCATTGCGTCAATATCAATATGGTTATAATGAAAATGATGTTACTGAATGGGATTTATTAACAATACATATTGATTTAACAAGATTATATCAAGAATCAAATGATTTTGGTTTTTTATTAGTTGGTGGACGTGATGATCCACATTATCCAAATGATACGGGTATTTATGTTGCTCAAATTAATCCAGGTAGTTCACTTGATGGTAAGTTACGTATTAATGATTGTATATTACGCGTAAATAATATTGATTGTACCTCAGTAACAACACGTATGATATTAGAAACATTACGTTCATCAAATGTTGGTACAGCATCATTGACAATTAGAAGACGTAGATGTACAAGTAAATTTTTACGTACAACACAATTATCAATTGGTAATATATCACATGGTATAACACTTGAACTTGGTATTTATATATCAAAATTATCACCAGGTAGTTTATCAGCTAAAAATGGTAATCTTGCTGTTGGTGATAGAGTATTAAATATTAATGGTAAACCAATGGATAATGTTGGATCATTACATGAAGCTGTATCAATATTAAATGATAATACAATTGATGTATTAACAATAACAACATTAAAAGGTATACCACCATTACCTTTATTATCAAATAATGATACAACAACAACAACGACAATGACAACAACAACAACAACAACATCATCTTCATTATCATCATCACCAATACAATTTAATTCAGATAATAATAAACAAAAAATGGTTAATAATTATTCACAAACAGAACAAGAAAGAATGATGCTCAAAGCAACATCTGATGATTATGAAAGACGTTATATTGCATCAAATATTGGTGATAGAAGTATATATAAAGTATCAAAATCTGTTAGTAGTGAAAAATCAAGTGGCATTAGTCATGCATGGGATAATATTAGAGAAAAAATTGATATTGTACGTGGTCGTCGTAATAGTAAAGATCGTGAAGATAAAAAAAAACGTAATCATAGAAATACAAGCCCAAATACATTTGAACAAGAACAAGATGCAATTGCTGAATTAGATTCAGTTATTGATAGTTATCATAAAAAGACAAATAACAATAATAATAATAATGGTGTATTAAAAAGAAGTAAAAGACGTGGTACAGCAACAACATTATCATCATTATCATCAACAACGTCATCATCATTAGCAGCCGGGGGAGCAACAACAACGACAGCAACAAGTGGTATTAGTGGTGGTTTAACAACATTATCAATTACAAATGATAATAATAAAATTGAAAAAAATGGTGGTACATGGCCAAAAACACGTGGTGGTGGTCCAATAATACAAAATGGTACCGGTACTATTATTTATCCAAGAAGAACAAAAGAACGACCACTATTAAGTGTACTACCAAATAATCCACCAAAATATGATAGTTTTGGTTATAATAAAATATCAAATCCAGTACCACTATCGTCATTTACAAATGTAAGCAATCGTCATACTGTTTATAAAGCAATGGAAACACCATTGCAAAATTTTAGTAAATTATTTGGACAAAAATCATTTATACCACAAATTCAATTTAAGGATATAGCTATGGAGAAAAAATCAGTTAATGATTTTGATACATCAGCAACATCGGCTACATCAACAACTGATGGACGTTCTGTTGGTAGTCATACACCATCAGAAACAAGTATTGATTATTCAATAATTAAATCGGGTAATATTGGTGAATATGGTCATACTAAACGACGTGTACAAAAACAACAACAACAACAATATAGTTCTGGCAGCAATGAATTGACAGCACAAGATTCATTACAACATAATCGTACACATTCACAATTATATCCGTCAGTTGCATCGTCATCATTATCATCGACAACAACAACAACAGCAATAAATCAACCGAGACAACAATTGGCTGGTAATTTTTCATTTCCCCCATTTACACATACGCATCCGCACCCACATCAGCATCAACAAATAACATTATCATCATCACGTTATCCATCACCATCATCACTACCGTCAGCACAATCTGGTGAATCAATTGGTTTACCTGATACACGTTCATATTGTTTTGAGCCAACCTATAATCCTTTAACCCAATTATGTGGTCATAATCATACACCATCAATGGATTTATATTATAATAAATCACGTATACCACATCATCCAGTTGGTGTTGCATATGATGTACCAACATCATATATACATGGTTATGAAGGTGGTACATTTCCACGTAAAAAAGAAAATCAAAGATTTCGTATACCATCAAATCCAAGTGTGACATCTAAAAATAGTGTTGGTAAATTATCAACTGGTTCAATTGAAAGAACATCTGATCGTGGTAGTCCAATGCCAACATTTCATGTTGAAGTATTAAGTCCTGGTACTGGTAGTGGTAATGGTGGTAATAATTCAGGTGGTGGTAATGTTAGATGTGGTAATAATAAACGTTTAAGTATGCCTGATTATTGTTATAATCAACCAACACCAGCACCCGGTGAATTAAGAAGAGTACATATTGATAAATCAGTTGAACCACTTGGTATACAAATATCATGCTTGAAAAGTGGTGGTGTATTTGTATCAACTGTTAGTGAGCATAGTTTGGCATCACAGGTTGGCTTACAAATTGGCGATCAATTACTTGAGGTCTGTGGTATTAATATGAGAAGCGCAACATATCAATTAGCTGCAAATGTACTTAGACAATGTGGTAATTCAATTACAATGTTGGTCCAGTATAGTCCAGATAGTAAGTATTTTATTTGTGTGTGTTTTTTTTTTTAATTCTAACAAAAAATTAATCCAAAGAGATATGCCAAACTACGACTAACAATGAAAAATACGTAAATATTATTTAAAGTTTCATTGTCATTTTGATGTTGTAAACATATTATATTGATGTTGTAATTTTTTTCTAATCACTGCATGATTAATGATAATTTAAAAAAAAAAAAAAAAACTTTAATCACTTTAATACATAGAAAGTAGTATTGAAAATAAAAAAAAAAAATTAGATATACTTGAATATTAAATTTAATAATTTTATTATTAAAAAAAAATTTGAGAACAAAAAAAAAAAAAAAAACTAATTCATTTGAATTTATTAATTAGAATACAACGAAACTGAAGGTTCAGGTTCATCAAGTTCATCAGAAGCTGGTGGTGAAGAGGCTGCAAGTCGTAGTGGTTCACCAACACCTTGCAATAGCCCAGAAGTACCACGTAAATCAACAATTGAAAATGATGAATCAACTGAACCAGAACGTGATACAACAAATACATTAATGCCACCAGTTATACGTGAACGTGAAGTACGTAGTTCAGCATCAATGGAAGTACGTGGTACACAAGAACGTGAACGTGAAATACGTAATTCAGCATCACTTGATATTAATATACGTAAACCTGAATTACGTAATTCAGCAACACTTGAAAGTATGAGAAATTCAATGACAATTGATTCATTACGTAGTGGTACATTAACACGTGGACAAATAAATCAAGCAATAACAACATTACAACGACAAAATGCAACAGTACGTAGTCCAACACAAGAAGAACAACAACAAAATCGTACAAAAATTCCACCAACAATTGAGCCACGTTATTTATTTATTGAAACACGTAAATGTTCAAATTTAGGTATATCATTAGTTGGTGGTAATGGTGTTGGTATATTTGTACATTCAGTACAATCTGGTTGTTTAGCTGAAGATGCTGGTTTATGTACTGGTGATAGAATACTTGAATATAATGGTGTTGATTTACGTCAAGCAACTGCTGAACAAGCAGCACTTGAATTAGCACGACCAGCTGATAAAGTAACACTAGTCGCTCAATATATGCCTGATCGTTATAATGAAGTTAAAGATAAACCAGGTGATAGTTTTTATGTTAAAGCAATGTTTGATCGTATTGGTGAAATTGGTGATAGTTTACAATTACGTTTTAATAAAGATGATATATTGTATGTTGATAATACAATGTTTAATGGTACACCTGGTCATTGGCGTGCATGGGTAGTTGATCAATCTGGTAGACGTCATCAATGTGGTATTATACCAAGTAAATTTAAAATTGAAGAAGAATTATTATTAAGAAGATCACTTGGTGATTTAGAAACAGATAATAGTAGAAGAGGTACAACAAGTGCTAGAAGAAGTTTTTTTAGACGTAAAAAACATCATAGATCATCAAGTAGAGATAGTAAAGATTTATCACAATTAACAAGTGTTAATATGGGATGGTACAGTGATAGTGGTACACTTAATGAAGATAATTTACCAGCAAGTTATCAAAGAGTTGAAAGACTTGATTATCCAACATTAAGACCAATATTAATTGTTGGACCATTAAATGAATGTGTTGCTACAAAATTATTACAAGAATTTCCAGGTGAATATATTAAATGTTTACCAGAAGCAATGCATTGTTCACAAGCAACACTTGATCAAGGCTTGAGAGATTCACTTTATGTTGATTATAGAAAAAAAGGAAGTTATTTTGAGTGTACTACTGTACAGGCTGTGAAAGATATTTGTGCTAAGGTAATTTATTTTTTCCTATTTTATTATTATTATCGTTATAATCATCAATAATAATAATAATATATATTTCATTAATTTATTTACAGAATTCACATTGTATTTTGGACATTTCAATTGCATCAATTGAACGACTTCATCGTCATCAAATATATCCAATTGTATTATTGATTAAATTTAAAAGTACTAAACAAATAAAAGAAGTCAAAGACTCAAGATATCCAAGTGACAAAATAAGTGCCAAAGCTGCTAAAGAAATGTATGAACATGCATTAAAATTGGAAACTGAATATAGGCAATTTATTTCCGGTAAGTTTATTTATTTATTTATTTGTTCGATTTTAATATCGTTTTATTATTTTTGATAATAAATTAAAATTGTTTTATTTAGCTGTGATCCCGGCAGAGGCTAATATGATTTATCTTTGTAATTCAATTAAAACTGAAGTTGATCAAGAGCAAAGGTAAAATAATAAAATTTTATTATTTTAATTTATATTTTATTTTTAAATAATTTTTTTTTTCTTTTTTAATTAGCAAAGCGTTATGGGTACCTCGAGGACCCACCTGACATCACCGGGGGGGTCCCCATAAGCCACAGTGGAAGTCAATTTAAATCCACCGGGGGATCCTTGCGTCTTACAAAACATCTCTACAACTGGAGACAACAATATCGTTCGTGTTTATAATTTTTTATATAAATTTTTATTTATTTATTTACATTTTATTTTATTTTTTAACGAAACACACTATTATATTGTTTGTCTTTTATTATTATTATTATTTCACGGTCATACTGTTATTTATTTATTTTAAATTTATTATTCAAATTTTATCTATCAACGTTCTATTTGTTTTTTTTTATTATTATATATATATATATATCTTTGAAAGAATTGAAAAAAAAATTTATTTTATAATAAAATGTTATGCAGCAAGTGAAGGAGAATAATTATCGGCGTATTTTTCCGATAATTTTTGAGCTTATAAAACAAAATGGGAACAGTTTTTAAAAAAATTACAAGACCGTAGAATAATAATCGTGGTAAGTCGCGGATTTCTTAGATACGAAAAATTAAATATTAATATTGAAACGTCGGTGGAGGATTTAAGGAATTGACAAACTGAGCTTTTTAAAATAGTCGAAGTAATTAATTTTAAATAATATTTTATTTCTTTAAAGAAATTTAATAAAAATATCAATGAGTTGAAAACTCAAAAATTTATTTTACGAAAAAAAATTTATAATAATAATTAAGAAAAAATATTTTCTTTATCTCGTACAATGATAAATTTATTTAAAAAATTAGGAAAAAAAAAAAAAATTGTTAAAATTTATATACGTCGTCTGGAAAACGAGAGTATTTCGTATGTTAATTAAATTATTGTTGAAATGAGATACTCAACAAAGCATTTGACGAAAAAAAAAAAAAATAATGTTTGAACATTAAATTAGTTTTATTATATAAATAAATTTGAGAATATTAAAAAAAAAATAATAAAAATAAAATGTTTTATTTTATAATCAGAGACAATATTAAGACGTAAGTTAATTTACTGAGACCAAAAATTAAGGGAATATACGAAAGCATAGGATTAACAATTAGATTTAAAAAAAAAAAAAAAAAAAAAGTTGAACATTTTATTGGCAGCACATAAGCAGTAGTAGTACTGCAAAAAATTAAAATAAAGTAAAACAAAAAAAAAGGAAGAAAAATAAAACGTGATAACTAAATATAATAATTGTAAAAAAAGAAAAAAAATATCAAGTGTGAAAATAGAAAGGCGCAAAAGAGACTTGTAAAAAAAAAATAAATAAATAAAAAATGAAAGGAAATACAATTTACAAAAAAAAACCGTGATTCCGATAATATTCTCAATCACATCACTGTGATAAATTTTTACTGCTTCAATATCATAAAAATCTTCCCAATTATTAATTATGATAATTATATTTTTATCCCGAAATGCAATAATTTTTTTGAAATATATTATTTCTCGCAATAAAAAAAAAAAAAGTAATAAACGTCATCAGATTGAACTGGTACTTTGGTTTTGAATAGACACTGTTGTTGAATTTGAATAAACTGATTGTTAAAATATTTCATTAAAAAAGCAAATAATATTTTCTATGCTTTTTATTTTATCTGTTGAAAAAATTAAAAATAAATTCAAGTGGAGGACGTGGTAATATTATGCATCTATAAGACAATAACTTCAATGCAAAATCGAGAATAATTGTTTATTTTTTTGGATCATTAATTGAATTTTTAGAATAAATCAAAGTAATTATTATTATTTTTACTAGCATTGAATTGATATTTAAATTTTGTTTGAATTAAGAATTAATTATTCTCGATTAAAATTGATTTATTGTCTCTAGTTGTTTAATGATAATTAGTAAAAAAAGAAAAATAATCATCAACAATTCCATTTAAAAAATGCACAGTAATAATAACCGTAAATAATAATTAATTAATCAGTATAAATAATAAAATGTTAATAATAAAAAATTGCCAATTTCTTCACACATATCACCACTTTTGCCGGCGAAAGTATTGTTGATAACAAAAAAAAAGAAAAAAAAAACATATTCTACGCATTTGTAGGCATTATCTTTCTCTGTCTGTCCAATATTCGTCCATGTATATAAAATGATGAAACATTTATTGATCATCATTTTTAAACTCAACTAATAAACTAATCAATCTATATACAAAAATATATATTAATCAACGACTATTTTTCATTACTGTAATAATTTTTTTTTTTGTTTTTTCAAATTGTTGGTTATCGAGAATATTATTCTCAAACAATCTTATCGCTCGCTCAAAATAAAACAGTTGTGCTTAGTCCCGTTGGACTAAATATATAGAAAAAAAAACAGTGTCTTCGCTCAGTAAAAAATTAATCGACTGTATTTAACTGTGGAGGAATTATAAAAAATAAAATAAAGAAAAATTATCCTGTGATTTACTACTATTTCACTGAATAAAAATATTTTTAAAATTGAAAATTCCGATGAAGAAATCAAGTCTTCAAAATATATGATAGTAGATTTTAAAAAAATTGTTAAAATTGAAATGTTATTGAATTGTTTAAAGGTAGATGAAATAATGACAGAAAAATCAGTAAAGTTTTAAAATCTCTCTTGTTGCCAAGGAATTTCTACTGCCCGAAAATTTTCTATAGAAATTAAATTTAATAATAATAATAATAATCATAAGAATTAATCTGTCGTATGCAGAATAAAAAAAAAATATGTTACAAAAATTTAAAAACGTAAAGCACAGTGACGATACCGATAATTATTAAAGAAAAACAAAACTCACATAATGGAATTGTTTTTTTAAAAATATATTAGATTTAAAAAAAACGGTAACGCTATTGGCACCGAGTACGGGGAAATTTTCCGGGGACATTTATACAGGTTACGGAAAAACGTTGTATGTGAAACACGTAAATGCCCCCGTATTTCCCCTTATCGGTGCCAATAACGATTTCGTAAAAAAATTTAAATGAAACAGTATTCAAACAAAAAAAAAAAATTGGTTGAGTGATCACTAACATCAACTATCTCTTAAAACTCTCAATGAAATAAAAGAAAAAATATAATGTTTAGAAAATTTCTCTATATATACAAATTCTGTTGAAGCTAATAATAAACAAAAAAAAACTATGAATAAATATTGAAAAACTTAATTGATTTTGCAAATGATTTACTTATTATAAAACCCTCAAAAAAGTATCACTTTTCTCGACGCAAAGAAATCTCAAATAATTGATTGTTTATTTTTTTACTTCATGATATGCTCTTGTTTTTTTATATATAAATATTACCAAAAATTGATAAAAAAAAAAGTAAACAACGGTAAAATAATTAAAACTTTGTCATCTGCCTCTGAATTATCAAAATAATAAAAAAAGTCTAAATTTAAGCGCGAGTTAGTGCACGTAGAAAAAATGAAAAAATAAACAATCATTAATTGATTAAAAACGCGGATTAAAATCAACGCAAAAAATAATAAAAAAAAACCCCGATTTAAAGAAAAATAAATCACTCACCCCCATTAGACAGGTAGACAGACAGACAGACAGATGGACGGATACAGGATAATTGACGCAGGAACGAGGTACAACCTGAGCAGCAGCTAACTCGAGGACACTTCAGCAGCCAATAATTATACTGGGGCACTAGCACCAACACGTTCAGCGTAGTTTTCCTTGCGAAGAAGACGATGAATACGTCCAACTGCAAATTGAAGTTTCAACTTCGTTTTTGCTTTGCCTCCTTTGCCACGGCCAGGCATGTTGAGATTGATAGAGTTTTACAAGACGTTGAAACTGTCTGTATGTAGCACGTACATACGTAGCGTACGGTGTCTCAGCGGGGAGTGGGCAATTTTTTCCTTGAGCAACGTATTTACTCCTTTTGGAGGGGCAGTTACGCACCAATCGCGTTGCGTTTCTTCATTTCGACTCGTTTCTCATTGGCAGTTTCTCGAAAAGTGGGAGCACAATTTGCTCCAGAAAGAGTATTTAAAGAACGGGTTAAACGCCGAATTTTTTTTTACAACTCTATCGTCTCTGGAGAGAACATCGCTGTTGAATCATCTCATCTACTTACTCGATCAACATGAATCAATAAATAATATATACGAATATTATACGAATAATCATCAATTGATAAAAAAAATCGGCCCTTTTCAGGGCCAATAAATTATTCACTACGTATGAATAACAATTGAAATTTTTGATGTTGACAATCTGAAAGACGCCATGTCGATACAGCGAACCAGTTATTGCCACGTAATTTTGATAACTATATGTAGGTATTTGTTGCATCAATTTATTTTAAACGAATAAAGCTTCTACATCGTTGGATGATTTTTCATAACTGCACCGTTCAATTTAATCCACAAATGCACTTTGCATAATATAAAAAAATATCTGTTACACCGATGGATTAACCCTTTCTCATTCCATCTCACTTGCACTTAAGCCGCCAAGTGCCCGGAGCGAATAAAAAAATTTAGCAACAGAGGGCCTTAATGAAGTGACAAAAAAAAAAAAAAATTCCCAAGCTACAGCCTTAATTACATTTGCAAATTTTTATGCTAGCGATGATAAATATAAATATGCTCTTATATATTTAAATTATCAATAATGTCAAAAAACTGGAATGATCAATCTTGTATTAAAATTCGTCATACCCTTATCTACCATGGATGTTGTCTATTCATTGAAACGACGAGGACACACTCTGTGGTTTTGAAGGATAAACATAATGTCATCAGTTGAAAAAAAATCGGTCCTTTTCAGGGCCATTGACTAACTCAACGAATGAAAAACAATTTATATTTTATGAAATGCACTAACTAGTGATAATAAACAATGATATGAAATTTGTAGACAAACACGTTGCAGCGGCTCAACTTGCAACTGGTATTATTACTGAATAATTTATAAAATTTAGATTGCAAAAGGCACTTGTAAATACACTGCTGATGTGTCAATCAAAGTTGTTGATTTTTGCAAATAATTTTATATTTAAATTGAAAATAATTTAAACAATTGATGCAAAATTCATGAACAAACATTAAAATCTTACTACAATGAGATATAGATAGAGAATACAATAATATAAATCAACAATTTTATTGCTATCTCATGTTAACACACGTAATAACATGAGATAGCAATAAAATTGTAAACAGCGCAACAATCACGTAAGAGAATGCGATTAAATCTAATATAACGTTACGTGATTGGTGCGCTGTTTACAATTTTAGTGCTATCTCATTTTAGCACATGAGATATATTAATAGAAAGCTCTGATTGGCCAATTCCAAAAAAGTGGGGGTAAACAAATTCCCTCACTCCTTTCCATGGCTATACAAGCGCGATCTTGACGCCGCAGGGGGTCATTGCTCATTGTTATTTGTTATCCGGTGGCGTCAACATCATATTTTCAACTCACTGGGGATCACTCTGGACAATTGGAATTTGGAGTACATTGGGAATTTGGACATCGCGGACATTCCATGGTTCGCTGCTTACTCCAGGAGGAGATTTTGGCAAAGCGGGGACTGCTTGGGCTACTGGCATCCCGCATTGCATATAACTCTGGCCAGGGTTGCATTCCAGTGTTCGCTGCAGCAGATATTCAAACCTGGTGGACCGCTTTGGCTGCTGCTTACACTCCGTCGAACGCTGTGGGCTAATTTGGATTGCTTGCTCTCCGAGTTGGACTTTGACGGATAGAGCTTAATCACGCGTCGACGTCGAGAAGATTGTACCTGTGTCCTGCTTCAATTATCCTGTATCCATCTGTCTGTCTGTCTACCTGTCTAATGGGGGTGAGTGATTTATTTTTCTTTTAATCGGGGTTTTTTTTTATTACTTTTTGCGTTGATTTTAATCCGCGTTTTTAATCAATTAATGATTGTTTATTTTTTCATTTTTTCTACGTGGCACTAACTCGCGCTTAAATTCAGACTTTATTTTATTATTTTGATAATTCAGAGACAGATGACAGTTTTGATAATTTTATCGTTGTTTACTTCTTTTTTTATTAATTTTTGGTAATATAAAAAAAAAAAATGACCGTAGTAGAAGTGTAGTATGAAGACATTTTTTTTTAGCAGTTAAATTTTTTTTGAATTTTTAATTTACTAAAAAAAAATGAATAGTCGATACCATTAATTATTTCATTTTGTGCTTTTGTTCAAAAAGAATTTTATGTGGAAACTTTATTAGGAATTTTTGGATAGGTGAATAGTTTGAGAAATTAATTCGATTCTGAATATTTATTTTATTTTTATCACTTTTAAATAACAACATAGATTGATTTTTCATAAAATAATTTAATTATTGATATTCCCCAAATTGAAAAAGAAAATTAAAATTATTCTTGTCAATTTTTTTTTTTCTCAATTTACGATTTAAATTGAAGCAAAAAAATCTCGTATGTAACTATTGTCCCGGCAACCTGAATAATATAAATTTGTTACAAATTATGAATAGTTATCTTATATTTCCTTAGTTTTTCATTTGAAATAAAAACTTACGCCGAGCATAAAACGCCGAGTAAGCTCAAAAAAGTTGAACCCTGTTAATACAACATTATCAAATTCGAGTTGATATTGTAATCGTTCGGTCTACAAAATACAAAAAAAAGTTAGTTTAAAATTAAGTTTCAATTTAATATTTTACCGATAAAAAAATTTATTTTTACTTCAATAGTAAATTCTGAAGGTGTACAGTCATAAATTAATGGCATAATTATTTTAGATTCTTGATGAATTCTTGAGGCAGCATAAATAGTAATAGCCATTTTCACAAGTGTAAATGTAAAAAAAATAAGCGAAAAAAATATGACAATAGTATTATCAGATCTAAAAAAAGAAAACATAGTTTTTGATGAATTAGAAATATCATTTGAAATTTCATTTTTATCATAATATATGATCTCACGTGATTCCAAAGAATAGTTGTGAACTTATACAAAAAAAATTATTTGTAATTGACACAAATATCAAAGGAGATACTAATTTATCTGCTTTCTTGACTAAATTACTTAAAATACTGTAATTTATTCTGAGGTTAGTCCAATAATTCTGATCATTTAGTAGCTTAGAATCCATTGCCAATTTATTCATAAATATATATCTCTCTGCTAGACCCGTTGATACCTGAAATGATTTTTAAATACATAAAAAATTTACCAGAAATATAATATAAAGTTTATCAGCTTTCGAATAATACAAACTAGTATTATAAATAGATCAGTAAAAGTCCAAGCAAAGGCAGCATAAGTATCGATGACAATCACGTAGCTCTCACCAAGTCCATTTAATATATCTGTTTCAAAATTAATCAAATTAATAATGACAACAATAAAAACTGACTCTATACGCTCACTTACATTCGTATGACGAATTATCATTTAGACAGTTTTTTAATGCATTTTGTTTTTCTATTTCAATATTCAAAAAAATCCACATTAAATGTTCAATCAAAGCAAACGATATTATACCGAATGAAATTTTATTGATTTTCCACCAAATTTTTGGACAATCATTTCCTGAACTGTAATGTAAAAAAAATGTTTATTTAATTATTTTATTATAGTTCAAATAATCAATCAATATATGCAGTTTTGAATATAATAATTAAATTTGATTGACCTGTTTAATTTGATTTCCATCGTTTTCCACAACTTTTGAAATTCCGGCCATTTCGATGAAATCCAAAAAAATGTAAAATATTCCAAAGTAGTTGCTGTATAAAAGACTGCATTTGATAGAGCAGCACGATGAGAAACTAAAAAATAGAATAAAAAAAAAAACTAATATACAGTCAACTGTTTATTAATTCAGTACTATTTAATTAAAATATATTGATATATATATATATATATTTACTTGCAACACCAAATACACAGCCAGGTTCATTTTCCGTAGAAGTAATAGCAACTCTAATGGATTGTATCAATAAAGCTGTTATTAATAAAGGAATTAAAAAACTATAAAACATTTTTAATGATTTTATAGTAAATTTCATTCTTTTATAATTTTTACTGCTGACATTGGTGACAGGAAATAATCCAAACATTTGACCAACTATAAGGGTTAAACGTATTGATCGGTGAAATGATTCTTCGTCCTTTAAAAATAATTTAAATTATTTTATAATTTATTTGTTATATTAATAAATATGTATACTTACATATTTTTTGACTCGTAAAAATTTTTCTGCTTTCGACTGTTGATACATCATAATAAAATTTCTGATAAAATTAAAATTTAGATTAAACTCAACTTTTCTACATAGTATAGTTTTATTGTTCGTTTGCAAACAGTTAGAATAAAATAATACTGAGCAAAACTATTCTGACAATTGTAGACTAATATATTTATTCAAATTTATGGTAAATTTTTAATAATTTAATTTCTTAATTCAATATAAATATTTTATATTGTTTTGTATACTATTAAAATAATTATTCGGAAGTGATTGTTAATCATTAATGATCTATACATAAGGCTTGGATATTGTTATTAACATTTTCATAGTATTTTTTATAGTTGTTGTTTAACTTAGTTGATTATTTTTTCATCGATTTTAGGTTTTTCAATATAAATTATTTGTACATTAATTAATGGATATTGATGAAAAACAGGTAGAAATAAAGTACAATATAAATTCATTTTCAATTTTATTAATTTGTATAAAATTTTAAAATTCACATTTAATAAATTATGTTTTATTTCGTATTTTTCTTTAAAAAACTATTTTTTGCATAAATTATTCATTAGTTTAATTTTGCATTTCTCCATTCATGATATCATAAGATTTTTTCATTAGTTTTTTTTATATAAATTTGATGACAGTTAAAATTTTATCGGTCTTATGTGAAATTTGATTATCCATCCTTATTTATTTTTTAACAACAATTTTATCAACAATTTAAGAAAAAAAATCAAAGTCTTTTGAGACTTTTTATTTGGTTCTTTTACAATTTTTCTATTTTAAACTTTAGAATAATATATGTTGATGAATTAGTTCAGCAGTAAATAATACAATACTACGTAAAAATAAAAAATAAAAATGGCATATGAAATTATTATTATTATTATTTCTATTATAATTGTTATGATAAAGATTAATATAAATCATTGGAGTCACTAGCCTTGCACAATCGCAATGATATAAATTTTTTAATTTTTTGTCATTTAGTTTGAAAAACATTTTTTTAACTTGATTATATAAAAATTAAATATTATTTCAATCGATTATTACGTGGTTTAAATTTTTTTTTATGATTACGTGGTGATCTTGATGTTACACGTAATTCAATGTCATAACATCTACATACACAACAACTTGGAAATTTAAACCAATCACTAAATATTCCTCGACATTCGTTATTTGGATCATACGCAAGAAGACGATGTAAACGATATTGTTGTTCACATCTGCAACCGTCTCTGCAGTACATTTGTTTATTTGCATGTCTGAAAAAAAAAATAATAATAAATATACAAATGATAAAAAATTATATTATTATTTAATCATCGATAATAGATAATAATTTACTCACGTGCATTTTTCCCAATGAACATATTGCTCAAATGGTGGAAGATTAAGAAGAGCAAGAACTTCACCTCTCGTATTATTTGCCCAAAATGGAGCAACAACTTCTTCCTTAACTGGACAAGCATTTCTAAAAATAAAAAAAATATATTTTAATAAATAATTCAATGATTTTTCATGTAATTAATATTTAATTATATTTATTACATTCCACGAAGTTTAAGAACAGGTGGATCTTTTGCTGCAACATCTTGAAAAAATTGTCCTTCCATTGATGTTGCTGGTTTATTTTCTGTTTGATGATGATATTCTGGTCTTGGTCGAAATTTTTGTTGTTCATTATTAAATAATGGTAAATTATCTTTTTCATCTTTATCTTTTTCACTATCGATATTGACATCAACTCTGTCAATAGGCATTGTCGTTGGAGTTCTAGCTGTACCATCTTCTTGCAATAATGTTGTCTCATCATCAAACCAATTGTCTGTTAAATTAAAACTCTCAGTTGTGCTTGTATCATTTTCTTTAACAGCGCCAAGTGATCCTGGAATTTCATTGAAACTTGAATTTCTAACTTTTGCAATATCAGACAGTGTAACTGGTGGTCTATTTGTTTGAATTTTTTCATTTAAATTATCATCAACTGTTTTGTTTAATTTATCTGGTATTTTTTCTGTTGATAATGTTGTTGATTGATTTGTTGTTGTTGTTGTTGTTGATGATGATGGTGTTGGTGTTGTTGTTGTTGCTATTGATGATGTTGAAGGAGTTGTCGTTGTTGATGTTGAAGTTGATGATGTTGATATTTTTAATGATTCAGATGATGATTTAATTGTTGATTCAGTTGGTCTAAAATGAGGCTTTGTGTACTCTTGAAATGCTGGTAATTTATTTTGAAATTCTCTTCCTTGATATTCTTCATTGTCATCGTTATCATATTCATACTCTTGTTTATCATCAATATCTTCATTTTCTTCAAAATTATAACTTCTTGAATCACCAAAAAATTTATGATATTTATCTTCATAATCAGATTCAATATCATTTTTATCAATTTCTGTTTTTAATACATTTATGTGTTTTTCATCTCCATACATTCTTCTCATTAAACCTTGATTTTCTTGAACAAATCTTCTAACTGCATGCCTTGAATTTAAAAATCGTTTTATTATACAAATATATAATAATAGTATTCAAAATTATTATTGGTCAGACTGATATAATTTTAGTATTTTAAAAAATAAATAAATTATCTTTCGTTACCATGGATAAGTATTGCCAGCAACGGCACACCAACTTTGTCGTTGAAAATCACAGGGTAATTTTTCATATGATGATCTTCCATTTCTTGAGTATGGTTTACTACATGCTGATGATGCATCATATCCAAATGTACTTGGTCCACCCCCGCCAAATTGTGAATTAACAAGTTGTACAATTGCCACCTTAAAATTATCATATTAGTTATTGAAAAAATTAATAAATCAACTACTTTGCTGATGATACATGTTGATATATCAACAGGAAAATATATTTTTAATAAATAAATGAAAAAAAAATCAAAACAAATTTATAAGATCTTCTAGGCGTTGAAATCTACCGTTACATTTATTCACCGATCATTTTGCGTGTAAAACGAGTTCACCGTTCGATCAGTATATTTGCTCTTGAAAAAATATTTCTCATTGATAAAATTTAATTTTTTATACTCTGTTTTTTTATCAATTCGTTCTTTAAAAAATACCAATATATAAACAAATATTTGTCGGACAGTTTTTTTTTTTTTTCTATATAATTTAAATATTAATTAAAAGTCTTAAATAAATATCACTTTTTAATTTGATTGAGTGATTAATTATTTTCACTGTAAATACACAATTTTTTTTTACATTAAAAAAATATTATTAATAATAAATATACGCGTAAATATAAAAATTAATTAATTTTTAAAACTCACCAGTGTTAAAATTATTAAATTTAAAAAACCCATTATCACTAAAAAATATTTTTAACTTTTAAATGAAAATTAATTTATTTTCCTTTGATTATTTTTTACTTTTGGATAATTTTCAATTATAGTATATTATTAATAATATTTAACACTTGTAAATAAACAAATTAAAACTTTTTTTTAAATATGCGTACATCTAAAATGTCATGTGTCGTGTAATATTGATATGACAGGAGCAAGTCCAGAGTAGTCGATGGCGCTTTCATTACTGTCTTTTCTCGTATATAATGAGTAGGTTAGAGCCAAGAAACCAAGTGGCTATGTGGTAAAAAAAAAAAAAAAATAAATAATAAAAGGAGATGGTAAAAGCTAAAAGGTAAAACTGCCCACGAGACAAAATAATAATAAAAAAATACCAAATAAAAGATAAAATAAAAAGAGGAAGATTGTATTTTGGAAAAAAAGGCAATCAAGATAAGTTGTACAGGGGTATTCTTTAATTTTTTTTAAAAGATATAAAAAAAAAACAATATATATTAAATATATGTATGCATTAAAAATAAATATGTGTGAGTGGTTTAGTATGTATTGAATAAGGATCAACTGGTCAGGTTGATGCCTTGATGATGATGAACAAACAGAGATAGAAAAAAACATACAAGAGTAGGTCAACTTTGTTGTATACCGTTAGCGCACTTCCATTGATGTGTGTCACGAGGACCAAAACTCGAGTTTTTTTTTAAATATATATTTTATCATTCGTTTAAAAGAAGTAAAAAAAAAAACCTAATTTCTACATCATCGGAAATATTTGTTATTTAATAATCATACTCATTTTTTATAATCAAGATTTCGATTTCATTTTTTTTTTTAATGTTAAATAATTACATATTTTTTTAAATAAAAAATGATATAGTTTATTGGAATTTTATATTATATTTTTGAGGGTTTAAAAAATATATATTTATTTATAATTATTATGAGGGTATCACATGAGGTCACGCGCCACTTTTACAATGCCCTCGTTGTTTTACCTTGGCCATGGCTTACTTATACGCGTGCACTCATCAAACCTCACACTTGACCACCACTTTTCCTCGTAGTATCCTCCTCTTTTTTCTCTTTTTTTTTTTTTTTCTGTACGTTTGTTCTTCTGCTGACTTGTTCATTCTCAATTATTCGTTCTTTCACTGTCAGATAAAATTTTAAAAAATCATTGCCAGGGTCGAGATCATGCTGCAGGTGTTTATTTAAATGTTATGTATTTATTTTTTTTCACAAAAGTATTGGAAGTAAATACATTTTTTATAATCATATAGCAAGTATATGATGATCAGACAAATGAACAAATCTATAGACATACTATTCTATCTTTTGAGGCACTTGTTGGCTACATAATTTTTTTTTTTTTTCATTAATAAAATTATTTAATTGTTATTTAACTCTCTAAAAGGTTCCCTAGGAGCTTGAAATTTTTCATGTATATATAGTTAACAAAATAAATAAGCAATAGTTGCATTCGCACTTATTTTTTGTCCCAAAAAAAAAAAAAAAATTAATTAATTAAAATAATGCTATTTCAACCCTTGGCATATTTACTAGAGGTATTATATCCACGTTCATATATAATGCTAGTTTATATAGAAACAACATGAGTGCTAAGCAAGATTTCTACTTTGAGTAAAAGAACATTTATCGACTGTTATTTTCCATGTCGACCCCTCAAGCTTTTTAATAAAAATCACCAGCTATAATTAAAAACTAAAAATTATTTCTTTTTATTGTAAATTCATTGTCATTATTATCATTTTTTTATAGACAAATTAATTTTTTAATTTAACTATAATTTCATCAAGCTTTGCAAAGCACAAATATTTCAATAAAATATGCTCAATTTAATTTGAAATAAACATAGGATTAAAAATATTTTGTAAATTTGATAATAGCAATCTATAAACAATTTAAAATTCGTGATAAATATTTATACGTAATTATTCAACTCAATAAAACTTGGAATGTGGTAATAGTCACTATCTCTTTTAACAACTCCAGTCGGTAGAAATAAATTAAACACAATATTTTTCTCAAATAAAAAAGATAAATTCCTCATAGTTTTAATAAAGAAATCAATCATTTTATTTAAATTTTTTATTCTTGTAATTATTCACTCATTAATCATATGGCTTAGTGACTCTTATAAATACAAAATTTATGATAAAAATTAAATATCGTAAATATAGTTGTCTCAATCTTTTGATTATAAATATTTTCCATCGACAAACTAATTTACACAGCACCATTCACGTGCTTTATCAGAAAATATTATTTTCAATGCATATAAATAATTATATTTTGCATTACCATAATCAATATATTCAAGTGATTGAAAAACTAAACTTTACTACAGTGTAATATATAAATTACAAACATTTATTAATTTGTATTTACACATAGGTAAAATAAATAAATAAAAAAAAGCTTCAAGTTATCTTTGAAAGCCCTTATATATATATTCCATCCAAATATATCATCCCTATATGCATTTTTATAATGCCATCGATATATGAATATAAACATACACACAATCATCTATAAGTATGCCCTTTTATTTCCTCATCTTTTATGATTATCTGCGAATCACCAAGCATGGTGTAAAAACCGGCTTTATATCCCAACAATTTCCAGGAAGTTCTGTCAACATTGAAAAATTATTATCACACAATTCTTCAAGATATATTCTTATGATGATAATGATGATGATGATGAGTGTACCTTCAGGCATATAATACTTGAGTATTTTACAATTTAATCAAGCATGAAAATAAAATTTAAAAATAGTATAAAAAATAAAACCATATGCTACAAAATATTAAATGCACTTTTTTATATAAATGCACTTTTTTGGTTTCTTTGAAGGGGTTATAAATTTTTTTTTTCAATTTTTTTAATATAAGATAAATTAATCGATAGAAAATATAAATAAATAAGTAAATATTTAAAATCAATAAACAAATAAATAAGGAAACCTGTTGACCGGTATGCTCGCACGTGTAAAGGGGACGAGACAAAACAAGTGCATATAGAAAAAATGATATGCGTGATGCAGAAGAGCATACAACATATACAGAATATAATATTAAATTTACGTAAATATAATATATGCAATGCACATGTTGTTTACAAAGTTGAATATATATAAAAATAAGGGGATAGTATAAAATTTTGTGGTTGAATAAATTGATAAAGAGAAAATGCATATATATGTTCAGTGGCTAGTTGTAGATTGAACCTATTTTTATATGATAGCAGTGTTGTGGATGAAAAATAATACATCTCGGTAGATTAAACTCAATAACAAGTCCCATATTCTCATCGTGTAACTATATACAATTTGATAGTATTTTTTGATGCTGGATAAAGAGGTAGTAAAGTGAAGGACCCAAGTTTGAAAGAGTTATAAAAATTCACGACTTAATATCGGTTGGTAGGGTTTTGGGCCCAATGTAATCTTTGTTCGCATGTGTATATTTGTGATTGTGAAGTGGGGAATAACCGGCGTCGCGGAACAACGAACAAGGCGTGCAAAAGAGGGCTGAGAGGGAGATATAATATAAAAGAAGGGGGGCAAAGCCGGCGATGCGAAGGCGATTTAATGTTGGTTTCTTATACCACACAAACCAATGTCCCACCAGTCGAGTTTTGTTCGCTGGACAATAATCACTGTTTATCATAATTTTTTTTTTTATTTAATAATAAAATAAAGAAAAATAATAATAAACAAACAAACAAACAAACAAATAATTAAATATTCAATTAAATGATAGTAAATAATAATAATATATTTAAAATGACAATAAATTATTTATTATAAAAAAAAAAAAAGTAATTATAAAATAAATAGTGGTTTATTATTATTTTTATTTATTATCCTTTTAAAAAGATGATAAAATTCTTTATTTTTTTTTAAATTAAATTTTATAATTGTGAAGTGAAATTTATTAATAATAATAAATTATAATAGTCATTGAGACGTAAATTTTATCTTCAAATTTACATATTGGTTTTTTTGTTTTTTTTTTTTATTTTGTGAAAACAGTGAAAATTTTTATTGTGTTATCGTTTACTGATAAAAATTTATCACGTGTTTTGGAAATTTTCAATTTTTCACCACGTGACTAATACTGCGTGCGTCTTATCATAGAAAAAAAATATATATATATTATTATTTGTAAGCTGGATTATGATTGCTACAAACCGATAAAAGACAGTGATAATAAAAAAAAATAAAATATACATATTACTCATAAATTTTTCATTGAATTAAAAAGAAAAAAAAATCAAACAAAAGGATACGTGTATAATATAATTTCGAGGTTGCAAAATTAATATTTGCCGACCGAGTAACCCGGATCCAGACGTATTAATAAATCAATAAAAAAGGGTACACAAGTATATTTAAATAAAAAATTATTTGTGTGTTTATATTAAAATATTAACAAGTTAAATTAATAAAGAAATAAAAAATAAAAAAAAAGGGCAAATATATAATAATATAAATATATAATAAATAAAGTGGATTAAAGGAACAATAAAACATAAAAACAAAATTCAAAAGCGTGCCGAATGTATGCAACAAAACCGCGTCTGCATCTTTTTACCCTGAAGGCTTCGTCTCAAAATAACAGTACTTCCTTGGTCAGTAACTTGGTTGCCAGCAAGAATAAGCCCACTCACCTTTGAAAGAACGAACGGGATCCATACTTGGTGTAATATTTTTTTTTTTTCCTTTTTTTTTCTTCATCTTCTTCTTCTCTTTTGTTGTTGTTGTTTTTGTTGTTATTATTTTTTATGGTTTTAATACTTCTGTGTGTTAACTTTGATACTTGAAATTACTCTCGTAACCTTTTTCCATTACCATCTTGTCGTATACTTATTATTTCATATTATTTTTCTACTCTAAAACCTTTATACTTTTTTCTATCCAACCAGTCGTAATCAAATAAAACTCATCTCTGTGAAAAAAAAAAAAATAAATAAATAAAAGAATAATTTAAAAAAGTGTTCAAAGCAAACAAAAAAAGAAAAGGTATCATATTAATAATAAATCAATAAAACAGTGATCTATTATGTTGGAGTAAAACCAAAGTGAAAATTTTTTTCCATCTGTCAGTTGAAAAAAAAATTTGTGAATAGGAATAACAGAATTTTATTTCAACATCGCGTGTGAATTTTTTTCTTCTGTGTGTGTGTATATATATCTCTTTTACTGAGTGAAAAAAAAAAATTTCAATTGGATGAAATGTAACGTTGAAAAAAAAAAAACTATTGCTCGTTAAAAAGTGCTTGAAGGATTAACAGAAATAAAATTATAAGTAAATTATTGAAATACAGTTTGACATAATAGCGCATGCGTTTAATCTGTTATTCGATTGACATTAGAGGTAGAATCATGAATTTTAAAATGTACATTCAATTGTTGAACGTCCTGATGCTAAGGGATTCATCAACAACTTGAAACATTGACAATTAATTTTGAAAAAAAAAAGAACAAAATATTTAAAATAAAATAAAACAAATAAATATTTTGTCATATAATTTCCAATGATAACAACAACGAACACTCATTCATTTTCAACGAGTCATTTTCGATTTAAACTGATAAGATTTACAAAACTTTTGTCGTAAAATATTATCGTCAGTTTATTTCTAGACACTGTCGTAAACAGAATTCAACACATGAATAATATTTATTTATTTAAAATATTATTTAAAACTATTTATTAATAATTTTTGTTTAAAATAATTGTGTAACAATGCCAGAAGAAACAAAGGACCAAGATTTAACTGATAATAATTCAGACAAAAGTGAAGAAGAAAATTCTCGAATAACAACAATGTAAGTAAAATATTTATTATATTATTTATTTTAAGTTTTTTCTTGATAAATTTATTTTTATTTTTTTCTTTTTCAAATGAAAAATTACTGAATTAATTGGATAAAATTTTTTAAATTTAAATTATTAATATCGCGTGCATCCTTGATTTAAAAAAAAAAAATTATATTATAAGAATATTATTATTTTATTTCTTTCTATACACATGTGATACAGTTAACAATAATAAGATTCACAGTTAAGCATAATGTTCGTTGACCCAGTCATCGTATAAACATAATAACACACAAAAATAAACTTAGAATTTTCCGTATGAATTCATTTGTACCTTCGATGTATACTCGACTTTATCTTGCGTGAGTTTATTGAATTTTTCTTCATTCATATTATAAATATTACTATTATTTATTTATATGTATGTTTTTATAACTCATTACAACGTTCAACTGTCAGTCATCCAGGTGATAAGATAGTAACTAAAAAAATAATTTTAAAGTCTATAATTTTATAATAAATCATTATTTTTTTATTGTTAAAATTATTTATCTGTTGTTTATCAAGAAAATTAATATATTTTACTATACGATATAATTAGAAGGAAAAAATTAAATTTTAAATTTACGTTTATATTAGTAAAACGAGTTAAAAGTCATTATTTAAAACAGCCACCTGTTGTGGGATGTTAAAAATTTATTACTTGAAATTTTTTTTTCTTCTTTAGAAAATTATTATAAAAAATTTACACAAAACAATATTTTTTAAATCAATGATATTGTTTAAAAGTATATTTATATTTATTCATTTTAATTAATTTTTTTAAACGGACACCTGTTAGATTTACAATTTTTCATCTCACTCTAAAAACAAATTTTATAGTATTTATTTTTTTTTTCAAACTTATCTGGTTAACTTTTTTTTAAATCTCGATTCAATTTATTTTACATAAGAAAAATTTATTTCTTCGATAAACTTGATCCCATTCACACACATACACATTTTTTTTTTTTTTCGTTATTATTCAATTGAAGACAATTATTATTTAATTCAATTTGATTTGTTTATTAATTTATCATTATTATTATTATTAATTTATTTATTTAATATATATAATTCAAATATCATTTTCATTTATTTCAAATTTATTTTCTCTGATTGTCAGACAAATTCCAAAGCGTGAAATGATTCATAAATCTTTTATCGTTTGGTGAGATCACTCGTTATGTTCGTTTTGCTCTGTTAATCTTTAGATATTTTCATCTCTTCTTTTACTCGCCTGATTTAAAAATTAGTGTATATAAATATATATTCATGAAATTATATTAGGACAAGAGAAAAGCTCATCTCGTGTGACTTGTTTTGTTACACACACCCTCAATATCTCCAAATTTTTATTCACGAAATTTGAATGAGACAAAATATTATTTCGTATTATATATAAAAGATTTGTTTTTTTTTTTTTTTATTATTGAATTTATTCACTCTTCTTATAAATCAATGATAATATTTTTCTTTAATTCTCGTGTGTTAAATTGATACATATTTCGTCGCTCCACCGAGTGGAAAAGTCAAGTGAAATTAGTGCCTCGGGCATAACTAGTATAGAAGAAAGAAACTCCGTGGGTTTGAAAATAAAAAATGAAAAAAAAACAAATTGAACGAGAAGAAAAATAATCGACAATGCTGGTCATGCTTGGTTGATCGAGAGATCGATATCGATAAAAAAGAAAAGAAAAATGAAAGGTGTTGAAATTAAATAAATGAAAAAATAATTAAAAAATTAAAGTAGGAATATTGAGTGTTTGAAAACAAATAAAAATATTTTTAAATCTTAATTAAAATGAAATTTTTATTATTGAATTAAATTATAAAAAAAAATTATTTCAATTTATTCATATTAAAGTTAT
Organism: Aphidius gifuensis; assembly: GCF_014905175.1. Lineage (NCBI taxonomy): Eukaryota > Metazoa > Arthropoda > Insecta > Hymenoptera > Braconidae > Aphidius > Aphidius gifuensis. Next base: position 25,789,407 of record NC_057788.1, read on the forward strand.
TTTTATCAAAATATTTACCCGATTTTTTTTTATAAAAATATTTTATGGTAGGTTATTGATTCCAGCGATGAATTCACGGTATCAAATATTTATTTTATCCAAAATAAAAAAAAATATCTATTTAATCTATCGGTTCAAAAAGAGCTGCAAAAAAAAAAAAAAAAATAAAACATCGGTGAAACACGTGCCATGAAATATACTTTCCAGAATTATTAATAATATTTTTTATCGAAAAGTAAATTTTAATCTGCATTACTAGTTGATTTTCTTTTAATAAAAAATCTTCTATCGAGTGACAAATAAGGAATTTATGAGTAACAAATGAATACAGGTGTTAAAAAATATTCCTTGAATTTTCTTGAATTTCTCCGATATAATTACACAGTTCTATGAACATCATTTGATAGCATCATTAGCCATTCGAAACGAGCAATATCCAAACAGTTGCACGAGCAGTAAAACGTCAAGAATGAATAGAAAAAAAGAAAAAAAAACTGAACAATATTTTTAAACTGAAAAATTCTGAAATTAAATTCTTGACATTTTAATAATAATATAATAAAAATACAAACTCAAATTTTAATATCCGTTTTTAACTTTGATACTTTGCATACATCGAGTTTAATAAAAAATTATTTTTTCTATTTTTCTGACTCATAGTTTAATAAAACAAATTGTATATTGTTAAAATTCATAAATTTTTCCACCTAATAATATTCACTATATAATATTTAAAATATATTTTTTAATTAATGATAATAAATTAATCAAGTGAATTATTTATTTAGTTAATTTAGTAATTATTAATACAAAATTTAAAATAATTTTTACCACAGAAATTAATTATTAATATGTCAAACCAAAAATAAAATTTTAAAATAAAATATAATTTATTCAAAATTAAATGACGATTGAATAAATTATATTTTAATATTTTTTTTCTAAATAAAAAAGGTTTCTTTAAAAGTCTTAATTTTAAAAATATTATATTGTGAATTTTATAGATGTGGTTAACTTTTTAAATTTATTTATTGTATTTTTTTTAACACCTCATTTTTTTTTAAGTATGTCGTATACATTTGTGTCGCCTCAATCTATCGAGTACATATAACCATCAACACCTCAGTATTTTTCAGAAATTTAAAAAGCAAAATTTCATAAATTTCTGTGTAAAAAAAAAAAATATATTTAATTGTTTTAAATTTTATTCTACTATATCAAATAGTAGAGAAATTTATTTTATCAAATCATGATTTTACAAAATAAATGTTTATTTATTTATTTCAATTTTTAATTAATTTTTCTTTTTTTAATTTGTTGATCATTAAAGGGTTGACTTATCGTCTTTCCTGATCACTTAACATGCAGTGAATCAACCGGTTAATAAACTTTCACCTAAATGTTTAATAAATAATCAGAATTTCTTCTAATTGGTTCGCATGAATGTGGATAAGTCAACTTTATTTTACTTGCTAAACTAGAGTCAATATAGAAAAACAAATTTTAATTAATAATATTACTCTATATTATTAACATTCTTCTAAGAATAAATTAATTTTTATTTTATTATTTTTTTTTTTAATTTTGAACTCTATTTTCTACTAAAATTTCCATAAATGTTTGTTGATCCGAATTTTCATCAGAATCACATCTTTGAAATTTAAATTTTAAATTAAATTTTCTTTTTTTTTCTTTCTTTTTGTCGCTTCAATTAATATATTCCTTGAGTTAGATATTTTTTATAGTTTTTTTTATTTTTAATTATCAACCGACTTTCCTTTTACTATGTAAATTAATGACTAACACTTTTTTTTTTTCCTTTTTTTCAACTGTAAAAATATTGGTGAATGGTTAATATTTTATATATAGAGATTAAATGACATTAAATAGTATTTCAAGGTTGAGGACAATTTTTCAATTTATTTTTAATTTCCGATGCGTTTTATAGACCGGAAATAATATGATGCGTATGGTAAAATTTTTCAAGCTTGATATTTAACGACACGTTGATAAACAGCAAAATTTATTTTACTTATTTAGTAATGGCTAATGTAAATTGTGATATTACAAAAAAATCTCATGGTCATGATAAACGTCAGTGATTATTTTTAATATTCAAAAAATTAATTGGTGCACAAGTCCTTGATAATTTTGCATTTTTTATGTCAAACCTTACTCAATTTTATATTCAAAATAATCACACATTATTAAAGCCCCAAAACTAATGAAATAAAAATAACAATTACATAAATAAAATGACTTTTAAATTTGTGAACAGCTATTTTATTTGTTTGAGAATTTTTAACGATTGAATATTTTAATTTTTTAATCAGTTATTTTTTTTTTTTTTAACACAAAATTGCCTTAAGTGCGAAAGTTATTGTCGAGATGTATCTTTGTATATTATATGGGATTTGAATCATAAAAAGAAAAAAAAAAACAAGTTTCGGCAAGACTTTTGCTTCCACCTTTCTTTTATGTTTTTTAAAAATTTTTTTTTGTCGGCTACGAGATTTTTACTTATGCCTATTTTTATTGGTATTATTTTATTTTTTTATTTTTTCGTTTAATGACCCCCTTCTGGGTACAAACACGTGCTCATTTATTTTTTTTTCATACATCAAATTAATGAGAAGAAAAAATTTTTTTCGCCATAAAAATTTTAACAGTAATATATTTGTTGGAACAAAAAAATTCGGTAAAAATATTAAATTGTATATTTTATATTTTTCATTTAACGTAAGTTTAAGAATAAGGATAAAAATTTTTTTTTACGCTTTAAAGTGTTCATAAATAAATGTACTCCATAGATGATTTGTGAGAATTGATAAAAAATTTTTTTTTTAAACTATGGTTTTAAATAATTCGCATTCTTTGATTTATTATCATTATTTATTTTATATTGTTTCGTTTGGTATTCCATATTATTTTTTTATTTTTTTTTTCACAGTAAAAAAGTGATAATTTAAAAAATATAAAATTTTGCGTTTATATTTTCAAAAAACCTCAATAACTCTTGAATGATAAAAATCAAATTTGAAAATCTCGAATAGTGTGAAGATGATGAAAAAAAATTTAATTGACAATGACAAATGAAAATAAATAGAGTTCATATTTTATTTTCACTTTTATTTTGAAGTTATTTCTCGTTCATTTATGTATTTTTTCCCGTCAAAGAAATACAACATAATATAAATTTTATTTTAAAGAAATTAACCATCAAGATAATTACAAGCAAATTTTTTTATTGTTAACCAATTTCGTTTACTATAAATCACGAGTATTTAAATTACAATGTCATATATAGTTATACAATAAATATAAAAACAATCGATCATTATTGAGTACAAATTTATCGACAAAGAGAAACCGACAATGACAATTAAAATTTGATCTTTAACCTCTGTAATATTTAAAAAAAGATTTAAAATAAAAATTAAATTTTAAAAAATGTGCAATCGTGATTTAGTATATTTTTTTGCACACTTTTATTATATTCAAAATATAATTATATATTTTTTTTTTCGCTCTTTTTTAAAGCTTGCATTAATAAGTGTCTATAAAAAAATATATATTATTTATATTTAAAATAATTTTTCGTATAATAAATAAAAGAAAAATTAAATAATAATTTTTTTTATTCTAAATTTTTAAAATTAATAATAAAAAAAATAAAATATGGTTTAATGTGCTTGACGATTGTAAATAATAAGAAAAACGATAACACGCACGCGAGACTTGAACGAGCTTTTTTTTTTTTTATATATATTTTAATTTTATATATATTATTTCCATCATATATATATAAGTAGGCTGTGTGTGTACGGATATGCAACGACCGAAAGATTGAATCAGCCAAGAGTCGCATAATTAATCGTGGCATACAAACACACACATATTAAATTTACATATGCTAAAATATACCTACAAACATAAATAGAAAAACACGTGCTTGCAACAGACAACGCAAGGCACTTGAAATAATTTTTTAAATTAATTTATTTGTTATATATTTTCTTTATTTTAAACATTATAAACATGTTATTATTATTATTTTTTATTTTCATTCAATTGTATTTTATTTTTAATTGTTTAACTCTTGTGTTATCTGGTTTTTCGTGCAGCATATGCAATACTTTTCATTTCCATTGGTCAAATAAAAAAATTTATTTAAATAATAATAATAATAATAATAAATAAAATAATAATCGCAACATTTATTTATTTCTAAGAATTGAGATAAGAAAATACCGTATTTTTTAGGTCGTGATAGATATTTAAAATTATTATATTAATTAAATTAATTTATTTTAAATTAAAAAAATATTAAACACCTGTTGATATCGTGAATTTAATTATTTTTATCTTATATTTATAATTATTTCTCGGTAAAGTAAAATACTTTATGATTTTGTGGTTTTAAAGAAACTTTTAGCTATTTTTTTTTTAAATAAATAAATAAATGAAAATATCTGTATTTTAATACTAACATAATATTCTTTTGTTGGCTTACTGTGAAGTTTGTATGTATGAAGTGCGATGTAGCAATGTAAGTCGAAAAGTAAGTGCAAAATATAGTCGTAAATTCACGGTCGTAATTCAAAGCCAGGGAGGCAATGTGTGACAGGTACCGATCGAGTCATCGTTTCAAACCGACCCCTATATACTCGTTCCTCGTAAAAAAAAAAAAAAAAAAAAACTTTCCAACACTATATGTGTATACATTTTTATAAATTTTTTATTTTTTGCTGCTTCTCTTGTACTTTGTTTGTATAAATATACACGCACTAAATTTCTACATGAGATTATTTTTTAGTATAACTCTTTGTCTTCAAACAAAGTAGTCAAACTTGTAATCTGTATGTGTATATATATTAAAGCAATTTATTTATTTATATTTTTTTTTTAAATCAATAAGAAGTAATACCAAACTCGCGTGACCAAATACACAATATTTTTCCAACTACAAAGCATCTCAAAGAAAAATAGCTTTGATGTCTTTTTGAAATGATATCAATCTCGTTTCGGCTTTATATTTTTATTTTCCAAGTAAAAAATATATTATTATAAAAATTGCTTCAGGCATTAGGTATAACAATTTATTCATAGCCTTGTCAATTTTCTTTTTCTATTTTCAAAATTTATCCTTATCATGTTATTTTTGTTTTTTTTTTTTTTGTTTTTTCAAATGGATGAAATCACAAAAGTATTGATCGATAGAAAAAATAATAATTATCAGTATTCGCTGAACAAAAAAATTTTAAGTAATTTTATTTTCTATCAGAAAAAAATAATCAAAACTGTAATACTGCAAAAAAAAAATAGTTTAGATTTCTGAATTAGAAACTGGTTTATACGTATAATTAATTTTTATTTTACTCATTTTCTTTTTTACCCTTGTTTTATTTATTTTATTTTATTTTTTTATAATATATGATCATTACACAAAAAATTTTACATTAGTTTACAACGTGGTGGGTCTTTTCTTTCTTCTTCTATGCACCTACATTATATACACACACAAGACACAACGTAGATACCTTGATCTTTAAAAATATCTGAACATCTTTTACGTCTTTATCATTTTAATCAAAGGACATCCGTATAATATACTTTCAATTGCATTTATGTTTTATTTTTTTTTTTTACAATAACATTGAGTTGCAATTACCTTAAAAAAAAAAAACCATAAAAAGCTTTCGTGTTGTTAAAACATGTTCAATTTTATAATTAAAATTATAACTAATTATATTTTTAATATAATTTTATTAAAATACAATAATTTTTTAAATAACAAAATATATTTTTTTTTTTATTGTATAAATTATAATATTTTTTAGAATATATTTCGTAGAATAAAAAGCAATTCATGATTTAGTCTATAACGTTTATTTTTTATTGTTTATTTCTGGGAGTCAAGGGTAACAGACTAAAAGACGCCATCGAGGGTAGTTCAGGGGTTGAATTTATGGGATTCAGACAAATGTAAATAATCGATATCACTTTACAACCACTCATGAAATAATTTACGTAAATTTATATAATAAATATATTTCATATTTTATTCTATATTTATATATATTAATTTATTTATTGACATTCAATTTCCTAAATTAATTCCTTTGTGTGGTCAAAACAATGAAAATTAATGATGCAAATAATTGAAAATTATTCCACAAATTAAACAAAGTTTAATTGAAGGATATTGACAAGGGTTGTTGTTGTTATAATAATGAGACTTGTTGTTTATTGTGTTGATGATGTATATGAATGAATAAATCTTGATAAATTTGATACTTGATTGTGTATAACGATGCCAGAAGCATTATGAGAAAACCCATATTTGAAATATAAATAAAAAGGTTAATAATAATAAATATAAAAATAAACGAGAAACTTGTTTTGAAAATAATATTAAAATCTTGTCTTGATATGCACAATATTATTGTTGTTGCTGTTTGACCATTAATGTATTTTCCTACTTGTATTTATTTTTATTTATTTTTATTTATAATTTTCTCTTTATTTGTATATTCTTGAATATTTTTAAACTTGATATTCTCATGTACATTAACTGTCTGATATAGGTGTTATTTGTGTCTAGTCACAAAATAATAATGTACATGTGCCCATTAATGTTCAGAAGCAAAGATATAATTTTCAAGATTCCAACAAAATTATTGGCGTAATAATTACTCAGTATAATACAATTTAAAAATAAAATACTATTAAATATAATTAATGATTAATTAAATATATAAATATATTTAATTTATTGTTATTATTATTTATGTAAAAAAAAAAAAATAATACAAAAATTAGAACAACTTGACTGTTAAGTTTTTTTTTTTTCATTATTATTATTAGGTATATTTTTATTGAAAAAAAATTATTTTTTTTTATCACGTCAATCATGAAGGTGAATAATGATGACCCCAAGAGTTCCATAGACACGCCCCCACATATACTCGAGTTACTCGTTTTATTTCCTCTTCCTTCTTTTGCGGATTATCCAATTTTTATTTTTTAAATTTGCAATATGTACTTGATGGGTGAAAATGACGAGTGGTATATGGTGTGGTAAAGAAATATAAGAAAAAATAAAAGGCATATATATGTGTGTACACGATGTTATATCAAAATGTATATAGTTATATCAGCAGTATATATATGGTTTTCATCAAAAAAAAACAAAAAGGGTAGGCTAGTTTCACATTGATACATGCAAACCTTGGGTGGGTATTACAACATATACATTATTATCTACACGTATATATATATGTATAAATAAAATCAAGCAATACACAACAAGTTACTTGGTAAACCTATAATCAAATTCGCGCATGGTTTGACCCTAAAGATCGTACCTCAACCAATGACCTTAACATGCTTCTTTTTTTTTTAGTTTACAGCCAATCAATCTATTATTTTTGCGGAAGCAATTTAAACTATCAATTTAATACATAAAAAATTATTTAAACTTGCATATATATACTATTGTTTTTTATTTTTATTATTTTAAAAAAATTAAAAAATGACAAATGTATATAAAAATTTACTGACAAGTATATGCGAGCCATTTCTATATTGCGGTTTCTATCCTCAAATCGTCGTTGTAAATAATTTATTTTCATTCGGTTGATGAAAAAAAAAGCATATAAAAATGCCAAGGAAATGAGGGAAGCCATATGATTGTCATTGTTATTATAAATATTATTATTATAATTTAGTTCAAAAAGGGGACATTCTAGTCATGCAAGAATAAGAGGCTTCCGGATCGATCTTCCGGTTTTCTGTCGCTTGTATATATTATTTTAAAACCACATATTTAAAAAAAAAAAAAAAAAATTACAAATTATATTATTCTTTTATTTAATTTACTTGAATAGTAATTTATACAATAAATATATAAATAAATAAGCATTATTTCTTTGTGTGTAATATAATTTGAGTCATCATCATTTCAGCACATATGTGGTGTATTGTATTAGAAGCATTAAATGAATGAATAGCAAAAGTCGACTTTCACCTCGCGGCATCTTAAGACATGGTGTGAATAAACCATTATCCTAATTTTTTTATTTTTTCTTATATTATGTTTTATTTTTTAATAATAATTTTTCGTTTTTTTTTTTACTCGTGTAGCTAATGTTAATGATGATGAGAACAAATATTTTATTTATTATTAAAATATACCTATATATATTTTGAAATTCGAAGTGTGATAAAATTAGTTGAAAATATAAAATAAAAATACTATTATTTAATTTTTGTATAATTAATAATATAGTATTAATGTCGGGGTTTATTTATTTTTATTTTTTTTTAACGGTGTTACTTTCACTCTTTTTTTTTATTTTAAAAACAAAAGTGTAATTTATTAATATGTGTGAAATATTCATTATTCATGTATTTATTAAAATATTAGTCATGTGTTTATTGTAGATTAATTATTGTTTTCATACGTGATAATATCACATTTTTATTTTTCTAAATAAAACAAATTTTCACAGTTTTTTTTTTTCGGAATAAATAAATATATACATATTAAAATTCACCGATTCAAACTAAAGCTACGGAATATTTATAAAAAATTAAAACGAATAATAAAATGACAGGTGTCATTCAATACTAAAATTAATTTTTTTATTTTAAATATTCAAGGTATATTAATAATACTTTCAATAATATTATTTATTTATTATTATTTTTTTTTTTTTTGCTATGTCGGGTTTCTTATGGACTATTTAGAAACCCCTGTTTCCAATAATTTTCAAACTATATTATTTCTTTCGATTTGACCTTCCATCACATCTAAATTATTTAATTTAACTATTTTTTATTCAACTGAATTAGATACACCTTAATCCGATTTAATATGAAAAAATAAAAAAACCAACTTGACCGACTTTTGAATGTTACATAAAAATAAATAAATAATATATTATCAATTTGTTTGAAAAATAACCCCATCAATTTTTTAAATACTTTATCTTCTTTTATTATGAAAAAATTTTATATACGCATGATTGAATAAATATATGAATAATTAATTAAATTTGTCACAATTTAATATCAGTTAATAAATTATGACTGTATTATAAATCATTAAAAAAATTTAATATACAAAAATAATTTGAATTATGTTATTTTAATGATAATAATAATTATAATTATAATAAATATATTGTATATATTTATTTATTTTTTTTATTTTGTTTTTTATATGTATAAACGGACAAGAGTCATGTGCGTACATGCGTCTTGTAATTATTAACAGTGTAGAACGAGTTTTTTACCACATGAGGTATAGAATATGCATTTTAACGTAATTGCTAAAGCGTGCGTAGTCATCATTCTGTGGCTTATCGACCTTAATACCTTTTCAAATTGACAGAAATATATATTTTTAAATTTATTTTTTTGTTGTCTATTTTATATATAGAATTTGAATTAAAATTATAAATGGATTTAAATCGCTAACTGTGAATTGATGATATAAATAGATTTAAAATTGCCAAGTAGTTTTTATTTTATTTATTTATATTTTTCATCTACATTCGCTTTGAAAGAGAATCAGAAATTTTTACTCCGAGATATATAGTTTAGATCGTTATGGACTGTGCGCTTTCACTTTTCCATCTGGCTCAATCTTCTGTGTCGTTATATATATACATTTTTTTTTTTTATTTGTATTGATGTTAAATAAGTAATAACAATAAAAAAATAAATTATTCTTAAATTTATTTTTAACTCAATCAGACTTGTGTCTACTGTAATAAAAATGTTTAAACATTTTTTGTTTCTTGTTTTTTTTTATTCAATTAAAAAAATTAAATTTAAATTTCTCTGTCCTTGCCATTGTTTTCATCATCAGACAACATTAGTCCTTCACCAGCCATTTTGTTTAACCTTTAATAAAAAAAAACAACATCTTCAAGTCTCTTTGTTTGAATGTACAATTCCTCTCATTTTCTCACGAAACTATGATTATTTTTAACTATTTTTTATTCTTGCATTTTTTTAAATATATATTTTTTTTTGTAAACTATTGAAGGCTTGGCTTGCAACAAAAACAAACGGAAGATATATACTCTCAAGTCGTCTCTTGCAATCAAAAGCGAACTTGTTTTCCGATACGTTCTCTACCAGAATTTCTTTGTTCTTATATAGACTTACAATCTGCCACCTTTTCAATACTGAAAATGATACTTATAAATACATTTTCATTTTTAATATAAAAATAATAAATGTTTGTTCTAAACGACATTTAATTCCTCGATAGATGATAAAATATATTTAAAAAAAAATATAACATCAAAGAGATTGAAAATTATTTTCGCCTGTCAAAGCACTTTTTTTCAAATTATTATTTTTGTAAACTAATGGTTTTTTTTTTTTTCTTTATGTCTGCTGATTGGTATACGAGAATATTTTAAAATTAATGTATATGAGATAAAAAATTCATTGAAAATATATATGTAAGCGAGGAAGCCATCGTGATATTAAAAAATAAAAATTTATAAAAGTTTAAAAAAAATAAATGAGATAAAAAATTAAAAATTAAATTGGTCATATACGTGGATTATTTATTTAAAAAAAATTAAACAAAAGAGAAAAATAAATTGAAAAAAAAAGAGGAATACAGGTTATTTGCACTGGCTGATGATTTTGGATCCACTGTATAAGTATACTCCTCAAAAGCTGCATTCCCACGGCTAAATATCAAGTCCAACGAACCCTTTTTATTTCATCTTCACGTCTTATGTTATTTTTTTTTTATCAAGTCCCTAAAGACGCAAAGTCAAATTCTTTACAATTTTTTTTTTTTTCCATGTATACTTTAAACTAAATAAAATTTGAATTTGTTTTTCATGAATTTTATTATTTATAACTGACAACGAAAAAAATAAATCAAGACCTTTCATTTTAATTATCAAAGAAAAAGTGGGTGAAACGTTCAAGGATACGGAAGTAACTGCAACAGACAATTTTTTTTTTATACATGAAACATCAAGTTGATGCTAATTTTTATATTATTAGTCATTTTATTTTATTTATCTATTTTTTATTATCGTCGCGGGGTTATAAATGATAGTAAGTTGATACTACATGCAGGTATTTTTTTTGAATATTAAATTATAGTCTTGGCTTTCTACATTTTTTTTTTTTCTTTGGATGTAGTACGACACATCTTCTATTATTATTTTTATTTTTAAAACTCATAAATATTTATGAATATAACAAGAAGCCAAGTTTAAATAATTTTGAGTGATCGTTACAAATACATGATATTAAAATTAAACTGTCCTGAGGTGTATACACTGGTTTATTTACACTTGAAGGTTAAATTTTGCAATAAAAAAAATAATAAAAATATACTGTCAACGTGATAAATTGTCAGTTATTTAATTTAATTTATTTTCATTTAAATTGACTTATATATAATTTACAAATTTATAATAAAAATAGAAAAGCTATAAGCTTTCATTTTTTACAACAAATTAAATGACTTTTTTTTATAATTAATTTAATTAATTTTGAAACTTGTAAATGTTTAATAGATCGTCATTTTTACAAAGCAAACGACAGACTTTTTTATATTTATTTATTTATTTGTTTTTTATAACATATATATTTTGATGAGAAAAATATATAATGATATATGAAAGTGTATGTATAATAAATTCGATTGTATTTATTTTATGATAATGTGACTGTTTCGGTTTTAATTTAAAATTCTCATCAATGTTTTTTTTTTGTATTATATATTTTAAAACAATGATGAAGATTTCTCATTAATTGTTGAGCATGAATTACGAAATATGAGTAAGAATTAAAAACTTTTATATATCTAGAAAATATATGTCAACATTATTACCGGAAATAAAATTCATTGTAGCAATAGTATTTATTCATGTGAAAAATGATGATTCAAAGTTTTCATCGAGTCATTCACTGAGGATAATATGAAACTTTGTTTAACAGGTCGTTGTACTACTACTACTACTCATGTTAATTGACGGTTACTAGTAAAATTAAAATGAACACACAAATCGGACGTTGACATTTTATGCTTCAAATAAAATTTATATGTATATAGTTGAATTAATTAGATAAAACTTTTTATTAAAGAAAATGCAAATTATAATAATTATAGAGATATTTTAAGAAAATAAGACAAGTTGGAAAATGAACAAATTTTATGAACAATACAAGAAGTTTCTCTTTGTATTAAATTATCAAATTTAAATCATTAATTTATATTTTAAAAAAAAAGCTTAATGAAAATAGTTTTAGTATTTCGGTTTATCTTAATTTAATTATAAATCATAATTATAAATTCTGTATATATATTTTTAGACAACGGGAAAGTAAATGATTTTAAGACTTTATAATATCTTGCTTTTGTAGTCAATTATTCAATGTACTCACTCATTTATTTTGTAATACCATTATTACAATTATTTTTAGTTATATTGCTAATTTTTAAAAGTAAATATAAATTTAAAAAGTTTTTATATAAATAATTCAAAAAAATTTTAATAAACTTTAAAATATTTACTTTTTTTTATATAAATTTTTCAAAAACTTTTCTCTTTTGTAATAACTTTTTTATTTTTTTTTAAATATTCAAGTTCATTAAGCTTCACATTTAAATAGTAAATTATACAAAAATTATTATCATAAATTTTTGTAAATCTATTCAACTTATCATGTTAAATCCTTTAACAAGAAATATATTTAAAATATACATAAGAAAAACCACTGTATTCTTTGTGTCTATAAAATAGATACAGTGATTTTCCATTCTCAAAGGATCACATGACAATATATGTACTGTACTTAAGTATAAATAAACGTAGGAAAGAAGAGACCCTTGAAGACATTCACATACTTAAAACGTTATAGTATAATACTATTTATTTGTGTTGATATATATGTGGGTGTTATTCATACAACCAATATACATATTTACAATTCAAGTAAAACGAGTGTTGTTAATGGTTGTGCAAGTTGTAACGAATGATACAACTTTTTAAAAAAGTTTCTAAACTTTTTTATTTTTTTTTTCTCTGCTTTCATCAATTCTTTTTTATAAGTAAATTTATATCTTCTTTTACTTGCCAAGGGCTTGAGAGAGTGCACATAGATAAGAAGCAAAAAAAAAAAAACAATAAAATATATTGCATTTACCTGTACTACTACTCAGTCGGTAAAATCTTTCGTGTGAGTACTTGATCATCCAATGGAAGTTGTTGCTCTACTTCCTTATTCGTGATACTCTTACAATCTGTAACGAGATACTTAGTTTCATGAACAAGAAACCCAGGCCTCAGGTCGTCCCAGAAGGTACCATTAATGTTGTCAAAGAACAAGGAGAAATATATTAACCGTTATAAATGTAATTTAATTTTAATCAATACAGTGTTACAATATTTTTTTTTTGTTAAATAATATATTTAAGCACAACAATTTGAATTATAAGCTTCTTATTACAATAATGAATATTTAATTCATCACTGCCATCAAGCGGATAAATTATGAAAGCACAGTAGAGCTTTTAATTTTCTGTGGCAAAACAGAAAAATCAATGACAGTATTAAAATAAATAAAGCTTAAAATTACTAATTTATATTTATCTGTGTACATGCGCAATTTTGTTGATTATATTTTTTTAATTTGTCATGTTGGCTTGTTGCCAGACAACCACGTTGGTTAACACTCATTTGGATTGCGGTAGTCCTCATGAAAATACTTGCTATTCAATATTTTTTTCATACTAAAATATTTATTAAATATATTTTCTTATATTTTCACACTGATCTATTTTATTTTTCTCTTTTTAAACAGTACATCTTTTTATTTTTCGTCCTTATGATGTTTTTTCGTTTTTTTTTTCTTGACTTTTTTCGTGCAATGAGTATGAGTGAGATAAAAATAAGAAAACCACACTTTTGCACTCGTGTAGGAGTAGAAAGTCGCTATTGTACACGAGTCAGGATCTGGTTTTATATAAATAGCATCGGGTGAGTCCTGGGGCTGGCGCAACACCGTCTTATATATATACCATGGGTGAATAATAAAATAATAAAGGCGGTCCCGCGGTTAATGCGCCAAGAGTTGTAACTTTTCTTGCCAATTCTACACTATATATATATTTTAACACTTTATTTTTTTATTTTTTTCTTTCAAGTCATTTTATATCTACAATTTTTTTTAATTTTTTTATATCCACTATAACAACAAAAAATAATATTATTAAAACACAAAAAAAAAAAATATTTTTAAATATCGCAATGACTCTGCAAATTATGATGAATTTAACCGTTATCATTATTATTATTTTATGAAAAAAAAAAGTGTTATACTTTTTGAGAAAGTTATTAGTTTATTACAATTCATTTAAACTTTTTAATTTTATGTAATATATTTTTTGCTGGATGAGTTTATTTGTAATTCGTTATTTTTACTCACTTTTTTTCTTTCGCAATTTATGTTATTATCATTTTTATATACATCAGTCCCTTTTTTATTTTTCTCGCTCTCATTTTTCATTACTTTTTCTTTTTTCTTCCTTTTCTTTTGAAGACAATGGCAGTGCTACGTGATCTGCCTTTACTTGCAATTTTCGCGTTGGCGACCATGATTCATCGACAAGGACATATATACAACTTACCAAAATAATAATAATAAATATAATAATAGAAACAGAATGAATCTCAATAAGAAATAATAAAAAAAAATTACATAGACTAATTTTTCGTGACCTTTGTTTAACAGCCTTGTCATCATTATTCATGAAGTTTTTTTATCGATATAAAATTAACACAACTCACGTCACAAAAGAAAGTTTTGTTTTGTTTTTAAATATTTTTTTAACTGGACATTCGCATACAAAGATAAACTCACAATTGTATATGTAAAAAAATATAGTTATATATTTACAATCTCTTTCCATTTTGGGCGTTGTAAAGTTGACAGATATAGTACCACCTATATATATATTTATACTTTCGAAAGTTTTGTTATTATTGATATTAAAGCTTGATAAATAAATAAATTATTTTTAATAAAATTAGTATCAATACAATCTAATGAAAATTAAAAATTAATAAATTTTAATTTTTGATTCAATTGAATTTTTATATTTATTAGTATAATTTTTCAGATACATATTTACACAATTTCAATTTATCTTTTGATTTTATCAGTTTGTTTATTTTTATTCTTTTCTTTTTTTGCTACTGGGAAATATATTTATTTGTATATAGATAATACCTATATATAAAATCAATATTTCAAGTAATATTTTCAAGAGAAAAATAAAATGATAAAAATTAATTAATGTAGAATGATAAAAATGCTTAACATATGATTATACTTATCTTGCTCAACCAGATGTTTTGCTTGGGGTGTTCTTATTGGCACTTACTTTACTTCCGGATTATCTGACAGTTTAATTATTAATTTAAATGCGAGAATATATATATGAAATAATATTAATTGTATTTTATTTTTTTAAACTTATCTTATTATTATCTAAACTTCATTAGAGTTGGTTTAAAATAAAAAAAATAACAAAAACAGAGCAACAAGTTTTCAGCTATTTTATTATAATTATTATTTTATCATTATTATCGTTGATATTATTATTATCATTATTATTGTTAGTATTATATTTAGTGATAATTTATGATGAAGAAAAAAGAGAGAAATTGTTTGTTTTTATCCATTTTATTTAAATGAATTTTTTTTTGAGATGTCATTTGAATATTAAGACAAAAATTGAACAAATAAATATGAGATATAGATTAGAAAAAAAACTGATTTATGTTTTATATACATATATCAATAAATTATAATATCAATTTGAAATATTCAATTGGACAATTTATCAAAGCATATACATTTTAGTCTGACCTATAATAGTTTTATCTACTTACAAAGTATGAAAATGTTCAATTATTTTGTTTGAAAAGAAAAACATGCTTGTAATTAGACACCGCATGTATATTAATGATGATAATTGACTTGACGGTATAAAAGCACATATTGCGGTCGATCCTTTGAAGCTCTCAATTCGTTTTAAATCGACATTTAAAATGTATTCAACATCAAAGACATTTGTACATCTGTGTCTATTTCTATAGGGCATACAACTCAAAATTACATGATGAATAACATCAACCTAAATTGCGTTAAAAAAAAAAACAAAATGAAAAAAGACAAATCCGAGTATAAAATGAATAATGATATTTTATTTTTTTTTTTTATACATATGACAAGCGCATGTCTCTGTCGTTTGTTGCATTAACTCTTTGTGTCTTGTCTCTGCGTTTAACATCGTGACCACAAGAACTCATAAATCTCAAATGCAAATATATATATAAATCCGAACAATTCGTGTAATGCACAATGATTCTTGAACTCAAGACGTAAGATATTTTCAAACGTGACAGGTAATTTTATCGTGTTAAAAAAAAAAAAAAAGTCTTCTAGTCTTGCATATGGTTTTTTTTTTTTTATTTATTTTATCCCACATGTAAGTTTTATATATCGTAATTTTTTTTTACAATTTTTCTGAAGTAAAAATCAAATGGAAAAAATAAATATACAGACAGATAATTTAATATACCGATGACAATGCAAAATAAAATGTCATGCGACAGAAAAGGAAGTTATAAAAAAAAATATATATATAAAAAGTAAAAGTTCAAGAAATGTAAATTAAATTTATAGAAACTGTACATTATTCGTGAGAGATTTTTTATAAGTTAAAAAAATTGCTAAAATTGTGGAAGATAAAAAAATTAATGTTTTAAATAACTAACGAATAAAAGTGTTATATATTTTTTTTTTATTAATTTTGTGTAAAAACATTTGATGATGAGTGAAATCGAAAGTTGTAAAATTTAAATCAAAAAAAAAAAAAATAATGATAAATAGTATTTAAAATTGTTGTTTTATATATATTTTATTTCAATTTAATTTTTTATATTCTTGTTTCTCTTGAATCGTACCCGCGGAATCCAACTTGGCAAGGTCGAGAAACGTCCTAGCCCCAGGCAATGTACACCGTAACGCGTTGCTTTCGCGCGCGCATTTGTGTTTCACCTTTCTTTGATACATTAACACACTATTTTCTGTTCCGGTTTTATATATTTATTATCATTTTTTTTTCTTTTAAACTCATATTAACACATGCATATTCCCAATTGAGCTCAAACATCCACAAATGTTCATGTGAAATTTATCAACTCTTTTTTTTTTTTTTTTTGTTTTCTTATTAAGTACATACATTTTTAAACAAACAAAATCAACAAATAGCTTTCATTTTTATATATGAATATATATTTTTTGTTGAATAAAAAATATGCTTTTTCATCTACTTGTGTATATTCAAATTTTTAATGGTTAAATGATTGGATCAGCCAATTAATTTTTTTCACTTTTTTTTTTTTTTATCAAACACATTCGTTATATTCACTAGTGGATTCAAATATTATCCTCTGGATATTTTTTTTGCTCGAGGGTGTTTGTGTTAAACGGAAATTATAAAATTTTTACAGAATAGATGAAAATAAAACATTGATAATCGAATTGTTTTCTATTTTATTTTTTGACTCATAAATTTTAAAAGCTTACGTAGATTATCCATGTAAATTTTTATTTTTATTAATTATTAGAGGAAAGCCTATTTTGGAAAAAAAAGCTCTTATATATGTTTTTATATTTTTTATAATGGTTTTTATTGTTGATAAAAAAAATTACAGTGCTTATGGAGTTTGAGTTTTATTAAACAGTACAAAAAAAAAAAAAAGAAAAAAAGACTAAATTGCAGATAAATTTAAAGATGAGCCTGTTTCATTTTTATTCATAAACGTTTAATTTTTTATATAAAACAATGATATTCATAAGCATGATAATTGATACTTTACAATTTTTTCATTTACGAAATATTCTGCCTCGAGTGGTCTGATTTATAAATTAGAACACTATTAAATTACGAGGTTGATAAGTAATTTAAAAAAAAACAATTGTATCTAGATTAAAACCTTGAATAGACATAAACATATATACTTGTTTGTTTTGAGACAAAAAAGTTTTTTAAAAGTTTAAATAATGAAATGAAATAAATATATAACCGTGAATTAAAAATATATTGTACCAATTGGCATTGGGTCGAGGGTAAACTGGAAACTCAGATATTTACTGACACTCAATATGTTGCATTAGATATCTCTTAGTATTTATGGATGAAAGTATGTCATGGTCTCACCTCGGTTTACCGGATTCTATCATGTCGTATTTTCAATTTAAAAAAAAAAAATAAAAATACACAACTTATGTACATTAAACTCGACTTCAATATCAGCTGCATATATGTATTTATACCATCGACTTTTCAATTCAATCTAAATAAAAAAAAAAAAGCTTTCTTTATACTTGAACCAAAACTCACGACTTTAAACCACCCATTTCTTATCTAAAAAATCAAATTTATTTTTCAAAACATGAAAACCCATAACATAAAAATTGGAAATGGTTTTTTTTTTTTTTCTTTCGCAAAACTTTGTTAAATTATATTTTTCAAGATTTTCTTTAAATTTAAAAAATATCAAACACGATCAGAATATATATCAATAAAAATTATTGATTAAAATTTTAATAACAATGAGAAAATAGTGTCAAAAAATAAATAAATATCAATGAAAAAAATCTGTTGGCAAATTGACAAAAATATTTTATCTATTTTTATTTTTTTTTTGCGGTATATTTTTTTTTTTAAATGGAAATATAGGTGAGCCAAATGTATAACTTTCCATACAAAACACTATGTCTTTCCGCTTCATGGACGTTGTATGGAGGGATGAACCTACCGGAAGTTTGGATAGGCTCTGTCCATCCGGAAGCACTGGTGCGTTCGATATGTCGTTTCCGTCCAAACGATGATAGAAAGGGAAATGTTTATTTATAAATATAACAAACAAATATATATTTTTAATAATAATAAAAAAGCCAACTCACAAACCGCTTGTTCATTCGTAGATCTGTAGCAACGTACCCTTGTTATATAATTTCAACCCTTCAAATATAACATCAATTCATTTGCATCCCTCATCCATCTACCTATTGCAAATACCTTTAGGCCATATTCATCAATGTGCTAGAACAAATAGCTGCATGTTGACGTATGGCTTTTACAGGTGTATTTTTATTACAAAAAAAAATTTGTCTATATATATAGAATTTTATGAAATATTATATCAACGTTGATAATAAAAAAAAACTTTTAAACAATGTATCTTGTTTTTTTAATTTGTATTTTTTTTTAAATTAATTAAATTCTATTTAATTAACTTTTTCGTTACGTGAGTAATTGAATTGTAGAGTACTTCCAGTAAATTATCCCTTTTTGTTGAAAATTTTTTTCTATTATCAACTTTATGTTTAGATTTTTAAAAAAAAAATAAAAAATAAAATATACTTGATTATATTTTTTTATTGTTTTTGTTTTTTTTGTGTTCAATCAGACTGTATGTTTTATAAACCAAAAAAGATATAGATATTGTATATTTTAAATTTGTACAAATCTTTTCTATATGTATTTATTGGCGGAAAAAAAAAACTTGACAAAAGACAATCAAGAAAAATCCAGTCACTCGATTTGATCAAGGGTTTTAAAAGTATAAGCTGTGTTTAACTTTATGGATGAAGGAATATAAATTTGTTAATAAAATACATTGATAAAATCTTTGAGCATATAAAAGCTGTATTTTAAAAATGATATGAGTAAAATTTTCTTAAACAAAAAATAAATATAAACAATCAAAAAGTAAATTTTTATTATACATAATAAATACAAAAAAAAAAAAAAAAAACAAATGAAATAAAACTACTATAAAATAAAATAATATGAGAATTCAAATAAAATTAAATTTTTAATTATTGTTTTTATTTCATTGTAATTAAAATATATTGAATTTTAAATTATATAAAAATTAATATATTTTAATGACAATAAAATAAAAACAATAATTAAAATTAATGAAATAAAACAACAAACTTTTTATGATAAAAGTACAAATATAAATTCTGTTATTGTTTTAAAATTTTTCACATGAGAGGTTTTTCAAAATTATATACAATTTATAACTGAAAATGTATATTTACATTCGCATCTCTTATAGATATAATTTCTTGCTATCAAATTGAATGAGCCAATGGTTATATAGCAAGTGGCATGTCAAAGACGAAAAGTGAAGTACGTTTACTCTAACAAATTAAATAAATATAGAATTCGAAATTCAATTAATTCAAATCAAGTGATATGCATACAATGAATATAGAGTCCGCACATATATCCTTGTATATAGCTGAATCTCATCAGATAGTAGATGATTAGATGAACATTCTATTTGAATTCAAAGTGTCAGATTAAATTGCCTATCATCTAAAAGATACATTGCACCCTCGTGGTTTTAGTGTGTATATGACCCTTTCTTCTATGTTAAATTTGATATATATGTCATGTACGTCGGGATTTAAGCTCTGATGATTTTGATATTAAGTACAAGACTTGTAAACCAATTTACAAATTACTGTTATTATTATCACAAAGTTCCTGTAAGACTTTCCAACTGATTTGCTTCTTGAAGCTTTAGGAAGCTCTTGTATTTTTATTTGTAATGTCTGTGTGTGCATAGTAAGATACAGGTGGTTACATTTGTCTTACTATGTTATATGGTATCCAAGTTTAAAACATTATGCTACATCATCCATAAATGTTTATATCTCAGCAGCAGACTATTCTGATACTGCACTAAATTCATATGCACTTGTAACATAGATAATTTACTTTTCTTCTCTTTGAGTTTTAAACCACTATCAACAGAATATTCAATATGCTTCTCTCATACGCTTACCACATCATGATTTACTGCAAAACCATAAAGTACAAATAATCTCATGACTGATTTTACTTTGGTAGGCTTATAAAGCCACTATAGCACATATGTATAAATATATTTGATATACATATATACAAACTTATATATTATGTAGAAATAGACTATTTAATATTTTATGTTATAGGTTATTAAATAACCCTCGGGTGTATTGGCTTATATACTGATTTCGATTTATTTACTTTTTTTTTTTTTTTTTTTTTTTTGAGCTTTTTTTATACAAGACTTATGTTTATTAATTTTTTGGTTTGCTGCAGTAAATTTATTCCCCAGGGTAACTTCTTATCAATAAAATATAAATTGGAAAAAAAAATATTTATCAGCAAATAATAATTCTCATATATAGCTATGAACATTAAAACTTTAGTCGAAAGTTCATTTAAAACAGCTATGAATAATTGTATGAAAAATTCTCACTGGTATTATTGAGTTTTTTTTTTTCAAATTTTTTTAAATGTTTTGTACAAGAAAACTTGAAAAGCTTTATATTTTGTTTGAAAATTTTTAACTAGAGAATTGTGTTGATTAATAGTTTGACCAAATGACAATTTTGTATTTTTCTTTTTTGTCTTTTGTATAGTCAAAAGGAATATAGGTAATTTGTAGAATTCCATTACTAGTTTGTACAACTTGGTTGGAATAGAAATTATATCATAAAAGAAAATTCTATACAAGGTTTTATGTCTTTTCGATTATACGTTCAATCACAAATTATCTTGCTAGCTGTCCATTTAGATCCCTCAATTTTCACCCTCATGTTGTATGTTTCAAAAGTTTACTTGACTCTTTCACCAAAAGTATAAATGGCCACAGGATTTTGGCAATTTTCTTTGAGCTATAAATTTGTATACTCAATCCTGGTGTTTGCTAATGTATTTTGGTTTTTCTCTTTACATTTTTCACATATATATTTTTTTATTTTCATTAATGAAAGTAATAAAATTTTTTTGTGATTTAATTTTAGCAAGATTAGTATTTATAATTTATGAGTTTGTTGAGTATGTTTCATAATAATAGTGTTAGTGAGTAGATGAGTTTATATACAGTAGAATCGTGTAGAAATAATAATAAAAGTTTATTTACTCTACAATAAACATGTGCAATTATATGGACGATAATTTTCGAGTTGTAAAACAAGTTGATCGTTATCCACGCTTAGATTTGTTTATGAAGGCTTGTTTTATATAGTTATAACAACTGATGACGACTGGAGGAGAGACAGAGAAGGATGAAAATATAGAGAAAATAGCTTCAAGTTATTTCGAATTTCTATATGCTATGCTTTTATTTACATGAAAATACACTATTGAATTTAACATGATAAATTGTTTAAATCCTTAAACTCAAACTAAATAATAATAAAAATCAACATGAACATAAATTTTGATACGATAATATTTGAATTAAAGTTCTATTTACCAGTATGTACTAATTACTAATATTTTTGAAGCGGAAAATAGCTAATTAGAGTGTCTTATTTTATATATACGAATATCCTAACAAAGTTGAACTCTAAACAAGCTACCGTCAAAAAAAATATATATATACTTTTTTTTTTTAATTATTTTATTTTTACAGCTTTATAAAAATATTAAATTCATTAAATTTTATACATACTCATGCATGACTACGTTAATTATATAAATATAAAAATTAAAAATCTAAAAAGTGTCAAAAACAATTTGAAACTCTCATGTAGTTTATGAAACAAAATTTTAGCTATACATACTATGTATAACAAACTGTGATTTAATTAAAATTGTTGAAATGTTCATCAATCAGTAAAGTTTCTGTTTTATTTGAGTAAAAACAAACAGACGAGATGATGTATTTTATTTAATGTATATATGTTTATAAATATTTGATGAGAGTATTGAATTATATAGTTTTGTATACAAACTAATGCCCTTTGGAACAATCATTAGTGTTATTAGTACAGTGCATTAATGAATGCGTAATATGAGCTTGTAGTGAATTGCATAGATAATGATGACAATTTACATTGTCTTGAATATATATCAATTACAATTATCATGTATGAATAATTGTATATCAACAAGATGACAAGTGCACTTTCAAATTTCAATCGGAAAAACAAGTACTAAATTATTTTAATATACCATTTTTACAACGACAATAAAAAAAAATTACCCAATCAGCAAAAAACTATATAGACTATTACTTCATTTGAAAAAACAAATAAAAAGTAAAAAATTATCAATTTATTCTTCCTTTTATTTCCAGGGCATTTAATATTACAACATCAATATATATTTTTTGGTATTTCATTAAAGAAATTGAATAAGTTAAATTATAAAAGCTTTTGTAAATATTGTAAAATTAAATTTAAAAATGCATACAATATTATTAGAAGAAAAAATAATAAAATGATCATGCTGTTAAGTATATGCGGTTAAAAAATTCGAGTCACGAATACGTTTCCAACTCATGTCACGAAAAGATGTCTCTTGAATTTGCAATAAAAAAAAAAATATGTACTTTTTTTGTTTGCCCTTCATTTTTTACTTTTTATTTCTGAATTTAATCTATAAATTTTTTTTATTATTACCATAGTAACGTTATATAATGTCACTTGGAATTTGAGAATTTTATTTTTAGCAAAAGAGTTTTGTAAATTTAGTGAAGTTGAAATGGTATTATGTTTTTTTTTTAAAAATATAGTCTGACATATTAGAAGTAAAAAATTTCTAACTATGTATTTACAGAAAGGATAAACGAGTGTGTATGGTACTTTAAAAAATTCGTGCTTTGTGATTATATGAAAGAGAGGATGTTAGGCATTATACAGATACGTCAGTATTATCGTCTTATGTACTTCAAGGTTTTACGTATTCCCTACATAGGCAATGCATTGAAATTTTCCAGCTTTTAGTAGAATGCAAATGATCAATAGATTTTTTTTCACATTTTCATACAAGTGGAAAAAAAAATCTGCTATATCAAACAGCCAGAAAATATATATATACATTTTTTTTAGTAAAAATAATTTAAAGAATCTTTTTGATATTCACAATAATTTTCGTTATTCATTATTAAAATTTTTTATTTATATATTTTTTATTAAATTATACTTCAAAGCTGAAATTTATTTTCCATATAAAAATATGAAAAATTCATTTATTTTTGGATGGTCGAAAAGACTAGTTTTTATAGAAATATTATTTCGTGATACAAATTATAATATCTTTCAAAATCGTGTAATTATATTAGATTTGCATATTATATACACTGTGCGAATTGAAAACATTCACAAAATAAATATTATATGAAAATTTTACATTTAAATCTGAGCTTTATATATAAAATTCAAAGAATTGATATTAAATTATATAAAACAGTACGAAAAATAAATATAGAAATACTATAAAGTTAAATTAAATATAAATGTTAAATTTTTGCAAGTTTAAAAATAATATATTTAAAATTTATTTAATTCTGTCTGACCTGTAATCTTTTTATCTACTGAAAAAGTATAAAAACTAGTTAAGCTTTTAATTGATTGGCAAGAAAAAGAAAAAAAGCTAAAAAATTGATTTAAAAAAGGCTTTTATCGACATTATATTATATATTTTTTAAAATACATAGACAAAATTTATAAATTGAATGAAGGATAATTAATGCGAGTATTTTATAATAAAATATTTTACAATCTATTTTAGCTATATAAACTTCAGTTTAGACGTTAGTTATATTGAATGAAATATTTCAAATACTAATTACTAATGTTAATTATTAATCAATTTTAAATTTTCTTTGTATAAAATATTTCAAATATTTATCTAATATGGCATATATACCCAGACTGAGAATCAAGCTATAGTAGCTTGTGAAATATTTTATAGACGTGTGGCAGAAAAGCTCCGATATATATTCGTGTGTTTAACTTTTACATATACAAAATTCCACAAATATAATCTAATATAATAAGGTATTTCTAATCTGAATGATGCATATGTATACATCTATAGATTCAAATACATACCAATAAATGTCAGTGGTGCAGTACAATATATATAGCATCACTTAAGCAATGTGTGATATGCAAGCAACTAAGCACTAAATCGAGATATGAGGGTAGCTCACATCAGGGTTGTGAAAATAATTCTGTTTGAACCCTTTAAATACAAAATTCACAGGTGCACATATGTGATGCAACACCATGTATTTGTACATTCAATTTGAAATGTGAATTATTTTTTTTTATTTATAATACGGTTTGAATAAAGCCGATTATTTTTTTTTTAATTTTTGATTTATACAATTATAGTTAACATTAAATGCAACTTTTTTTTTTTATATATATACAATCAATATAACAGATGGATGAAAAAATTTCGATTTACATTCTTATTCTGAATATTCTTATTTTCAAGAAGTCTGCAATGTCAAAAATAACAAGTAAATATTTATTTATATTTTTCATATTTTTATTATTATTTTTCAAAGCGGTTGAATAAATTCGTTGTTGCTTGTCTTGTCTGCTACATAAATGAGTGCGAAAAGTTATATATTCTCAAAAATGTACAGACAAAAAAGTTTTTTTTTTTTTTTTAAACAGAAAACTTTTGAGTGTTTGCTTTGTGGGTATATAGACAGAAATGACTTGGAAAAAAATGAAATAAAACAAACAAAAAATTTACTAGTCTTTTTTTTTTTGTACTGTGAATATAAAATAGTTTGTTATTTTCGAAAGGGTTTTTTTTATTACTATTTGAAGGGCTTTTTTGTATTTTTAGAATATAAATTATTGATTTTTTTTTTTCTAATCAGATAAAATTGAAATAAGGGGTTTTAATTTAATGAAAAAAAAAAAAAAGCATATTGCAAATTATTGTGTTGCAAGGGGATGATTTGTTATCAGTTTATTTTATATTTGAGAATCGCGTGAGTTGGCGTCGTTTTAAAATGTCTGCTCACCTGGCTTCCCAGCCATTAATTACATTTTTTTGAATAATCAAAAGTCCACTTATTCGTGATATACCTCCTGGTTAATTTGTTTTTTTTTTTTTTCATTTTAAATTGGTATACAACTGTCTGCAAATTTTAGCCCATTAACCGTATGGCAAATTTGAGAAATTGCGTGCTTGAATAGAAACTTGGTGTGGATATATGTTTGGTATAAAAAAAAAAGACGACGAAAGAATGAAACGGAGCAAACTCCAAGCATGGCAAAACTAGCGGGAATACAACAGCAGGTCTCGCAGTTGCATTTCGCGCGTCGTTCGATGCAGTACACGAATAATATATTCTGTCATACTTATATATATATATTTTTTTTTTCATTACGTGGACATCAAATATCAATATAAAAAAAAAATTAAATTAAATCGATTATTACAAACGAAATCAAGTGAAAAAAAATTATAAAAATTGAAATGAAAAAATTATCAACTATTCAACGAAATATTCAGATAAGTTAATTAGAAAAAATCGCGTAGCTTAAAATTTAGCATTAAATAAACTTCTTTGATTATTTCATAAAATTATATAAATATTTTTTGATTATTAAAAGCTCATGCTGACAATTTTCTTCTTTTTTTTTCGTTTATATTATAAATTTATAATTAATCAATTTCAAAAAAATATATGTGACACTAATTTAAAACATAAGCTTTTTTTAAATTAATTTCATATAAAATATATATATTTATTTTTTGTAAATATTTATTCAAATATATTTTTTTTATCATGTTGACAGTTTTTATTCAAATAAATTTTTAATCTTTTTTCATCATATGCATATTTCACACGTTTTTGCACCCTCTCTATAAATTTTTTTTATTTTTTATATGAAATAAAACTTGTGTGTCATGTGTTTTTATAAAAACATCATAGATAAATAATTTTGTATTGGTGTTGTGTATCTAAATAAGGTTTTCAGCCGTAGTAAACCGTAAACTTAGCACGGCGATAAAAATAATTAGGTGTCATGCACTTACAGTCTACCTCTTTTTTTTTCCAATTAAAAAATAATTTCAATAAGAGTGTGCTAGGTGTGAATTATTATTTAATGCACATAGTACACAAATGTGGCAAAAGTCGATCGGATTGGATTCGAGGAGATATATTTATGTGACCGCGTATTTATCAAATGAAAACTGTGCACGAGGCACTATATATTTACACTCCATAAATCGAAACGACGTATTACCGATTGATTTTATGTAATGCCCGTTTTCTCGTCACTACTTTTATACAGTATCTATACTATATTTATTTTATATTTTTTGGTAATTTTTTTCTATATTTCCTGCATTTTTATCTTGTATTATTCAATAATTCACTGTAATCAATTTTCAATCAGATATCGATTTATTTCTGTAAAAAAAAATAAAATAAAATAGGTTTTTTTTTTATTCATGGTACAAGAAATCATCGATATAATACACTTATAATATATTTCTCACATGGCTTCAATATAAATTTTTAATTTAAACGTGTTATGCTAGTAGAAAAATAGAAAAATAAACGTCAAAAATATTTACGTGAATACCCTATTGATGGAAATATTTTCCAGTATAAAACCAATAAAAAGCAATCTGTTTTTAACATTTTGAACACAGTATTTTTGTGGCTGAATGCCGATAGTTTTTTGTTTACCCTATTCAATGTCATGATAAAAAATTTTTGAAATAAATATTTTTGACGTATATATATTCTGTTGTTTTAATCCCTTGTCAATACGTGATATTTTACATTATATTTTGAAATATATATCGAGCTTATTTTACATATTTTTTCTAGTGAAAAAAAAAAAAAACAAAAGTATATTTTTACAATTCCAGAAATATAAATTATTAAAAGCTTTCCTAATTAGTCATTGATGATTTTTTTTTCTATTGTTCGTAACCATTTTATGGATCACTGATTTTTTTTTTTTTTGTCTACTAAATGCAATGTCAAGCATGAGCAATAAAAATCAAAAAATATTTTTAAATAGTTTGAATGCAAAAAAAAAAAAAAAAAAATGATACGGTCTGTCTTTGTTTGCAATTTCCCGGAGGGTGAGTCCAAAGTGCAAATGGAGAATATAATAGAGAAGCGGAACAAGAGGAAGAAAGAGTCAAGTATGCGAAAGAACAATGTAAAAAAAAAAAAAAAGTAGTGTACTACAAGTAGGAAAACGAGAAGGATAATAATATTCAAGACATATATTTAAAAAGAAAGACTTTCAGCCAATCGACACGCACTACCACTCACAAAAAAAAAAAATGCAATAATTCTTTTTGGCACATTGACTGCATCGATGTAATCTGTAGGTATATATATGTATGTTTTATGTATACACATATGTAACATAATAATATATGTAGGTGGGTGGTGAATGATAATATATATGCATGTAGATATAGAAGTGCTATTTTCCAATTTCCCTCCGGCGATATATGTTTCTTTATTTTAAAAACATAATATCAAACAACTCTTTAACTGAATAAAAAAATAGAATATAATATTTAAACAAGCTCATATTATTTTATAAATATTAATTTGAGAAAATCCAAATGAGTTAACAGTGAGCGAACTTTATTTATAACTCAAACAATATTTTAACCCTAAAATAAATATTCTCTTTTTTTTTCCATTTCATTTACTCGATCTGTAAAATATTTTTTTTTTTAAATTAAAAAGTATATTCATCATAATAATAATGAGCCACACAAAAGAAAAAATTATGAAAAAAAAAAATGATAATGAGCTCATGAACAAGAAAAAAAGGATTTTTTTTTTTATTCTGTCGAATTTATCTCTTGTTATAATTACAAGCCACATAAATTTTATATGGCATAAAATCTACAAGAACCATCACGTATATATTTCATATTTAAGAATTTTTATGTCATATACAATTTTAAAATCCCTAAGGTGTATGAAGAATAATAGACTCGGTGTATATTTCACCGGATATAAGGTGACTACTCACTCATCACGTGCGAGAATGATTATTAACATGACTCCCTTTAATTTTTTATCTTCAGTGCAATATCATTTTTTTCAAGACACGTGTGTTTAATTTTCCACACTTCCTTTCATTATTTAATTTTTTATATTTTTTTTCTTTTTTTTATTTTAACCACAACCTTTACCTTAATTGGTGCTTTGTTATAATTATGAAACCCACCGCAAACTTCAAACACAAATTGTACATCTATCTGAAGACTTACAAAATGTTACTTTTTAATTTTATTCTATTTATAAATTATTTTTAACCTTTGTAGTATATAAATAATTGAATACATTTAATTATTTTTACATAAAAAAAATTACTCTTACATTTTATTTCTTACACACTCAAGAATTTATATATTTAAATAATCTTAAAAAAAAAAAATCAAACACCTGTCTAGTAAATTTTCATTTGCAAATATATTAAAAATGTTTTTTTCATTTTATATAATATTATCTTTTATTTAATTAAATTTTATTGTATTATATTTTTTTACTTTGTTAATAATAAAAAAAATAGCTTTGTCAATTTTATTATTATTAAATTTTTTTATAGAAAAAAAAAATATATATGCAAGTGAGAAAATGATGATAATTATAAATATAATGGGTGTTGTGTATATGTATAGTTTATATATCTATATATAAAATAGTAGAGTATGAAGATCCTTTGTTCTGTCACCTGAGTGCTATTTTCATTGGACATGGCTAAGGCCCTGAGGTGAGCTATGCTTGTAATGAACGAAAAAGCCCTATGGCATGTAGTCCTATATATATATACATTGTTATATCACGCATAATATAAATATACACAGATGCATGCTTATATTTTATATGTATATATTTGCAATTGTCGAGTTTGAATGAGGAAAAAAGGGAGAGACAGATAGCCAGGGGGAAGAGGACTATAGTACATCATCGGATATTATATATACGATAGACAATCGATTTGTATATGAAATGGAATAACCACGTAATACCTATAGTTTATTCAAGCATATTCACCACGAAGCCCATTGTATGTTACAGATAAATTAATATATATATCAAAGCATTTTATTATATACTTACTGAAGCTTCATATATACAATTAGTTGATATGACACAATCATCAATAGTTCAACATTATATAATTATCAATGTTTATTTGACAATATAAATTTTTCATTTTATTGAAAATAAAAATGATATATTGAAATTTAATTAAATTGAAAACTGATTAATATTGTTTTTTTTTTTTTACAAGTTATGCGCATATATTCAATTGAATATAGTTTTTAATGACCATTGAAAATTCAATTTTGATATTGAATGTAGAAATGAAAATCATATTGAATTAAAATTGAATATGAGAGTCATTTATAAATGGAAATTTTGAATTTTATGTATATATATATTTAGGGAAAAAATATATAGAAGAATCTAAAGAATAATGATGGTAATAGAAAATAATGAACTTTATTGGTTTTTTATTTTTATTAATTTTTTTTTGTTACAAATAGTCGTTACTCAAATGCAAACGATTGCAATTTGGTTGAGAGAAAAATATTTTGCATATAGGTATTCGTTATTGTACCTTGAGGCAACAGATTTTTCTTGAGAAAAGATATCACATTGTGTAGTCAGCAAAAAAAAAAAGAAATAAGAAAATAATAAAAACTGTTATTATTATTAGAATTTTTTTCTTTTCATTTTGAATGAAATGAATTGAATATTTGTTTAAATAAAATATATTCAAATGAATAAATTTTTTTTTTCTTAATTCAATTTAAATGAATAATTAAAAGATAATATTTTTTTTAATTTTAATTATATTAATTGTTGAAGGTATTGATTTTTTGTTAAATATTAAATTTAATTTTTAGTTGTAATTTTTTATTGTTAAGAACAAATAATTATATATAATTTTTTTATTACAGATTTCAAAGAGTTAAAATGAATCACGATAGAGATTCATCAACTGTATGCAATGAACAGGAAATAAAAACATTAGAAGAAGCTAGAACAATCATAGCTTCATTGAGAAATAGAATTCGTAATCAAACATTACAAATGATTACGTGGAGAAGAACCCTTCAAACTCAGGTAAATAAAAAAATTACAATAATTTTAAAATAACAAAATTAAAATAAATAAATAGTTGCTATAACTTAAATTACTTTAGCACGTTTTTAGTTTTCAACAACAAAAACTGGTAAATTTTTTTAATCACTTAACTGTCAAATGCATGAACAATCAATTTCAAATTCTTTGTACTAATAGAAAAAATAATAAAAAATTAAAAACTAGTAACTTACAATTTCCTAAAAATAAATTAAAAAAAAATATATTCCATTATCTAAATGTTAAATAAAATAAAGCAAAAATAATCCATTATCTAAATGCTTGAAATAAAAATAATAAAGTTCAAATGGATCAAGTTTTCATCAACTTCTTGATAAATATATATATAAATTGCATAAGTATTTCTTCAATTGAAAATTCATGAAATAAGCCTCAAGTCTTCATATTTCAACTTTGAAAAGTATATATAGATTAATTATGGAAAACAAAAAACTATGTAAAACCCGATACAAGAAAACTTTGAAATTTAAATTATGAGTACATGGGTAAAGAAAAAAGAGAGTTTTATATATCAGTAGACATTAAAGTGAGTGACATCGAGATAGTTGAATATTTGCATAGTTATCAAAGTGTGAAGTCAGAATAAAATGAGTAACTTGTAACAGTATATAATCGTTAAATTAAAAAATGTCATCATCGAAACTTTTTAATATTCATGCTGACACCTAAACAATTAAAATTATAAACGTTTTATTTAAATTTAATCAATATACTAATAAATATATTATAAATATTATAATAATAATTAATTAACTTTTAATTTAGGAGGTGATGATGGCACAAATGGTACGAGAAAAGGGTGAGGAACTTAATTCTTTAACAAAACAATTGATGTTATTTGAATCACGTCTTTGTAAAAAACAAAATGAAATAAATGTAAGCATTAAACAACGTGAAGTGATTATTAGCCGACAACGTAGAGTCATTAGACGACTTCAAGAACGACTTGCTGAACGAAATAAAGCAGCTAAATTGTCATCATCAAGTGATGGAATTAACAATGACAATGATTCAGCAGTGGTGCTAGATGATGATGATGAAGATGACGATGAATTAACACCATTAAGGTATATATATAAATATTAAATTATACTTTAAAATTATAACTAAAAAATATATTTTAAAAATTTAATATTTTTTATTTTCAATAGATTTCGTTCACGTATATTTGATGTAACTTTGATGCGTTCAATATCTGATGCTTCTCAACCATCATACAGAGGAAGAAAATTTAATGGAATAATAACAAATAAAGTTGGTGTATTAGAAACTGTTTATTCAATTGAAGAAGATGAAGATCAATTGGCTGATCAAGAATCATCAGAAGAACCAGATTGTTCATCAGCACCAGCTGATTCATTATATGACGAGGAAATTGGCTCATCATCAACATCACAATCATGCTCATCATCAGTACCACAATTAGAACTTATTCAAGAAAATCAACAAACATCAATTGAAACAAGTTTTGAAGATATTAATGACGATAGTTTTGATAATACAATTTATAATAAAACAAATGATCATAATAGTAATTTAATTGAAATTAATTACAACGAAAATCAAGTTGATATTATGAATGATAAATTATATGATAATGTACTTAATATTGAAACTCAAACTTTGGATAAAATTAAGCTATCTGATTTAAATATATCTGACACAGAAAATTTATTGATTCATGATAATATTAAAGACGATAGTACTATTAGTTCAATGAATAATGTTATGCATAAAGTTGTAATTGAACCATCATCAATAAAAGTTGATAATGATGATGATAATATTGATGATAATTATCATAAAAAAAATTTATATGTCTATGGAAAAGAAGAAAGACGTAATGGCATTTGCGACTATTTATTTGATGAAGCATCTTCAATTAAAAATATTAATCATAATAATGATGATGATGATGATAATTATGATGATGCTGATGATAATGAGGAAGACGATGAAGAAATAAAAAATGAGACAATAATTCAACGACCACGTGATGAAAGCCAACATGCACAAGTTACATATAATCGTGTTATGAGTAATCATCGTTCTGTGACCAAGCCAAAAGATGTTAAATACAAAAGAATAAATAAAGCTAAATCAAAAAGTCTTGAAGAATTACGTGGACGTTTAAGAACGTGGGTTGATAAGGGTGCTGCTAATATCACTGTTGCTGTTGTTGATCAATCATCATATGCTTGAAATTAAAATAAAAATTGACAAATTCATGTGGATTATGTCAATTGTAAAATAAGAGCATTTGAAAATATTAGTCAAAATATTTTTTTATCGCTCTGTGACTGAGTAAACAGGAGGAATAAAAATAGATATATGATTTTTATAATTTTTTTTTATCTATAAGAATATGTTCAAACATTTTCTTTTTAATTTTTTTAAACTATTTTATTTCCTCCTGAGTTTTATGTGATATTTGCCGAGAGACATCTTGTCTTTCTCGCATTCTCCAAAGGTATTTATCGAAACAAAAAAAAAAAGAAATGAAAAACAATAATAAGTAAAAAAAACTGTACAAATTTTTCTTGAGCTTCGTAATGATATCATTTTTTTTTTTTTTATTGTTAAATCAAATGTAATTTGTATTTTTAAAGAAAGTAGGCATTACGTTTATGACAACTATTTTTAAAATAATTAATTGATAAATTATTGAAAAATTCCAATGCTTTTTTGCTCTGGTTTTATAAAGTATTTTTTTTTTTTTTTTTTTTATATTATTTATATTTTATTTTTATTTTTTACGTTAATGGGCAGTTTGTGCCAAACTCAATGTTAAATGAATTTTATAATTTTTAAATTAATGCTGGATAATTAATAGCATATATTGCGCAAATCATCGAAATATAAAAATTTAATGATGTGTTGAAAGGTGTATAACATAGATAAAAGAGAAAAAAAAAAAACATATACAACAAAAAAGAAAGTATACTTATAAAAAATTTAACTTTTTCTTTAATGAATTTATACAATGCTCTGGGATTATTGAATTAACAACTGTACATCGAGTGACAAATTATAAATTAAAAAAGAAAAGTTACGTGAGAATTGATAAAGTTAGAAAGACTGTTTTTAATTAGATCATTTTTAAGAGGGATAAAATAACGAGAAATTGTTAATTAAGAAAAAAAAAAAAAAACTACGTAATTGGTTGCAAAAAAAAAAATAGTAATTCGATATTTATGGCTTAACCAACAAAAAAATAAATCAATTAAAAATTAATGAACAAATTTGTCATCTTATATTAATACTAAAAGAAAAACTAAAATTATTTATTGGTTAAAAAAAATTACCTGATAGTTGTAGACAATTTTTTAGGAAAAAAAAATATTATGTTGAAGAAAAATTGTTGAAAATAAAATTTAATTTAAAAAAATTAAATTCAATTTTTATTTTTAAAATTCAGTTAATAAAAATATTTTACTCATCAATATTTTTATAATTAACTAAATTTTAAATAAAAATAGAATGAAATTTTTTTTTTTTTATTAAATTTGATTTTTTAAGGATTTTTTAGAAATTAAATATTTTTTATTCTCAAAATTTGTTGGGACATTGCAATTATAAAAGTAAATTTATTTTATATCAATAAATGAAATAAATTATATGATTTTAGTTTTACCTTTTGAATACAAAAAATTTCAGTACAAAAAATAAAAAATCAAATGAAGTTTTAAATGGGAAAAAAATTATTTAATGAGTTGCGGAATACTTTGTTTGCTCTTTAAAAATATTTCATCAAAAATTTTTTTTTATTTACTCAGCCTTTTTTTGTTTGTTTATTTTGTTGAAAATCTTTTGAAAAACCTTTTTCTCCGTATCAAACGATTTTCAATAGCTTCTAGACTTTATTTTTTATATTCATTATTATTTTTATTTTTTTTCCTCATTTAAACTTTTGCTGATATATACAAAGAAGATCTACGTGTTTTTCGTAGCCAATTAGATAAAATACACTGAAGCAGTCTTAAATAACAATAAATGATGTCTAATAAAGAAATAAAAAAAAAAAACATTCAATTAGGGAATGAAAAAAGATTAAAATCAATTCGTACGTGCTATACAAAAAAGTTTGCAATATAAAAAAAAATACCTATGAGATAATATCCATTATTATTATTATTATCCGTGTAAAATAGACAAACCAAAACGTGTATTAAAAGCGATAAAATAAATATAAGATAAATATTCAAAGCGAATATTAAATATCATCATTTTGTCATGACCTATTATAATATGAACATAAAATATTCAAAGTTTTAAAAATAATAACTAAAAATATCATCATTGTTGATTAAAAATCTATAAAATTAATTAAACTATGTGTCAATTAAATTTTGAAACCTGATAATAATTTATGTGAATTTTGAAGTATAATTAATTGCTCTACTTCGACAATCAATATTTAAAAATTAAATAAAGATTTACAAAAAAATCAATTAATAAAGTATTAAGTATGTATGATGTATATGGTGTATAAATTCAAAACGTGTATTAATTAAATATTTAATTAAAAAAAAAAATAAATAAAGTTAATAATGTATCCAATTTAAAAATATTTCATGTTTCTTTTTATTGCATCAAGCGGAATTATTTTATATCAACAATCTTGCTGATGAAGATTTTAACTTAATTTCATTGCTTGTTAATTAATTAAGCAATAATTGTTTGCTAATTTTGTTTTTGTGCAAACATCACAATAAAAATGACCCACTCTAAAATTTAAAAAACCATACTATATTATTATTATTTTTAATTCTCCAATAGATGAGAATGATTTTATCGACTGTTAATGAAAATAAGTATTTTATTTTTTCTAAAGATGTCCGTTGAGTAAACTTCCAAAATAAAAACAAACATTAAACATAAATAAAATCTGTCGTGGTGAAAGTAGGGATGTGCGATATCGCCAATATCGATATTATCGGATATCGCGATATCAAAATACGATATCGTTACCGAACCGATATTTTGGCGAAGTAATATCGGATATTCGATAATATCGAGGTAAATTGATTTTACCAACTGTTAACAAAAAAATAGTCCGTCCAAAATTGATTACTAATAATTACAGGATCTATTGAAATTAAATCGTAAGTTAATTAATAAATTGATACGTATACTTGGTTTTTCATGAAATAACTCGGATATTGCTCTTACTTAGTATTGAATTATTCATTTATTCATTTAATCATTGCAGATAAATTGGCGTATTAATAACAAATTATGGAAAAATTATAATAAAAATTTTAACAATGTAATTTTTTTTATTAAATATAAGACCAGAAAAGAATAATTAGATATTCTATTTATTAATATTTTATTATACAATACTCAGAAAATATAATAATGAAAATGTGTAATTATTAATCAACATTTTATTGAAACATGACTATGCAATAATGAATACACAATTCCTCAATTTTTTTACTACTGATTATATTTCCTAATGATTTTGTTATTAATAATTATTAATTATCAATTGTCAACTGTCAATTTAAAACTCATTAATCGACACTCATAAATTCACAGCTAATTAAATTAATACATTTGAATATTCTTTGATCTTTGATTGGCTGTGGCCATTCAAGCCGCCATTAAAATTTGTTATGGTAAGTAGTTTTTCAGTCGGTATATCAACCGATATTTTCTTGACGATATTCCGAAAGTGATATCGAATATCCGATATTTGACGCTTAGCCATATCGAATAAATATATCGTCGATATCGGGTAAAAATATCGGGTCCTCCGATATATCGTCTGATATCGCACATCCCTAGGTGAAAGCGAACAGGGCAAACAGTGACAATTTGATTTTTAACATATAAACAAACGCTCTATAAACTAATTGTTGTGTACAATTGTGTATTTTTTATAATAAAAAAAAATATTACGAAGATAAAAGAAATTAAATAATGAAAGCAGCACCTCATCAACGTTTGGTGATGGCAGGTGATCGTGATGGGTAAGTAAATATAAATTCCATACCTAAATAAAAACATTAACAATTGAATTAAACACATGTTGAACTGTTGAACAGATAATAATTTGTCATATTGTTTTAATTTCAGGTTGAAAGAATTACTACGAAGACGTCTTGTTGAGTGTGGTTGGAGAGATGAGGTTAAAATAATTTGCAAAGATTTATTGAAAGAAAATTGTCATGATGTTACTTACGACAAATTATTGGCAACAGTTACAACAAGAGCCAGAACACTTGTACCAGATTCAGTTAAAAAAGAACTTCTTCAAAAAATTAAAAGTCAACTACTTGCACAAGAAGAAAAACTCAAATGATGTCTAATTAATTTTATATTTAATAATTAAAAAAATCATTATAAACAAGTGTATATATATTTATCAATCATAATTAAATTCAATTCATAAAACAATACTTTATATAAATATATTATTTTATTTTTTTCCTAAACAATCTACCTTTTTCTTGATATTATATTAAATACTTATAAATTATTAATTTACTTGTTTATTATTTATAAACAATTAATTTGTTTTTTGTTATTATTATCATAATGTTGGTGTGTGTGTGTGTGTGTGTCAAAAAAAAAAAAACAAACCTTCAAAACGTGACAGAAGGCTAACAAAGTGCCATCTACTGCCTCAAAATAAGCTGCTAAATTTTGTGATACATTTCTCAATAATTTTTCATGCTCTATGAACGTCATCAAACTCAAGTGAATTTCAGTGAATTTTGGCAATTTGCTTGTCTAATTTTGATTTTGTGCTCTCGGCCTCTCGTCTCTTGGACATTTAATTTATAACATTATCATCATATAATTTGTTAATAAAAAAAAAAACAACAAAAATGTTGATCAAAGTCAAGGTATATAATTTTTTTCTATAATAAATTCAATAAACTATAAACATCCAAACAATTTATTAATTTGGTTATTTTTTTTATTTCAGACACTCACAGGAAAAGAGGCAAGTAAATTAAAAATTAAAAATAAATATTATTAATATTTCATGTGCCGGTCAATCATGACGCATCATTGTCATAAAATCTCAAAATTTTATAAATAATAATTAGATAAATAAATACTTACATAGTTGCTGTGTATTTAATATAAAATAAAAAAAAAAGAAATTGAGGTTATGTTTATGATGATTTGTTATTATTAATTAATATTTTTTTGTTTTATTTATTGTAGATTGAGATTGATATTGAACCCACAGACAAAGTTGAAAGAATCAAAGAAAGAGTTGAAGAAAAAGAAGGTATCCCACCGCAGCAACAAAGATTAATTTTTTCTGGAAAACAAATGTAAGATATAAACAAACAACAAAAAAGAATTGTTTTAAATTATTCAATAATTTATTATTACAAAAATGTCATCAATACAATTTTACTAGCTCCAAATATATCTATATATATTTTTTTTTTAAACAGGAATGATGAAAAAACAGCTCAAGATTACAAAGTCCAGGGTGGATCAGTTCTTCACTTGGTATTGGCATTACGTGGTGGATATTAAATCAACATTCCACATCTAATTTTTATTTTTTCAAAAAGTTCAAATGCTAATATCGTCATAGCAACATTTCATACAACCAAATGCAAAAATAATTTAAAATAATTATAACAACGAAATGAAAGGATAAAAAAAGATAATGAGACATGAAATATCTCGTTACAATAAAGTGTTGAAGATCATACATATTTAATTTGTATTGATGTGATTTAATAAAATAATTTAATATTAAAATTTAACAAGTATTATTATTTTATACTTGTATATCACGTTACAAATTAATATTCATTTTAAATGATTTTTTAGTTTGCTAAAATTTATTTTTTTTTCATATTGACTTGTTTATTTTGTACCTTGGATTGTTGGTGTTGTTTTTCTTTTTTTTAATTTGAACAACTCAACACAGTTTGTGATATCGACTTTTATGGGTTGCCAAGCTCCACTTTGTTTTGAAAAATCTATTGCAAATGGTACAGTACGCAGTACCACTACTTTCTTGTTGCAATTCGTGTTTTGATATTTTGTGTCTTGTCAATGCATCTCTCGTTGTAAAACTGACACCACAATCGATGCAAAAACACAAATTTCCTTGCTGACTTGAACTCGTATCCAGCGTCTCTATAAATTTATTTTATATGCATTTTTTTTTTTTTAAATTAATTATCTCCCAAATATAAAAAATATTTAAAGCCTTTTTTTTAT
This sequence comes from Aphidius gifuensis, assembly GCF_014905175.1. Taxonomy (NCBI): domain Eukaryota; kingdom Metazoa; phylum Arthropoda; class Insecta; order Hymenoptera; family Braconidae; genus Aphidius; species Aphidius gifuensis. Next base: position 25,828,676 of record NC_057788.1, read on the forward strand.
CCCAACTGTAAACCGAAAGTCTGCAAATAAATTATATACTTTATTTATAATTATTATTAATTAACTGTATTCAAACAAGAAATTATACTTAATGACATTAATTTTTTTGTGTATATATTTTTTTGTTTACAATTATAAATTTTACATTAATATTTTGTTAATTCGTTTTTAAATATCAGTATTTTTTTTTCTTTTACAATTATTTTTTCTTTATCGGTGGTTATTATTACATCAATTATTGAAATTATAATAGGTACATTATAGTGATGATACATTCGATTGATAAGGCATTTGAAGGAATTAATTTCGTTTATTTATTTTATATTTTATTTTTTTCTTGCAACAAATACGCGAATGCTCTTGTTTTTTGTTATTTTTTTTTTCAAAAGTAATTAATTATTGGTGCAATTTTTTACTGTGTGAAATACTATAGATAAATTAATTATATTTTAAAAAAATAATTATTGCAATTTAGGTAAACACATTGTGAAGTTAGAACACTTTTTTTTAAATTAATTGTTATTTGAATTTTGTTATTAAATGACGATTATGATTCATGATTATTAATTAACATAAAATAATAAAAATGAATTCAGTTTAACAAAGTAATGAATAATTAGTAGCATCTTTTTTTTTTTATATATATATTGAATTTTCTTTTCTTGTATTTTACGGACGGACTGTGGAGATTTATTTTGTAATATATTTTTGGTTTTAATTATTAATATTCTATTGTTTCATTAAAATATTTTCAATGTCAGTTAAAAATTAGAAGAAGAAAAAAACGAGTTTAATATATTTTTTGTTTTTGCACAGAAATACTGATAACTTTGTTTTTTTCATTTTATTTTTCAATTATTAATAACACACAACTATTATCAATTCAAATAATTTTTTTTCTATAAACACACGAAAAAGTTATATCCTAAACACCCCTAAATTATTAATACATACATGTATATTATTATTTAATTAGAATAAATATTATTATAAATATTTTTGAGATTTAAAAAAAATACTTTCTAAGATACACTCATGCTACAATTGCGAAAATTTGTTTTCTTCTGATAAAAGTGACTTGAAATTTTTAATTGAACGACAATTATTGATAATTTTATCAAAAAATATTTAATATATAATTATTAATAATAGAAAAAAAAGAACTAATAAATCTTTAGTAGACTAGTATAGATTAAAATTATATAAATATTAAAAAATCAATATAAATAATTTACGAATTAACACCTCCACCTTTTCTCGGATTACGATGTCTCTGTTGAATAGTTTTTTGCCATTGCATATTGTGTTTTAATCTCATATGACGACGTAGATCTGTTCTACGACTAAGTGTTGTATGACACAATATACAAGTTGTCTGGTTACGATGTACTTCAAGATGTTGTGTCAATGATGCAAGATGTTTGTAAACACTTCCACAGAGACTGCATGAAAAACGTCCTGGTCCTTCAATCACCACTTGACCAGTTGCATCTCCAAATTGCTTCTTTTTTCGTCCCACCCCCCCTGCAACACAACATATCCCCCGATTGTTTTTTCTTTTTCTTTTTTTAATTTTCTTTTCAATACTCATAAAATTTTTATCAACTAAAGTAAAATTATAATTTATTTAACTATTTGATTATATTTTTTTCCAACTTAATTAGATTTTTTTTTTTATTTATATTTCTTAAAATCTATAATAAATATTTGTTGATGTTTTTTCTTCTCTTCTGTTGTAATAATTTTTATTTACAATATTGATTTTCTTTTTATCATTTGGGTCATTTGTAACTTGTCACGTGCAGAGCTGTGCCAATAAACAATGCACATTTCATGCGATACGACATTTAGAATAAAAATTATATATTTTTTTTTATGATAATAATAATAATAAAAATAATAATAATAATAATATACTTGTGCAGATGTATGGGATAATCAATTGCTAATGTGATAAAAAAAAAGACATTTTTTTTTTTGTTCTGTTTGTGTGTGTTGTGTGTATAATGATTTGATTAATATTTTTTTTTGAAATTTATTGAATTTAGCTTAACTTTTTTCCTCATTATTTTGATAGATTATTTAATAACAGCTGAAAATATAAATATTTAAATTTACAAATTGGTGAAATTTAAAAGAAAATTACATCTAGCTTATTTTTGGTTTAGGAAGAAAGGATTATAATCGCATTAGTTGACATAAGTTTCAAACTTTATTCACACACATGTTTACTTACATATATATTTTTTTTTTTTTCTTAATTAATTAAACATTTTTTGGATTACGCAATTAAGATATATTTATTAGAGTTTCATTTATTTATAATTAAATTACTCTTTTTTTTTATTTTTTTTATTTTTTAATCTTTGTCACGAGTGTTTATTTTATCACAAATAATTTAGCTGAAATTAACATTTAATTATTTGGTGATAATTAATATTGGCAATCTTGTACTTATATTTAAGATTTTGTTTTATAAATTTTTTTTTAAATTGAAAAAGTACAGTATTACTTTATTTATTTTTTCGCTAATTATTCAACAAAATAATAAAGCATTGGTTTATTTGGTCATTAAACTAGCATTTTATAAAAGTAATTTAAATGGCAAATGTTATTTTTTAAAAACTAAAACTTACTAAGTTATCTTGAACTTATATTTTTTTTTTGGTTTCATAAAGAATAATGAAAAATTGCAAATGACTTAAAATAAATTTCATATTATATTATGATTAATAATATTTGAAAAATAAAAACTAAAATTATTGCAAATATAAACTTATTTGAGAATATAATTTAAATACACTCAATCAAACATTGCAGAAATAAAATTATAATCGTAATTGCACTAAAAAGTGAATTATCGCACTTTTTACAAACAAAAATTTCTACTTAATTAATTATTCGATTGAATAATTGACAAACTTTGGCAAGATTCATAAATCTTACTTAATTTAAAAACAATTTGAGTATCTGTATTTAATATCTCAATTTCTAATAATGTGATGCTTTTTCAAATAAAAAAAAAAAAAGAAATTATAACAAAATCATAAAACAAATTAAAGGTTTTCTTTTTTTAAATTTCCATTAATGTTAAATTCAAGTCAAACAAATAACAAGTTTATAAAGTAAAAAAAAAAAAAAAATTATATTCCTTTTTTTTCGATGATAAAAGTAAAATAATTAAAATTTTTTGAAAATTATAATTGAAAATGAATAAATAATATTTACTTGCGTTTTTTTTTTTTTTTTCATGCAAATATTAAATTAAAAAAAAAAAAAAATGAAGAAGAAAAATAAAAACTTGTTAATTAGTTTTGGCAGCAACTCAATTGACTGACTAGCTAAAAATTATATCAATTTTTAATCTTTGTTTATGAATGATTTTACAATGCACTTTTTTTTTTTTTTTATCACTATTAAGTACTGACAAAATAAAACTGATGACTAGAATAAAAATAATTCTATTTATATCATTAGTGTTTTTTTTTTTCATTTTTACTTATTTTTTTTCTTCATTCTTTTTTTTTTTCTTTCCTAAAACACTCGTATCATTATCATCGTCATTATAATGACGACCTCTTTGGTAACTATAAAATATTAATTATAGTTAATTTTTATATATTTTTTAAATCCTTGTTTTTAACAATTTTTAAAATTGTAATTCTTAGGCAAGATTGCATTATTAGTGTAAATTAAAAGATAATTTATACATACACTTTTTAAACACCCATACACTCACGCACACACATATATATACACAAATTTACTTGAATAATGTGTGAAAATGACTAGTGCTTTGTATCGTTAGTCATGAGAAATAATTTTATTTAAATCTTTGCTCTATTGGTTTTTTTTTTTTTTTTTTTGTACTTTCAAGCAAATTATTAATGATAAAATTTTAATAAAATTTTATCTTTGTTTTTCTTAATTTTTGGTGACAATTTCCATTATGGAATTGGACTAGAAGTTATTCTTTCAACACTGCTTTCCCTAATTCTTATTGTTGTAAATGTTGTATCTGGACTAGTAGCTGCTGATGTTGCGGCTGCTGCTGCTGGTACAGCTACTGATGCTGTTGATGTTACTCTAGTTGTTGGTGTTGTTGTTGTTGTTGGTATTTTTGTTGTAGCTGTTGTTATTGATGGTGTTATTGTTGATAATTGATTTTGTTGATTACGTGTTATATCAGCAGCTGTTGCTGCAAATCCAAGCCAACCATGACGATTTTTTAAATGTCGTTTCATATGTGTTGTACGACTCAGGACTTTGTGACAAACTGGACATTGTGTTGTTCCTTTATGCATATTCATGTGTTTGTACATTGAATCACGATTCCAAAATGATTTACCACAAAGTTTACATGAATGCGATGGTTGATCAATCACCACTGTACGTGTATCTAAATCAAATAAATAATTTTTTCGTTTTTTTTGTTTTTTTCTTTTTCAATAGAATCTGCCTAAGATTGTTTTTTTTTTTTTTATAATAAATTAAACAATCATATCAAATGTTTAAATGAAAAAAAAAAATTATTTTATTTATTTTATAACTTTTGATTACTTTCATCTGGCTTTGAATTACTTTTAATTTATTGGATAATTTTTTTTTAATTTAGATACCCAATGACTCATTTTTTCATTCATACCCCAATTTTGATAAAAAAAACAAACACTATTATCTTCTTTAAATAATTAATAAATGTATAAGTTATTTTTCAATAATACTAAAGACAAAATTTTTTTTAAATACAATTAATACATAAAATAAAAAACAAACAACATAAAAAATTATCAACGAAATATTATTTAAAAATCGAAAAACAAATATATAATAAAATAATTCTAAAATGTTGGATTTTTTATTAAATCATGCTTGATAAAAAAAAACTTTTTTTAAATAAATTATAACAAAAATTTCAAAAATTTTTAGTTTTTATTATTAATTTAAAAAAAAACAAAAAAAAAATACGTACCAAGTTAGTTATATATTTTTAATTTAATTTTTTTTTTCATGCACAATCAACTGAAAACTTAAAAAAAAAATTTTTTTATTCTAATTAATTTATTTTTTCTTTTTTCAAAAATTATTAAAAGTTATTTTTTAAAAAATATACACAAAAATTATAATTAATAAAAAGATAAATAAAAAATCACCCACGTGTTGTACCTACCCGCACAATTATTTTATTTATTTTTTTTTAATTGTTATAAATGATTAAAAATGATGTTAAAATAATAAATAATTTTAAATGAAATAATATGTGAACCGACAATCATTATTGTTCCTTTTTAAATATTTACCGACCTTTTGTGTGACTCAAATTGTAACGACACTTTTTAAGGGGCTTTTCAATAATAATTATTATAAATAAATAAATCATGCATAAAAATTTCTTACTTTAATTGCAACTAAAATAAATATACAAGTGCATTGTCATGTTCTTAATAAAATTAAAATTAAAAATAAAGTAATTAATTTTTTAAAATAAATAATGTAAATTGTTTTAAGGATTTTTTTTTTTGCTCGCTTTGTCTAAGTATTCATTAATTTTTTTTTATTCATAAATACAACGATTTCGAAGTACAATTATGGGGCTCACACTTTCATATTAAAGTGAAGCATTTTCTTACATTTCACTGGTTTATTTTAAATTTTATTTTCTTAATAAATTGAGGTATCTTAATTATATTATGAAAAATAAAACTGGCACAAATAATATAAGTATTTTTTTTTTAAATGAAAGTTATAAAAAAATTATCACATAATTGATTTTATTTATTTAAAAAAACATTTTAATATTATAAATTTTATATAGAAAAAAAAAAAAAAAAAAAACTTATTTAAAATACTGGGAGTATTGTCATTTAATAAAACTAAATTTTCATGAAAATACTAAAAATATAATAGAATTCGAAATCTCAAAAAAATTATTAGATAAAACTACTAGAGATAATAATTATTTACAATTTTGCATTCCCAGTTTGATGAGCAATAACAAAAGGCGTTAAATGTTGCTTTTTTTTTAACTAATGTGTTGGCAAGATCAATATAAATAATAACATAAGTTTACTGAGTATTTCGATTTAAGAGTTTTTTTTTAAATTAAATAATTAAACAATTAAAAAGAATCACCTAAGTACAAGTTTCATAAACTCTTTTTTTTTTTTCGTTTTTATCTAAATACATTTGTAAAGCATAAAAAAATATTTAACGTAGAAAACAGTGTTAATTTGTATATAACAATTTTTAATTTTCATAATGTATATTTTTATTTTCATAAATTTACAACTATTTTATTATTTATTTTTTTTATTTTTTCATGAACTACCTATCATGAAAATGCACCAGAAATAAATAAAATTTCAATAATCTAATTTGAATAAAATAACATTTTAAATATTTTTTTTTTATTTCAAAATAAATTCTTTGTGCTTTTATATTAATTATTATTTTTCTTTTTCTATTGACCTTTCAATTCCATTGTTTTTTTTTTTTCAAAATAAATATAAAAAAAAAAAAGAAAAATAATAAATAAAATAACTTGTTATGTTGTATTTCTTGAATTTTTAATTATTTATATTTTCAATTCAATAATTAATGGAAAATTATTGTGAGTTTTTTCTTTCTGGTCATTTAATTCCATGTATGTTTACCATATGACAACGCATTGTGTACTTGCGAGTGAAGACTGCTTGACATATTGGACAAATTGTATCGCCTCTGTGAATACTACGATGATGAGCAAGTGAATCCCCACGTGTGTAGATTTTTCCACAAACATTGCATATCCAACGACCCTCCTCGTTCGCTCCTGTTCTTCGTCTTCTCTCATTAACAGAAGTTGTCGTTGTTGTTGTTGTTGTTGTTGGAGGTGGTGTGGTTGATTCAAGTGTAGTTGTTGCTACGATTTTTATTTCTGTGCACACAATCCAAAGTGTTTTTCCATACACACCTTATAATTTTGTTCTCTTTTTTTTTTTTTTTCTATTTTTAATTTTACTTTTCATTTCATTTAAAAAAAAAAAAAAAAAACTAACAAAAATATAACATTTTTTTTTTTCTTCTAATTTTATTAAGCTTGTATAATTTTTTTTACTTTCATTTCTACTTAGTAGATTAAATATTATCATTCAAGTCTTTAACAGATTTTTTTTTTATTTTATCTAATAAGTAACAAACTTTTATAAAATTTTTTAATATGCCCCATAACCAAGTCCGAAAACCAAAAAATAAACATTTATTGTAATAATCATTTTTATAATTTTTTTTTTTTTTGTTTTTAATATAACTTGTGTGATCAAGAAAAGCGTTTTTTTTTTTTTTTTTTTTTTTTGTATGGATATACCAAGGGTTCGATCTTTAAACTGATAAAAAAATCTTAATTTTTATAAATTTTATTTATTAAGAAAAGATAGATATTTTGTTTAATTCAATTTTTTTTTTTTTTTTATTGAAAGTAATGAGTATTTTTTAATACAGCCAGCATTATTATAATAATATTTTTTTTAATCTCATGATGCAGGCAGTGTTTGACACTGGCAGAAAATATATCAACTATGTACTTTTTAATTTAATTTTTTTTTTTCTAAATTGTTTAATTGAAATAATTTTTTTAAATTAGTGTGATGTATTTGGCACGTTATATATGAAAAATTTTTAAGCATCTTTTTTTAATTGAATAAATTTTTTTTTAAATTTAAATGATCCTTCGAATTGAGTAACGTATGAAAATATTAATTTTTAATGATTTACTTAATTATTCGCGAGTGTTTTATGTACAAAAAAAAAATGTCAATGACTTTAATTTATATATTGAGTAAACGCTGGAAAACTCGGGAATGAAAAATTATCATTTAAAAATATATAAATAAATAGATAAATGCAATTAAAAAATTCAGTCAAAATGTGTAAATTGAGAGAGTATTTTTAGTGACAAAAAATAGAAAAAAAAAAAGCACCAGTGTGTGTTTTTAAATTCTTAAAAATCAATAATAATAATCACAATAAAACTAATATAATAAATAATATAAAGATAATTAATAATAATATTGTAAAAAAATTTAAAAAATAATAGCTAATTTTTTTTCTTATTCATAATTGAACAAAACTAAATATCTAAAAAATTAATATTATGAGTATTTTTTTTTTTTTTTTTGATATGACATTATTTTTCTAAAATTATTATCAATTCATTTTTCATTTAAGTATATAATGATTTTTATAAATTTAATTACTGATAAAATAATGGCCTCACAGAAATACTACCACTGCTTTTAATAAATATCAATTTGACTTTTTAAGAAATTATTTCATATAATATTATTACAATAATTAAGTACACTACTACTTAGGCAGCCCGTAAAAAATTTAATTATACAAAACAAAAACAAAATTATTGATATACAAAAAATCATAAAAAAATACTAGCTAATCTCTACAATTTTTATTTATTCACAAATTGAATAATTCAAAAAAGTCTATATAATATTTAATATATATATAATCTGGAATGGTGATGGTAATTTTTATCTTTCAAATTTAACAATTAATTTTCAATATTTCCCTGCTTGTTTATTTTTTATAAACTTGATATATTTTGGACTTAAAAAAATTTGATGATTATTATTGTTTTTAAATAATTGTGTTCAAATATCGCGTGTGGGTATTAGTTATTTATTTAAATATTTAAATAATATAAACGGCATGGAAGTAGGTTGGTGCTATGGAGGTGGAATATGAACAATGCCACGTGACTGGTGAAATTGCGCGAAACATGGCCAGCGGCAAAGACAGGCATTGCAGGGCCAGCATTTGAAGCGTGTCTGTCTGAGTTTTCCACGTGACGTCAGTATTCCGTGACGTTTGCAGTGTACACATACTTTTCCATGACCATTTGCTTTGCTGAGACTATGTGGTTGACCAGATACGTATGTTATCCCTCCTGAAGAAAATATTGGGCCAAATTCTTCGGTTAGTTTTATCTTAGAATATTTTTTCGACTCATGCATCGCAACCATTAGTAACTGTTTTTTTTTTTTTTTTTTTTTTGTAGTAATACTTTTATTTATTTATTTATTTATTTAGATATGATTTTTTTGTTTTGTTTGCGAGTATGACCAAATCCCAGCACCAACCCGTAGTCGTAAGCCAACTTTTAGATATCAGCAACCAATACCCACAATTTTTAGCATTGCCAGGTGCTTGTGTTCAATGTGTTCGCGCCTATTTTTTTTATTTTTTATTATTATTATTTTAATTATCAACAAAATTATTATTATTTTTTTTTTCAATTAAATTCTTTTGATGATGTTATTTAATGTAGCATCCTCTAGTAATCCATACAATTATTTACTATTTTTTTTTTAATTAAAAAAGAAATATATATACACATCTTGAGTATATTAATAAAAAAATAGAAAAAAAAAAAAAAAAAAAAAAACATAATTATCTTGATTATTGAAATAAAATTGTCATCATGATCATTACAAGTTCGTAGTATTTAGTATTATTTGATGAACTTCGGTTTACAGTTTGGGCTTAGTTATTTTTATATTAATTTTTTTAATGAAACAATACGCTTTATTGTATTGGTTTTTCTTTTTAGATAAGTAAATAATTTTTTTTTTTTTATTAATTTCATGCGCCTGTACCCCCGAATTAATTCGTTCAGAATAACTTACTTACCTATTATTATTATTTTATTATTATTATTAAAATAAATTATTCAAATAAGTAAACGATACATTGAAGGTTTTTGTTTTAAATAACACCATTTGAAACAGAGTACCATGGCGAAGTAAATATTGTTTGGGTAAAAAGGGTAAAATAATAATCATGCCAGTGTCATGTCACCGCCACCGCCGTCACCAGGTCATTCTTAAAATATTAATATTTTTCTCATTTATATTACATAAGTATAAACGCAGATTTATAGAATTAAAAAAAAAGAAGATAATCGTAATAGTTTGGATAAAGAAGCATTCAGCAAACTTGGAATTTTTTTTTTTTTTGTTCAAGTTAATTATCAATTGCCGAAAGAATAACAATAACTTATGTTTATTTAGTTAAAATTCGGGAAAATAAATACGTTAGTAATATATTATTTATAACAAAAAAAAATAAATAAATAAATGATAATAAATAAATAATAAATTTTAGAAAAATAAAATAGCGGTATTTTAAAAAGGTTCAGTATTGTTAAAGGAATAATCGATGATTGTCGGCCACACATACAGCACTTGGCAATGCTTGGCTAGCATCTACAACCTACACCCAAAAAAAAGTGCCTGTACCGCCAATAAATTATTTATAAAAGAAAATAAAGATAACTAAAATAAACAATAGTAATAATTTTAAATTATGATAAAAAACAAAACAAACAAACAAACAAACAAAATCATACAAAAAAAAAATAACTCATCAGAATAAAAGTATAAATCATGCACTTTTTTTTTTTTTTTTTTAAATAAAAAAATATAATTTTAATATTTTTAAATGACCAGAAAGAATCACCTTGATGTATCCAACACATTCACACATTCATAATTATATACATGATCGTTTACGAGCCTGAGATCCTACCAAGCCCTCGTTATTATTTTTCGAATGATAATAATTTATTCAAATTATACTTTAAATTGAAAAGCAGTATAGATTTGCCAGAAGTATTGTATACTATTTTAATTAACCCAATATTTATTAATTTTACGAAAATTATTATTTATTATTATTAAGATGCATGTATAAGTTATGCAAAGCTGCACAGTCTACTGTGCCATTATTATTTGACAATTTATTTTTATTTACTTTTAAATTAATAACACAGTTAATTATTTAACAACTTGAATAATTATCTGAATCGTAATAATAATATCTTTCTTTATATCAATTTTTTCAATTCTTTATCCTGATCAATGTGTCAATATTTTTTTAAAACACCACGCAGTATTTGTAATAAAAAATAATAATAATAATATATAAATAAAAAACTGATGATTGCAATTGATTGTGAACACGAGGTAGGGTTTATAAAAAAATAAATAAATAAATAAATAAAAATTAGCAAATGATGTAAAACATTTGACCTTTGTCTGTGCAGTGATAACATTGAGGTAAGAGGTCTTGGCAACAGCAGCAGGCAACGATACATACTAATACAATTAGAAGAGAAAAAAAAAGGCCAACGTTTTTTTTTTTTTTTTTTAAAATTAAGTATGAAATTTTTTTTTAATTCACTTACCCGATGTTGGTTCCTGGGTAACTCGTTCTGAAGAGGTGCTTGGTTTAGCAAGTAGATGATCTGGACAAAAACAAAATCAACAAATTAGTTGAAACGTAATTTTCATTTGATCAATAAAATATATTTATTTTATTTTATTATTACCAAGATCAGTAGTAGAAAGAGCATTTTTCGGTTCAACAGTATCAGAGCTTGATTGATTTGTATAAAATGTTTGACTTATATCTGGTTTTTTATCATCATCTACATTTGACAAAACATCATCCAATTTATTTAATGTACCATCGACAATATTTTGTTCATCATAACTACAACTACTACCATCAGCTTCTAAATATTCTGGCATTTCAAGTTTTAAATTCGGCATTAATGGTATTATTTCAATTGGATCAGGCTGATTACTTTGTTCATTTAATTTTTCTCTAAGTTCTTTTGATGTTTTCGTTGTATTTATTTTATTATTTTCATGATTTGATGTATCACGATATTTTCGACGTTTTGGTGGTGGTGTTTCTGGTTGTACGTCAACTGCATGATATGGCAATGGTGACGATGGTGATTTATTATTTTTATTATTTGATAAATATTTGCCAGATGAATTTTTAAGTTGTACTTCTGGTTCATTTGGAATTTCTGTTTCCTCCTTGAAAAATTTTAAAAAATAAAAAAAATCCCAAATGTCATTAGTTGATTGTTAATAATAATTTAAATTTTTCTATTCTTTTCTTTTATTATTACCTCATTAATGCTATCGTTGTCTTTGCCCGTGCCATCAGTTAAACCTTGAACAGCTAATAATTCAGCTGTCGTTAAAAAACTTCCCAGCTGTTCTTGAACTACATTGACCTCGCCCTGATACATAAAGTCAACCAGTGCTGACAGATCATCAAATTTTACATTTCTAAATATAATGACTGGATGTTGACATGGATTTTCCTATATAAAAAATTAAACAATCATTTTTAACAATCAATTAACAATAACTATCTATCTATAGGTATATTTTTTTTTTTTGACAAGTATCAGCATTAATAAATGATTTTTGTTTACCTTGAATAAATCACGAAAATATGTGCTGCATGCAGAAAGAAGCATTTTGTGTGCTCTGATGCGTTTTCCTTCACAGCTCAATGTCACATCAACGAGATCTTCATCACTCCTTAATGTATCAAATGCACAAGTTATATGTTTCGTGTAATTATTCCATCTTAATGAAAATTGTTGACTTGAATCCATTTTGATAATCTATTATATATTAATAATCAAAATTAATTAATTATAAAAAATTATTATTTAAGCAATTTATAATATTAAAAAAATAATAATAATAGTAATGATAATAATCATAAAGTTTTTAGCTTCAAAATGGTTTTACCATCCATCATCGATTTTTATGGTTGGTTTTTTTTTTTTACCTTTTTGATGCCCAGGCGACGATAAGAACAGGCTACGCTTCAATTTATCACAATAAATTTATATATTCACGAATATAAGAACAATTAATAAAAAATATTATTTTATGCTAAATTATAAAGAACATAATGTTATTTTTAAATTATTTTTACACTTATGAATCGTGTTACCAATGTTCGGACTAACACGAATTACCAAATGCACTGTAAACAGTGTGAGAAATAGAAAAAAAAAAAGAATGGAATATATTTCTATGACACCATGAATGTTCACTATTGATCACACACAAATGAGTTTTTTATAATTTATATAAATGAAAGATTTAATAACAATATGTTTTTAATAATATTATGATAATTTAACAATGTTATTATTTTGTTTAAACTAATGAATATATTAAGAATTAAATTTATACAACTGAGTGACAGCTGGTAGCCATTTTCCTGGCCAGGAAAACGCGTATAATGCGCAAAAGAAGACCTACTTCCTGACAATGCCACGCATCATTCGATGGTGTTGGTTTATTTTTATATATGTTTATGATTAAGAGCGAGATAGAGGATTATTATTAATAATGTATTGATATAAAAAAAAAGGAGAGGGTTATAGGGTTCTCACTGCATGATGTATTTTAATGGCTGCCATCGTAATTATCATTATTATTTATCTCCCCTGTGCTCCCCTGACTGGGGGTTAATCTCTTATTTTTTTTTTCTCAACTCGATTATCAAATGAAAGTAAAAATTAAAAAACATTACAAATTATATCATTAATTATAAAAAGAATAGAAAGGTTGAATAATTCATGTAAAAATTTGATTTTACTATTTTTTTTTTTTTTAATAATATTTCAAAAATATTTACATTTTTTTTGTCTATTATTTATATTTTTTAAATTAATTTCTAGTTTTGTTAAAATCATTTTTATTGTAAAATGAATTGTTAATTTTTCAAGTATCATTAGCAAATGTTTAATATTTTTTTTTTTTAATTAATCTTTTGGCTTTAAAAATTTTGGTTTTTTATCAACTGGCTCAGGATTGTCATCATTATCATATTTAAAATATTTATGATGATTTCTTTTGGGTGCAAATTTTTTAGCCATTGTATTAACATGTGAAGCTTTATAATGTTTTGCCATTTGTTCATCTGTTATTTCTGTCTCTTCTTTACTTGTATCTTCTTTGCAACGTTTTGCATTTTCTTCTAATTCAATAATCCTTTCAATTTCTGGATTCATACCTTGAAAACTTAATCTGCCTTCACTTAATCCTTCACAATAAACAAAGCTATTTTCAATAATAAATTTACCCCTGTTGAATAAAAAAATAAACAAATGTAAATATGAGTTTTTACAATAAAATAATAATCAATTTTAAAATTTAGAATTAATTAAAAACAACTTACGACTCTTGTTTCATTTTAGATGTCAAAAGATTATCAAAATATTCTTCTCCCTCAGCTTGAAAAGTTTCTTGATCAACTTTTTCTTTAGTTCTTTTCATAAACTGTAATTGAAAATTAATTAAATTATTATTAATATATCATTATATTTTTATTTTATAACCTATCAATTTACCTTCATGTCTAAAATACTTTTCGACAATTGAAATTTATGATCCTCTCGTTTCGTCATTTTGATATTGTTGAATTAAATATTTATCAATTAAATATTATTATTAAAAAATGCAATAATTATTAAGTTTATTGTTGTCAAAAAAATAACAAAACCATGTGTTTATTACTTATTACCGTACAGTGTAAGTTTTTTTTTTTTGGAGTAAAAAAAAAAACTTGGAAATTCGTCTTTACAACAATAAGTGACACCTATCGTTAGATTTCAAATAATAATAATAACAATAATCCAATAAACAAATATATAAATATAATCAACAACGCGTCACATGTTATAAACAATACTTGTTTTATTTTTTTTATTATTATTTTTCATTAATATTGGAAAACGGTAAGTATAAAAAACAATTTTACTGATTATTATTTATGAAAAAAAATATTTATCTTGTGATGTCATATCAACAAATTGTCATAATTGCACTTTTTATTCTTTGATAACCTCATGATAATTCAATTCATTTATCAACAATAATTTAATAAATAATACACAAATATATTGATATAATTGTTAATTGATTTTCGTTATTAAATTTTTTATTTTTTACAGTTTTTAAAAAGTTATATTAAAAAGAGTAATGGGAGAAAAAAAACCAGTTGGTCTTGGTCCATTTGTGTATGGTGGATTGGCATCAATTGTTGCTGAATTAGGTATGTAAAAATAATTAAATTTACATTATTAACTAAACAGTAGTAATTATATAATTATAATTAAATAATTAAATTTTTTTTAAGCAACATTTCCATTGGATACAACAAAAACACGTTTACAAATTCAAGGGCAAACATTTGATAAACGTCATGCAATATTAAAGTATTCTGGTATGACTGATGCACTATTACAAATATCAAAACAAGAAGGATATAAATCATTGTATTGTGGGTAAGATGATAATTAAAAAAAATTATTAAGGTTTTATTTTTAAATTACAGTTGCACATATAAATAATCATCAGCACAATTAAATTTTATTATATCAATGAGAAATGAGAGCACAAGTTTTTAATGAGCATATAATTATTTTAAAAAAAGCAATGATTTATTTGAATTAATGACAGGATCAGCTCGGCAATACTTCGACAAGCAACATATGGTACAATTAAATTTGGAACATACTACTCACTTAAACAATTTGTAGCTGATAAATGGGGAACAAATGATTTAGTTGTTTTAAATATAATTTGTGCTGCTGTTGCTGGTTCCATATCAAGTGCAATTGCAAATCCAACAGATGTTGTTAAAGTTCGTATGCAAATCAATGGTAATATTGGAAATTTATCTCTATATGGTTGTTTCAATGATGTTTATCAACATGAAGGTGTACGCGGTTTATGGAGGGTAAAAATTATTCTGTTAAAAAAATCTATTCTTTACAATAGACAGTTGATACTTTGAAATTATATAATAGATACAATATATTTATTATTAATTTAGTTGATTTCAATTTTTTTGAAAAGTTGTTTTAAAAAAAAAAAAATATTATTGTATCGATAGGGGGTAGGACCAACAGCCCAAAGAGCAGCAGTAATTGCTGCAGTTGAATTGCCAATTTATGATTTTACAAAATCCAAGATGATTCCATTACTTGGTGACAATGTTGTCAATCATTCTATGTAAGTTTTTGTAATGTAATTTTTCATTTAGCATCACATTAAATATTTAAAAACTAATATCTTTTTTTTTTTTTTTTTTGTGTAAATTCACAGTGCTAGTATGGCAGCTAGTATTGCAAGTGCAATTGCTTCAACTCCAATCGATGTTATTCGTGTAAGTAATTGGATATTTTATTATTTAAAAAAAAAATAAATATTATTTACAAATAATTATTATTATATACAGACGAGATTGATGAATCAACGACGTATTAGCTCGCCAAACGAATCATCCAGCCATTTATACAAAGGAAGTATTGATTGTTTTTTAAAGGTAAAATTAAATTATAAAAAGAACATCTGCTTAAATCCCAATTGTTATCTACATTTAATTTTTTTATTTTTCAGACAAGTAAAAATGAAGGTTTTTTAGCACTTTACAAGGGTTTTGTTCCTACATTTCTTCGAATGGGACCTTGGAATATAATATTTTTTATCACATATGAACAATTGAAAAAATTGCCAATTTTTTAGAAATAAAATTCAAACAAAATGAAATATAATCAAAAGATAATATAAAAAAACAAATAGATAAAAAGCTGAAGTGTACCTGTCTAAAAAAAAAATAGATAGCAAATTCAATCATATATTTATCTAGTTTAATAATAATAAATAAAAAAAGTATTGTTTTTATGACAGATATTGAATCTCTGTCGTTTTATATTTCATAGTAATAATGATAATTAAAAAAAAAGTAAATACAGTTTTTATCACTTGATATTATATTACTATAATATTACAGACTTGACTGAAAAATAATACAATCTCAATATATTAATATTTGAATAATAATAAATTAATCACAGTTCCAAACAATTATTTTTTTGTCTACACTACCAGTCATGATTTTTTTATTGTCATTAGTTTTTCTTATTGATGTGAGTGGACCTTGAAATAAAATAAATAAATGTTACTTTTAAAAGAATAATGTAATTTATATATTTTTTTTGTATTACTATATTTTAATTAATATTTACCTTCATGGCAGTGTATGTTTGATATAAATACAGCTTCTTGTGAGTCCCATAAAATTAAATTACCATGATCATCGCCAATAAGAAGGAATGTTCCGATCCAACATAAAGAAGTTGGTTCATTATCTAAAGATGTACTATATATTTTTGTGCTTGTTAGTACATCAAATACATTTATCAGTCTATCATTTGAACAGGAAATAATATTTTTACAATCTGTATCAAATGTCATTGAATTTATTTTTGTTCCATGTCCTAAAAGATGAATTAAATTATATATTACTTGTATTATATTTGATTAATAACTTTTTTAAATATTTTTTCAGATACCTTTTATGCTACACTGGATATCATATGAGTCTGTGTTCCACACAAATATTTCTCCATCTTCTGTTCCAGAAACAAGAAGTTTTTCATCGCTAAATTAAAATAAATAATTAGATAATTTTGATGTATATTTATTTTTATATTTAACTTAATTAACTTAATTTGTTTGTTTACTTTGATGTTAAAAGGCAAGTAACTTTTGAATCATGATCTAATTGTGCAATAAGACGATCTTGAATTCTTGTTTTTCCTCCAGATTCATAAGCGCGCCAAACTTTTGCTGTACAATCCCACGATCCTGATATGAGAATATTTCTTGATGGAATTAATGTTAAACTTGACACTGCATCATCATGGGCCAGAAGAATATCAATAACTTTACCAAATTCCAAATCATAAAAAATTCTGTAATTACAATGATTTATCAATTTTTTATTTTTTAAATTATTATTATTATTTAATTAAAAATACTTACAGTGTATTGTCCCAGGATCCAGCTACAATAATATTTTGTTCATTTCGAGTTGTATAAAAAACACATGAAGATAATGGTAAGTTTGATAAGGACACACTTCTTTTTAATTTTTTATCTTTTAACGAATATATTTTTAAATTTCCATCATGTCCAACTGATGCAACGTCATTCCCTTTTCCATTCATCTCAATAATTGTGGATACAATTTCTTTGTGAGATGAAAGTACAATTGATTGACTCAATGACAACTTGCTACATGGATTTTCGAACCCTGAAAAAGGTATTTGTTATTTTATTTAATTCTTTTTTAATTTTTTTAAACAAATAAAAAACTTACGTGATTTTAAAAGTAATGTTGTTCTGAGAGCAGATTCACATAGTGAACTTGAAGAATTTATAAGACGTTTTGGATGAGGTAGTGTAAATATTTGTTTAGGAATTTGTCCAAATTCCATTATTTGTACTTCCAGGCCATGACGATCATTGATGTCTTTGATTGTATCTAAATCAACAGCTCCCTCATAACAAAGATGAAAAAAAACTAAAGAAAAAAAAACCCCAATTTAAATTAAAACACTCTAATTAATAATTTATTTTATAATTAAAAAATACCATTGTCAGATTTTTCAGCTTCAATTCCTCTTTGTTTATAACCGAAAATTAAATCAATCCATTGATGTAAATTTTCTGATACCCAATCACTTTCCAAGGCATCTCTTAGCTTTTGTACAAAGTCACGTGGACCTAAAAGAAAAAAAAATTACGATATAACGAGTTATTTATATTGAAAAAAATAAATATAAATATTTACTATCTGCCCAGGGTGGTAAATGAACATCTCCAACTTTAACACCATCATGTCGATATCCAAAATCAATACCATAGCTATTGATTAAAAAATCTCCTTTGTTGTTTGGATCATAAAACTCTGGTACGAGTTCTTTAAAATCCGACATATTTGCCAATACATTTTTCCAAACGTCAGCAACACTGTTAGGTTTTTTTATTTATTTTTTTTTTCTCGTTAACATTTGTTAAACAATTCATTGTCGAAGTAGTTGATGAAGCAGCCACACATAGTTTTATTTTTTTTATTGTATCAATGTCAAAAAACCCTCACCAATTTATATATACATATTTTTTATTTTTTAGTTAACACAAGCAGAGGAGGCGACAGACAGAAAAGAAAATAAAAAAAAATAAAAAATAATGAAAAAAAAAAACAACATTGATAATAATTGATAAACTTACTTGTTGAACATTCTGTCGGGATGATCAAATCTACCATTTTGAAGACACAGCATGTATTGTGGATACTTTCGTACGAGATAAAATAATACAAAACCAGGTGCACTGTAGTGTGATCCATAAAGAAACTTGTTACCAGACATTTCTTGATATCGTTCCTTTGATGACCAAGAAAAAGATGAATAAGGTAAGCAGTTTGTTAAATAATTAAATTTATAAATAATAATATACCTTGAGACGTTCCAATCGATTTGGTTCCAATGCTCCAATTGGTTTTGAAAGATCTCTAAATATTTTTGGATCATTTAAATCTAATTTTGTTGATGTATAATCTTGAATAATCCATGGCATTACTGGATACTGTGTTAAATCATGAAATGTTCTATCAGCAAGACTATTAATATACAATAAATAATCATAATTTGATAATCCACCATTTTGCCATTGTATTGTCATTTGATTTTGTGGTACAATATCAAGTTTTAATAATGGTTGTTCAATAATTTTATTATAAAGTTTATCACGATCATCTTGATTTTTAACTGATAAAAATAAACATTCTTCTTTATTATCTGGTAATTTTAACCATTTAATTTCTAATCCAACTTGACGTAATAAAAATCTTCTTTTTAATATACTTTTAACATTTTTTAAATTAATTTTTAATACAGGATATTGATCTAAATTATTATATGGTTGAAAATAAATACGACAATTTGTTAATAATACTCTTCCTGGATTAACAATTAATGGTTGTACTTTATTTGCTTGTACTTCAAATATAATTTGTACAATTTCTGATAAATCTTCAAGCCATGATTTATCAAAATTAAAACGTGATTGTCGTGAATGTACTATTGTCATAATCATACCATTTTGTTCAGCTGTTGGTAGTGTTGCTGCTCTATGTAATTGCATTATATGTGGTAAACAATCATCAGTATTTGCGTAATTAAATGATATATTAAATTTCGATTTTTTATGAATAAATTTGTAGGGTTCAAGACGATTTCCTTTTAACATTTCAGCATACTGTTTAACAATTATTGATAATTCATTTGTTTGTTCTTCAACTAATTCAACTGATATTATTTCTTTAAATTGTAGTTTTATCAATGGTTCATTTAATTCTTTATTAACAAATACTAGTGATTTTGAACAAAGTTTTAATCGTCCATCCATCCAAGTTTTTGTTTCATTTTCACATGAATTATCTAGCATCATTCTAACACTGTAATCCTCAAAAAATATTTCACCTGGTTCTAATAATAACATTGTGAATCTAAAAATGAGAAACAAATAGTTGTTGTTATTTATTTTTTTTTTTTTGTTGATTAATTTTTGAGTAAAAATAACAATGTATTTTATTACCTTTCTTTTTCCATTTTTCTTTTTTTTTTTCGTTTGGACAAATTTATGGATACACAGCTAATGATATTTTTTTAAAAAACTATATTTTATTAAATGCTTTGTTAACAATAATAACACTTGTTAGAAATGTAAAATTGACGTTTCACTATGTTGACTCATAACAGCTGTAGAGATTGCGACAGCTGTTTGCCTTAAAATAAAAAACATCAGCGACATGTCGCAATAATAAAAATCCAATAGAAAAAAAAAAGGTACATTTAATTAATAGAATACTAGATATCAAAGTAATATTTCTAAATTAATTTTTATTTGAAAAAACACATTTACAAATATTCACGATTTAATTTTTCTAAAAAAAAAAAAATTGCTGCTGGACTTTGTTTATATATTTTCTTTATATAAAAAAAAAAAGATAAATCAAATCAAAATTAAGTATAACAAATTGATTCTACTTGCGAGATTTTCAACCCTATTATGAAATTAATTTGTATTAAAAAAAAGCATTAATCTAAATCATCTTTGGTTTCATCTCCACTAAAAAATGCATGTTTATTTGTGCTGGTTTGAACTTTTGAGATTTTCATTTTTTTCAAAGCAGATAAAAGATCATCATGAGTTATTGGACGAAGTGCATCATGAAATTCGTCGCTAACTTCATTTCTATTTGGTGAAACACTAAAAATAAAAAATATAAAAATAAATTATTGATATAATTATTTAATTATATTTTTTTATATTATTTTTACCATGGATGTTCTCTTGAATAATCTCTAACACGATAGAGTGATGCTGTTCTGCATAATTCATGAAGATCTGATCCAGAAAAACCATCAGTTAATTTTGATAATTGTTTAACATCTACATCTGCTGTTGGTTCTTTTTCCAATATTAAACCAAGTACTTGTGTTCTTTGATCTTCATTCTAGAATAAATTTAATAAATATATTAATTTATTTTATATATTATATAAATTAAAAAGTAATATGTACTTACTGGTAGACCAATTCTAAATGTAGCAGGCATACGTCTAAGAATAGCACGATCTAAATCTTGTGGTCTATTTGTTGCACCCATTATAATAACAGTACATCCTGGATCAGTTATTAAACCATCCCATAATGACATAAATTGAGCTTTCATCATAGCTGTTGCTTCATGATCATTTGATGTTCTTGCTCGTAAAAATGAATCTATAAAAAAACATATATTTATTTAAATATAATCATAATTTAAAAAACAAGTATTTATATTTACCAATTTCATCAATGAATATAATACAAGGCTGTAATTTAACAGCAGCATGTACCCAGAAATACTGACATCTAAATTTATAAAACAAGTACCACTTTCTTTAGCAGTTGTTTTTGATCCTTGGTCCATAGTACACCTTTATAGAAAAAACAAACAATCATTAATATTATTAATTAATTTATTTGTATTATTTAATATTTACTTTTGGTGCTTGTGTCAGCATTGAATCTTCAAATAATTCTTTTCTTCTTATTGGCAAAATAACAGTTTCTTTTAATTCTTGTACAACATTATCAAGTCCAGCAATATTGTCCCATGTAACTGGTATGTCTTTTGGATCAATCAAATGACTTGCAATCATCATTTCATAATCAGTTAATTCTGATTCATTTATTGACAATGAAATATTGTTTCCATTTTTTACTTTCCTTAATTGTCTATTGGCCTGTTGATTAAAATACCAAAACAAATAGGTTAGATTTCACAATAAAATATAAGAAATTAAATTGTCGACACAATTTTAAATAACATACCTTTTCTCTTGCTGCTTTTTTTGCTTTTGACATTGGATCAATTTGATTCATAATATATTTCATTGAATAAAATCCAACAAATGATACTAAAACCATTTTAGCAATCATACCAAATAATTCTGGTCTTGAAATATTTGAATCCATCATGACAATATAATTATTATATTTTTTATTCTTCTTTAATTAAAAATAATATGTCTTTATATTTTAAGACAAAATGACACGTTGATGTTTTTTTTTTATTTTGTCCAAAAAAAAATTCACTCAAGTTTTTATGATGATTGATAAATTAAAACGTGTCAAAAATTGATAAAAATTTGCGCTCACTAAAGTTTACAATTGTTATCTCATAACATGAATATTTTATAATTATTGCTAATTATGAATAATACAATTTTTATTTATTATAAATTGTCACTCAATGATAAATGTCCTTGTAATTATTGTCATTGTTTTAAAATAATTTTATTAAGATGCTTCTGATGCAATAATACACATTAATTAACACCAAAATCACCAAAAAATCCGTACCTGGAGCTCCAGGTAAACGCCATGTGTTTATTATAAATTATAATTATAATTAATCGACAAATTAGTCGGTAATTTTTCAGCTAGGTGGCGTGGCGGCCATTTTTCTGAAATCCAAAATGGCCGCGCCTTTGTTAGAGTGAAAATGTGTGTCGTGACTTTATTGACTTATTTTAGCAATAATAATTGTTAAATAATTATAAATTGTTGTTAAATCGATTAATTAAATTTTTCTGAACTGATTGTGATATAAATTATTACAGACTTTTGTGAATTTACGCCAAAATTAATAGACATGTCAATGACGTTGGAGCTGACAAAAGTAGCTATTTATTTGTTAAATAATGGACAAATGGTATGTAAATTTCATGTTATTTCATTATTATTAATTATTTAGTGCATAAACAAACATAATTGCGTAATTTTTGTCAATAATTAAGCATTAAGAAAAAATAATTATTTGAGGTTAGGTTCTCATTTTTAGACAAAAGTTAAAGTCTTTTATTTTGCAATAATAAATGTTAAACAATTATAAATAGTTATTAAATTAAGTAAATAAATTTTTCTAAACACATTGTGATATAAATTATTGCTAACTTTTGTGAATTTTGTCTAAAATTAATAGACATGTCAATGGTGTTGGAGCTGACAAAGGCAAATCTTAAATCGTTAAAAAATAAATAATCGTTAAATAATAAATGAATAAATAGTATGTAAATATCGTGTTTTTTCATAGTTATTAATTATTTAATGCATAAACAAACAAATTACGTAATTTTGTTCAATAATTATGCAAAAAAAAAAATTAATTATTCGAAGTTCGACTGTCATTTTTTACAAAGACAAAGAGATTATTGATTTATTTATAACTTAACATTGTTGTAGCATCCTTGCTGTATAATAATGGTTTTTTTATTAACAACAATCATAAAATGAAATTATGAAATATGTCCATATCAATTTTCCATTGATTGAGGGCTTTGTCGGTTTTTATTGTCAGTGTCTAATATTTATTTATTTACTTTGAGATTAAATTTTTTACTGTTTGTTCGTTTATTTATTATTTATTTATCTACTATTTATACATTTACTATTTATTCATTTAATTTTTATTTGTTTATTTATTTATCATAAATTTAGTAACATCACTTTTATTTACTTTTTTTTTTGTTGTAAATAATTACTCCAGTTTGAAAAAAATTTATACAATAATGTTTATTTAATATTTTCAATATTTACAGATACCAAAAAATGTAGCTGAAACGTCTAATGTGTCAATGTAATTCATCAAACACAATAATTAAAACTGGGACTAAAAAGTAATGACTAAATTGGTTTGTCATTCGAGTTGAAATAATTTTTGAGTGCAGTAAGTTGATTTATTTTATTTTTAAAAATTAAAATACAGTTTTATACTTACCGAATAACAATTTATTAATTTATTGTTACAGTTACATCAAATTAATCTATGGCAAAAACATCAGTATTGTCAATGTATGTGTAGTATCAGATTTACATAATGAAAAAAAAGAATATAAAAAAAGAGGAACTGCTTTATTTAATGCTAATTTACAGCAAGCAAATAATTATGGTGTCATAAGGTACGTCGTCGGTTTTAGCTTGTGTTACCAAGTGTTTTAAAAATGAATCAAACTATTTATAAACTATTTGACAATTTAACAATCATCAAGTACCAGTGCACTTGAACCAGTAACAAAATGAAAAAAAGAAAAAACCAAACATCGAGACCATCTACATGATATAATGCTTCAACAATGATGAATCCCATGATAATGAAAAAACATTATGAATTACAACTTCAATTAGATTTACAAATCATTGAGTGTAAATGAACACTTGAAAAGCACGATATGGTGCTTGTGTTACTTATTTTAGTGCTCTTTTAAATGTACACTTATTCTTGTTATTGGTGAACATTTACTTGTTTCTGTTGAACTTTATCAATGTAACAATTGACATAATTACATACTGACATAATCACATTTTCTTTGATAAGCCGCTGTGTTGGTCACAGTTGAACCACATACTGGCCTGTAGAGTTTAAAGAACGAAATGCCTCTACTGAAAAAAATGTTAAAGTTTTAACATATCAACAGCTGGCTCGAGATCCTCTCTCTTTTCAACGTGATAAATCGTTTTCAAATAAGAATAATAATAATAATCTGTTTTAAAAATACAACAATATTAAAAAGTGAATTATCAAGCTAATTTAATATACAAATTAGTTGATATAAAAAAAGAAAACTCAATTAATTTATAAACTATATAAATTTTTCTGTGGTGTAAAAGTAGTGATAATAGTAGTAGTGAAAGTAATCATTGTGTTGTGTAAGTACGTGTAGTGCTTGTGTTGTGTGTGATCATTGAGTCCGTAGTGCGGATCAAATAAAATCATCATGAACCCTCTACATGGCATTGCTGATTAGAGAGAATCATCGGGAACTACTACATGACTACTTGGAGGATTACCAACATGGAAAGATGAACATCCGCTAAAAAGGTAGGATTTTATTTGATTAATAATTGTATTGATATAATTACATTTATGATGAACTCCGTGATACTACGTAATATATTCTTTAGGTCATTCTGCCTTTTTTTTTATTTACTTTGCTCTATGTATTATGTGATAATTTAATTTCTATGATATTAATTAGATGATGCGTATCGTTATCGTTATCATGTAGCTATTTTTTTTTGAAAAATTTGAATACAATTTTGATAAAAAAAAGTTTTAAAATCTAAAATTTGAATAAACAATAATTTTTTCATAACTGGGAGGTTAATCTTGCGCTCTTTTTCCATTGTCTATTCACAACAAAGTTATTTATTTTCCTATTTCTTTTTCCTATGTTTTTTCAGTAGCAAATTATTCTGAAGATGTAAATTTACAACAACGAGCGAATATTTTATCAAGACAAAAATAAAAATATATTTTTTTCTAATTTATTTCAAGGGAATAATTTTTTGAAAAAAAAAAAAAAATTATTGATCTTCAATTTAATATCAATAAATCAAATGGCATTTAATTTGAATTATTTTAATTTATTAAAACAATATTTGCATTCTTAATGCTAACACCAACTGGTAGACAATTTGCTACAAAATATGTTGATTCACTTAATTTTAAAGTATACAGTTAAATTATTTTTTTTAAATTATGTTCATAGACAATTTTGTTTTTATTTTTTTTTATTTTATCATTAGATAATTATTATTAAATATCCATGACTTTGGTAATACAAATCATGTCAGCTCAACTGATAACATTTATATAACAATTTATTTAATTTTTATCTTTTTTTTACCAACTCTTTATTACTAATTCTTTTCGTAAATTAATTTGTGTACTTAAAATTATACTTTTTATTTTCTCAACAAACTGCTAAGTATTTAATTAATAACAATCAAATTCTAACATATTAACATTACATACTAAATTACTCTGAAAAACAAGATTTTACAACTAAATGTCTCTTAAAAAAAATAAAAGTAAAAAAATGTACATATTTAAATAGTTTACATTTTTCAATGAATTTCAATAAAAAAAAATATTATACATATTTTATACTCAATTTATTTGATTTTCTTGGTGTTGATTGTAAATTCAATCTCATATTACTAACATCTTCATATTTTACACTTTCTTCAACTGTTAATTTTTTCTTTTGTACATTATTCAAAATTAAATTTTTAAAAAATTCTTTTATCTGGTGTTTGATGTGAATTAACATATGATATTGAATCATCAAGTTGGACTTCTGGTGTACAAATATTTCTGATGATAATAAACTTTTTGTTGGTATTATTCTTTCTTTGTTTTTCAATAAATAATTTCATTTTACTTTTAGCTGCATCAGGTTTTTTTTACGGTAACGCTAATGGCACCGAATACGGGGGAATTTACGGAGACATTTATACAGGTTACAGAAAAATTTACGGTGAACATAGCCACCATTGTGTGTGTAGGACCAGTAGGACTGATTACATTGTGTGTGGAACCCGTAAATGTCCCCGTATTTTCCGTAAATTTCCCCGTATCGGTGCCAATAACGATTTCGTTTTTTTGAACAATATTTGTCTTGTATCAAAAAAGATGTACAAATTGTTGCAACACCAGGTATTTTATTGATTAATTGGATGAATAGTTTTCTTGGATTCTTTAATATTTCCAGCTTTAGTATTGTTAACTTGTTTGGCAAATACTAATGTCTTATCATAGTCAAATGGTGATATATCTAACAACATTAATATTTTTGAGTTACTGAGGTATATTATTGAGATATAAATCAGCACGTGTTGTATCGGTCATACGTATTTCGAGTTTTTTCTGTTTCGGATCAAGTAAATCAACCATCTGCTCATTGTATATTTCTATAAAAGAAGCTTCTATTTCATATTTTCAACCAAGGAACTTAAATTCTTCTATTTTTTTAAATATATAAGGAACTGCTCTTGGTATTATACCTTGATGATCTGGATTAAATTTACCTTCCATCGTGTATGTTTTACCAGATCCAGTTTTTCCATAATTGAACAAGCATACGTTATAGCCTTCAAGTGATGATTGTATAAGCATTGATAAAGCATTAAATACATCAGCTTGTGTTGCTGTTTGTGGGAACACTTTATCGAATTTAAATTTTTGACAGTCAGATCCATCAGCTTCACCAATTTTTTTTGTAAATTCATCGATACAGTTTATTGAACATGGTATTTTTCTTTGATCTCCAACTATTTTTGGACGTACTCTACAAAACATCCGGATATTACCTTTTAATTCATGCAAATCACCAGCATTTTTTGATGTTGGTGCTGCTGATGCTGTTGTTGTTGTGACTGTTGAAGAATTTGTTGTTGATGCTATTCGTCCATTAGCTGATCAAGAACGCGATAATGGTTGTATTGTTGATTTATTTTCAGTAAAGCTTGGTGCTCTTATTGCCACAGGATTGTTGCAAGCACAATTATTGTCTGTGTTACAATTAGATTTTTTGTTTTACTCCGATTTTTCTACGAAATTTTATTCAACAATATGCGGAGAAAATTGGAGTAACAGGGAGTCAATCGGAGAAATATCGGAGAAAAATAAAAAAAAAATCGGAGAAATTATTTAACACGGAGCTTTCTTTGTTTTTCAATAAATAATTTCATTTTACTTTTAGCTGCATCAGATTTTTTTTAACAATATTTGTCCTGTATTAAAAAAGGTGTCCAAATTGTTGCATCACCAGTTATTTTATTGATTAATTGATTACATAGTTTTCTTGGATTCTTTAATATTTCCAGCTTTAGTATTGTTAACTTGTTTGGCAAATAATCATAATTCGTAAAAATATCATCATGCGATTTATAATTTTTGAAGCATTAAAATTTGTTTACTTTCTTAAATTAACTTGAGTGTGTAAATCATCAACAACAAGTTTTATCAATCAATTCAAATCATCGATAAATTCAGTAATCTTGACTCGAGGCAATAATTCATTGTCATATAATTTAGCAACATATTAGCAACAGATAGCAACATTTAGCAACAGATTATAAAATTGTTTATATGTATTATGATTATTTTACCGCGGAGAAATTTTTTACGAATTTTCTCCGAATCAACTTGGGTGAAGAAACGTTCGGAAATATTTCTCCGCGATAAAAATTCATCGTAAATTAAAAAAATCTCCGAAAAAAAAATCCTTACCAAGAAAAGATATAAAAAAAAAAAGTATCTATATGAAGATATCAAGAGGGATGAATAACATATATTATACAGGGGTGATAATGATGATGATGAAAAAAAAAAAGAAATATCCGATATTGTTTGAGTATATACTGAGTGTATCGTATAAAATAGTGCAAGAATATCAAGTAGAATTTCGGTAACCTCATGAGAGTATAAGAAAATATCCCTCTAAACACGTAGCATCAAATTGACACTTGGGAAAACATGCAGCCCTCACAATATGAATTAGCATCGAAATCAGATTTTGTTATTTTGAATTATTCGATATGCGATACACAGTGTATATTATAGATACTATCGAAAATTATATTTACATGTAATTTAATATAATGAAACACATTATAATAATTAATAATACAAGGTGCTATATATTACGTACAATATATAAATTTTACCTTTGTCCTTGGTGTTGTATTCCCTGAGGATGACGAGAGAAATATTCCAAACGAAAATTCTCAGATAATCTGTATGAAATATATTTTCATAAATACGTGTTTATTATCAGGAGAATCAAACTAAAATTCATTATCTTAAAATTCGTTGAAATTTGTGATTAATATTTATTCGTAGGAATTTTTTTTATCACTCATTAAATTCTTGATAATATTTTTTTTTTTTTTTTTTACTCTGTCGAATTTTTATTCAATATAAAATTCTTGGTATATAATATTAAATTTTTATTTATCTTGTTACTTATTTTAAAATATGCTGGAAAATTTATCACTAAATTCTTCAGGTCACTAGTCTTATTCAAGTATTTTTTATTTATTATTAATACGATTTTCTGATAACGAGAAAAATCATTCAATAATTTATTAGTAAAAGTAATGGTGTGGATTTGTTTAACTCGAGAAAAATATAAATTACCCCTGTATATTTTATTTATTTAAAGTATTTTTATAATTGAAGAGCATTATGATTTATGGTATAAATTTGAAGCTTCGTAAAAATTGATTGAAAAATCATACGACTTAATTCGTTAACGTTAAGAATTTTTACGCGATTTTTTTCTTTTTTTTTACAGTAAATATTTATCAGTTTTTTATTTTTATTTTATCATTAGATATATATTTTTTTTTCGTTTCATATTTTGAGAAAATAAAAACTTTAAAAATGTTGAGAAAAAATAAAAAAAAAATTCAAGAATATAAAATGAATTTTCATATTAAAAGCTCATCATTTAAATGAGATTTTCAATGACAAAGAATTTATATCACAGTTTATGTGTCCTCCAACTTTTTATAGTATATTTTACCATCTCAGGTGGGTGAAAGAGGGTAGAGAATAGATAAAGAGTAAGTTAGGAGAATAGAAAAAGAAGGATCAGTGAAAAAGAAAAAACAAAAAAAAATTTGAGGATATAAATTTTATGATAAAAAACATTGGAAATGGAGAAGCGATCTGGTCATGACAGTTTTTCTTTTTATATATAATATAAAATATACATATATATTTTTTTTTTTCATTTGTTATTTTACTTTGTCTTTGTAAATCTTGAAGGATCGATTTTGAAAACAAATTTCTAAAAAAAATATTCAGTGTAAATATACTTTTGAAGTATATTTGAAAGTAAATTTTTTTTTTTTTAAATTTTTAAGTGATTATTTTTAAACTCTTAGCACGCAGCTTTGGAATTTTTTTTCTTTTTTTTTTTCGTATAATGTTTCTCTTAGTTTCTGTAATTTTCATCTTACCCTCGATCATGACCCCAGCGACCCTTCAAGATCTAACACCTTATACTCTTTTTGCTATTCCATCCAACAACCGACCTTTATATTTTTTTTTTTTATGAAAAAAAAATAGATACATATCTAAAAAAAAAAAAATCAGAAGCCAGTCCCAACAAATACATCTTCATTATTAAACACTTCCCTTTCAAAAAAAACCCTTTGTTTTAAATAAAAAAAAAAAAAAATACATAGGTATATATAAAATACGACTTAGAAAATATCTGATGATAAATAGCTGCGACATTTTTCGTTTTAATAGCCACAAAAAAATTGATAAATAGTTTCTTATCAAAATTAAAAAAATTAATAATAAATAAAATATATTAAAATTAAAAATATATTTTATTAAAAATTTATAGATAATAAAAGTAATTTACAATAATAAAGTCTTCTTTTAACAAATAAATAAATAATTTAAATTTTTTACATATTTGAATATAACATTTAAAGAAATATTCATGATTTAATGTTGAATATATTTCGTCAAGTTTTGTATAAGTTATCATCAAAGTAGATATAGTAGTTACTCGTGAATTTTGCCTCGTTGGATTAATAGTTGTTACGAGTGTTATTCATAGATACATAATGCTCTGTGAGAACATCTTGAATGTTTCACCAAGGCTTTCAAGGATATTTCTCAAGTATCTTGAAATTTACTGTTGTAACCATCAACTTGTCTCTTCTCTTGTACATAAATCCGATTGACATTGCTATATACCATTATTTTTTTACATCGTATTCATATACAAATTAAAAATGAAAATAAATTAAATATAATTATTTAAAACTTCATACATGATGTAGTTAAAAAAAAAAATGAGCATTTTTATTCTCACAAAAAAACATAAGCTAATTAATTAAAATAAACTTCAAATTAAAATGACAATAACAAATTAAAATATTAATTATATTAAATATTTTAAAATAATTATTTTGAATTAGTGGTTTGAATATAGACGAGATGTGACCTTGTTAGTATGTTAGTAAAGGACTAATTAACTATGCTCTAATCTAATAACGATGAAAATTATACGAACAGTAGTAAAATAAATAAATATATATACATAGAATTTGTAGAGAAAGATTTTGTATGAGGGTGAAAAGAGAGAGAGAGAAAGAGCTTGATAAAAAGAAGATGTAAGCATGGTCTTATCCATACCAGAAAATTAAATGCGTTGAGTTAAGTCAAGAAAGACCAAAGGTGGTTCATTCTCAAAGGTTGATGATGCTATCCAGACACCACCACCCTTTAACTTTTCATCCCTTATTCTTCTTTCTCTTATTCTCCACAAGTTGATTATGTAAATAAATATATCTATATATATACTTGTGTATACATATATTTATTTATCTATGTATGTATTAGATTTTATATCTTTTGTACATATATACATTCTCATGCTTTGTGTCTGCCCATCATGGTTAAAGCATTCATTCCTCTTACTTCAACAAATGTTATAGTTTATAATATGTAACATGTACACCACCAAGCTCACTTAACGGTCGAACGAATACCAAAAGCCCCTTGGGCGATTTCGTCGCTTGTAACATGGGGGATGATTTCGACATTAAATGCTAGAAAATTTGGCAACCAACCATATCCTTATATCTGCACTGCGGATATATATTTTCATTATAAAAACCTTATTGAACAATAATTTTTTGATAATTTTATATTATCAATATATTATTTATTAAATTAAAAAATAATACAATTAAATTGAGATATATAAAAGATTTAATCGTATTAATTTGAAATAATAAATCAAAATACGCGTGCAATAAATTATTGTAAAATATTTGTATCTTAATTATAATGTCTCAGGTTGATTGTGAATGAGGTAGAGGCTGTGTTGTGAGAGAATGTAGATAGAGGGTACAAGATAAAATAGAGGGTGAACAAGCTAGCAATATAATATATTATATAGAGCCTAAATATCGTGGACATTGTGTACAACAGTGTGGTCGTAACTTGGCAGGGCATTAATAGTCTCGGATGACATAATTAACTCGTGACTGTTGAATTTAAGATATTAACATGAGCTTTTTGGTTAATCATTTTTTTTTACTTGATTTATTTTATCATTTTTGATATTGAATTTTAATTTTTAACAATTTTTATTGAATAAAATTATAAATACCAAAGTTTTTTATTTATAAATAATTTATTTTTTAATAATTTTTCAACAAGTCGATATTGAAATTATATTTTTATTTTTAATTTACATATTAATAATTTAATTATAGTAAAAAAATTAATATGAAAAAAAATAAAAAAATGTTAACTTGTTAACTTATTAGTAAATTTTTTTAGATCAAAAATGTTTTTTAGAATTGAAATTAAAATTATAGAAAAAAGACAGTATTTAATTTTATTATTAAACAAAAAAATATATAATCACAGAGAATTTAATTAATTTTTATTTGTACTAGCTTACTATAATTATTATCTCGGACAATTGTAAATTACACGGAAGTGATATTTCCACAAATTTCTAACAAATTCAAAGTAATTTCCTTTTCATTAAATTTAACATTTTAAATCATCACTAATGAGAGTGCAATATTAAATTTTTTCTCTTCTTAATACTATGTTAAATTTTTCATTAGAAAATTATTTAAATAAAATGGACGGATTTAAAGTTATAAAAGTTACTATATAAAAAAATCAATTAATAATATAACAGTATAAAAGAAAAAAAAAATATTAACTATATTCTGCACTTTAGTTTTAGTGAAAAATATAATTAATAATATATTTTTATAAATTCACTGGACGGTATTTATATATATAAAAATTAATTGTAACTTTTTACCAATGCTATACATATATACGTTATATACAATTTTTTCGAATGATTTTTTTGAATAATTCCGTTGACAATGAATGTTTATTGTCAGATTATAATAATTATAAATATTACCTTGAAAATGATTGAATTTTTAATGTTATAATGACAGTTTTAGTAAAGTTTCATTGTCGACATAAACGAAATAATTTTAAACGCATAATATATATTTAGGTGTGCCAAGAATTGTCTTTGTAATTATCTATCTTTGTTTTACTATGTTCCAAGTATTTTTCAGTTACTTTTCAAGTTTAATAATCTGTTCAACTTCATACATATATATATAGCTTAACATATATATAAAAAACCTTTTTATTCTCATTGTTCCATGAACAATAGACGACTCTAGTTAACTTATTTTATTTATTTCTTTTTTCAACTTACTTTAACTCTAATATTGGAATCTTCTCTCTGTACCAATTCTATACAAGTTTTATTTTATTTATTTTCCATTTTTAATAGTTTTTTTTTTTTTTTTCTTTACTGTCTTTTCAATCCTTTGGTCTTTCAGATGATTATTTATTTATTTTACTTGTTTTGTATTTTATTTCATCTTCTTAAATTAAATATATATGTATATTGAATTACGTTGAAATGTTAATTGTAACAAGTAAAAGTGTTAATATTGTCAATCCAATTGAGTATGATTTTATTGTTGAAGTATTACATGAATCACCAGCACATGAACATTCTTCCCAATAAACACCATTTTCATAAACACCCCAATTACAAACACCAGTTACACCAGTACTTGCAACTGATGCACAACGACGTATAACTTGTCTCCATCTTCCATCCCCTTTAAATAAATATATATAACATATTATTTTTAATTAAAAAAATATAATTTAATTAAATGTCTATTTAATTTAAATTATACGACAAATAAAAAAAAAAAAAAAAAACATATCAAATATATATTTTATATTAAATAAATTCAAAAATAATTTTTAAAAAATAAAAACTTACAAATAAATCCACGTGGACTTTGACGAACTTCTTTGACACAAAATGAACCAGGCATTTTAGAATCTTGATCATTACAATCAATTGGTATATTTTTTGATAAATCAAATGTTTTATATGCACCACAATGATCCTCACCTTTTGGATCTGAATCACTATCACATTGATAACATCTAACAGCTTGGCATCCTATTAAAAATATATATTAATAATCAATCAACCATAAATTTTATCAATCAAATATTTAATTATATTTTAATTTAAATAAATACATAATTTATGAAAATACATTATAATCAATGAGTTATTGTTTAGTTTTAATTAAAAATGATAAACTCATTAAGATTATAATAATTAATTTTGTTTAAAAATAATTATAAAAAATATATTAAATTACATTATAATTACCTATTGACATACAAGAGACGATTATAATTCCAATGAATAATATTTGTATTTTGTTTAACATTTTCGTTGTTTTTTCTTTTTCTAATAACTTTTGGTATAGTAAACTAATAATAATTATTGTTATTAGTAATTATTTGACAAGTAAAAATATAATATTTTGATGAAATTTTAGTTGTCAACACTTGTTGTACACAAATGGATATGCCATAAAACTATCTGACGTCATTTTTTAAGTTGGGCGTCGTCTCTCTTAACATTCCCCACGACTCTCCCAAACTCCCACCTGCTATTCTTTTATATGTAAA
The DNA here is from genome assembly GCF_014905175.1 of Aphidius gifuensis. NCBI lineage: Eukaryota > Metazoa > Arthropoda > Insecta > Hymenoptera > Braconidae > Aphidius > Aphidius gifuensis. The sequence continues at coordinate 25,863,334 of NC_057788.1, forward strand.
AGTATATGTTATAAAATATATGTATGTATTATATTTATTCAACGGTTAATTCATTCACCACCATGATAGAAAAACTCGTTTGGATAGACAGGGCCGTAACAATGAGTATATCAATGAAAAAAATCATAGTATATGTATAAATATGACTTTAATTTTTATAACTATATAAAAAGTTTGTCTATACTATTTTCCGGTGTGTGTATATATATACGTATAACAAGAACAATTTAAGATAAAGTTATATAATAATTTTGGTGATATTTTCAAGGGTGAGAATGGCCTGTATTGAGTATATGGCATGTAATTTTGAAAACAACTTTATACATTTAGATAAGAAAGAGTCAATGGTACCTTGGAGAGAAGAATATCTTTGAAAACAATTGTACAGACAATTGTACAAAATAAGATAATAACAAATGGAAAAAAAATATAAGTATATATATATATATATAAAAGAGTAATGATGAGAAAATAATAAAAAAAAAAAGATACTAGTCGAAATTTTTAAAACTGAAATATCAAAATTCAAGTGGACTTATAGAATCATATTACTCATGAAAATACATTAAAATTTTGTATTATTAATGAAAGAATAATAAGGGTCATGTTGATATTTTAAAATTGTCATTTTCTATATTTAAATTGCTATTATTTTTTTTAATTTCAAGTATATCTTGTTACGTTTATAATATAGTTGCAAATTTCAATTACTCTTTTTTTTCTGACTCGTGGAATGGATCATTTATAATGATGATTTATATATTAATTTAAATTTGACTGACTTGGACAGTGATTCATTTTTTATTATCGTTGTTTTAATTAAAAACACTGATAAGGTTTTGTATATTTCATATTTAAAAATTTTTTGTTGTTTATTGTACATTCGAATCAGTTATATACCAATAGATGGCATTGCAGTTAAGTGAATCAGTCGACGAGTATATTAAATTGAATTCTTTAAGTGCCAAGACACGATCGTGAAAATAATAAAGTGTCATATTTGAAGTATTTTTCATGTTAACTTGTCCAATAAAAATAGATCAATTCCCTGAAAAATAAAACTACGTAAAAAAATATATACATACATCTAATCGAACTGGTTAACTGAATATCCAATTCACGTCAAATATATTCCAATAAAAAAAATAGATACATCGGAAAAATATATAATAATAAAAAAAAAAAATTAAGTAAGTTATAACCATTGACAAAAATAAAATACCATCTGTATGTTTCTCAACATTTTCGAAATTTCAATTTTTTCTGATAAAATTGGAAAAAAAAAAAAATAAAATTCTCATACAGGTACATTTCACTGGGTTACGTAAATTATTCAAAATGGTTTTTCAATGTATGATCGACGTTTTTTACTATCCATCCAACGGTCACAATATATATTTTTAATTTTTATTCTACAAGAATTTTCTATTTTTTTTATTCAATTTTTTTTTTTTACAAAAAATAAATTTTATCCCATAGATTTTAAATGTATAGTCGTTGATTCAAACTTTTTTATACCATCACTTTAGTGCCGTTGGCCAGAAAAAGTGGTGTATGTCCAGAGGGAATACTGACTACTTTTCTGACTGTCGCCACTATATTTATCCCATCATCTAGCAATTTCTAAGTGAAGGTAGATTATAAAAGAACTCCAAAATCCAATAACTCTGATAAAGCTTGCTTTATCCATATATATAGCACTCAATACGTGTATCCATTTTATCCGAATTAAGTATTTATAACTCATCCTCTATTGTCTTTAGCTGTGAGGATACGAAAAATAAAACTAAAAAATGAGGGGTTTGATGAGTCAATTAAAAATATATACGTAGATGTGAGAGCAAGGAGCCGCGAGGGTTGATAACGTTTGCGGGCTAGTTCACACTTTCCCTTTTATACATATGTTCATATACGAATACATAAAATCATTCATCTTTTCATAAATTTATGCAAACTTAAGCTGTAAAACTTTGTTAAAAATCCAAGTTTATATAGATTCGATTTGACTAATCCTTGATTATTTTTGTTTCAGCAGCCTTCTAAAGTTCGATGTTTAATCGCAGTGATGCTATATCTTGTCATGTTCCTAGATCTTCAACGATGGCACAAGACAACAAATGTAAGTACCAGAACAAATATTTTATATAAATTTTTTAGAATAATATTATTCATTTTAAACACTATAGTAAGAAAGATATTTTTTAGTACTTTTTTTCTTTTTTTTTTGCTCAATTTTGCAAGTTTAATCAAAGTGATGATAATTGTAAAAAATTTTAGCACTTAAGATGATTGTTATTTTAATTCAAACGCGTTTTTTGTCATTTGCCATATGCCCAGTAACTGACAAAGAATTTTACCACGTGTACGAAAATAAAATGTTAAAGACAGAGTAGAAAAATAAGTGTGGCAAGGACTTGTCAGGAAAACGGTAATACCTTCTTATTTCTTTTTCCGCCTGCTTTACCTCAAAGTCCTCCTTGCTTTTCACCTTTTTTACTTTAACCATTTCCTTTCTTTAGTTTTTTTTTATTTTTGCTCGTTTTTTTTTAACATCCTTTTCTTCTTGCATTACCACTACTACTCGCTTCTACTCCATTCTCCACAACAGTCATCTAATTTTTATTTTATTTTTTTACTTTTTTTTTTTATCTCTTTCTATATTTTATTTTACTTTGTCATCTCAAGTCGCTTCAGATCTCATTAAAATTATCTTGGCACGAATAAAATAATTTTTCAATTTTTTTTTTATTCATTACAAAATACTCGGCTGTTGAATTTTTGGTAATGGCAGATAAATTGAAGAGTTAAAAATAAATAAAATAATATATTCGTCTGGCGGACAGAGTAGCGCTTTTCTGCGTTCGATGCTATATACCACGTAGTTGTACAAAGCTATGACGAAGTGCCTCAGGCACGTTGAATATTTCATAGAGTAGCCGCACCATGGAAAACCACAACTATATATATCTATATGTACTTTTATTACAAACTCATCCTCTATTGTCAGGTCTAAATCGCTTTTCTCTTTGCCATTGAAAAGCTGTGAAAAAAAATTTTAAAAAATCATTTTTTTTTTTCCAACTCTCGAAATTTAATTATTACCTCAATTTTCATATATAATTTGCTAGAATCTACATTTTTTTATCAAGAGACTCGTAATTATTCATTAACTAAAAAATTATATATTTCAAATATATTCAACAAATGATGGCCCTTATTTAAAATTAATACATGTTGATAAAAAAAAAACATACCCTATTAATTCTGCTAATCGTGGCACTGTTAAAAAAAATATAATTACACTCGTGGAAATTAATTTTTATTACAATTTTAAAAAATGCTCGATTACAAACGTCTATTTTCACTAAAAAAAAAAAATACAATTATTTTACAAAAATACAATTATTATACAAAAAAAATAGTAATTATTTTAAAAACAAACAAAGCAATAAATTAAAAAAAAAGAAAGGTAATAAATTTATCAACAAATTTGCAATTCACCCCCCTAATAATCTTTCTTTATAATTTATTTTTTTAAACCAATTTAATTTGCTTAATCCCCGACAGACTTAAATTTAATATTAAAGTGCATTCATCCGTATACATACTCACATATGTCACCCATAAATATACAACAGTATACTTTTCAAAATTAAACTTTTATAAAGACAAATAAAAAAATTTATATATTATCATTATTATTTTATTTTACGTTTATGACAGGCATTGTTATTGTTAAAACAAAAAATAAAAAAAATGACTATTGTACTTGCTGCATAAACAGTCGTTGCAATTTACTGTGTTTTTGGTCAAGTAATAACTAGCTTTAAAAAGTTTGTATATTTCTAACTAAATTCACCATCCTTCCATCTTTTTGTTCGTTATATGTTTGTAGAAGCTCAGCTATATTATGGCTTTTTAAAACTTTGTTATCAAAAGTTACGTTACCATTGGGTCTATATGTATATAACTGTGCGTGTGTATATGGCTTTTGGTTATATATAGATGATGCGTTTTTCCTGTCACATGCAAACTTGCAACTGTGTAATGAAATAATGAAACGAGCCGTAACAATCCAATGAAAATACAAACATTTTTGAGTTGGTATTTGTATGAAATTCGCTGCTCGTGACCCAATATATAACTATGCATTTTTTTTTTTTTGTCTAGAATCAACAGAGCATCTAATTTACAATCCCATCAGTTTTCATTAGCAATCAAAGTTGCATTTGATAATTAATCCATTATGAACTCGTTCTTAATTAGTTTAAATATATAAATATATGTATATATATATTTAATTTATTTTTTTCTATTTACTATACAGCATTTTTTAATAGTATATTATTTTAACATTTGAATTTTTATTTAACAATTCACATTTTATTTTTATCTTTCATTTTGCATTAATTTTTTATAGTTTTTTTTTTTTTCTTTCAATTTCATTTTCATTGTTTTATACTATTCCGTCCATTATCATAGATAAACTTTGAGCACTTTATTGAGTAACCTTATTCAAAATCTTTTAGAGCTAATTGAATTGAAGTTAATAAAGATAATTAACTTGTGACGTACTGTTGACTGAGTACTATTACTTAGAAGAAAAAAAAACAAATTAAAATTAGTTAGATATGTATGAAAATATTTATTTAAAAATAAATTCAAAAATTGTAAAATATTTGGGAAAGAATTTTTTATTAATATAAAAATATTATTTGTAAAATTATTTCATATGCCATTTCATTGAATAAAAAAGCAGATGAATACACATTGAAAATTTTCCTCTAAAAATTTAATTAACTTCAATATAGATTTTTATTTATTTTTTATCATTTTTCATTTCCTTTGTCTAGCTATATTTTATTTGATTTTATATTTTAAAAATTTTGAATTACTAATGTTTCATTGAAGCTATGTTTGTGTGAGGCTCGGATATAATAAAATTTTTTTAGTAAAATAATTCGGTAGGAGAATTTGGGAGAGACGTTCAACGAGCTGTACAATTTATGTTTATCGTTTGAGAAGGGTAAAAGCACATAGTGAAAGATAGAAATATAAATAGAGAGAGAACAGTCGATTTCAAGTAGAAATAACTTAACGGATCAGACAGTATAGATATTACCAAACAAAAAAAAAAAATTAGATCGACGATAAAGACTACGTTTCCATATTTTTTGCAAGGTTGGTGAGTAGAAAAAAAATTACACGTATAATAAAATAATATAAGTGAAATTGAATGGAAAAAAATAAAAAGAATATAAAAAAATTCAAAAATGAAAAATGAAGGGTGAACCACACAGATTCAGTGTCAAAAAGTTTTTATTATTATTATTTATTCAAATTTTTTCTTAGACAAAATGAAAGTTTTTCAAAACTTTTTTTTTTTTTTATTTTATATTTAATATAAAAATTTTAAAAGTGTCATTGCCCACTTATAGAAAACTTCTCAATATCTTTTATTTAAATAAAAAAAAAAAGGTTTATTTTCTTATTTTAATTTTTCGTTTCTTATAAATTTTTTCTCAACCTTAGAAAAAAAAAAAAAAAAATTAAATTCGTAAAAATTCATATCATAGAAACGGAAATTAAATTTTCATTGTAAAAAAATAAGAAAATTGTGCATTGAATTTTTTAATACAGATTTTTTTTCCAACATTTTTATGTACAGATAAATGGTTTTTGTGATTATCTCTATGTTTTTTTGTTTTTTTTTTTTTTTGGAAGCCTCAGGGATAAAGTTATTGCTTTTAAATTATTTTTCGTTTCTTTTGTATACAGCCATCATTTTACTGAGCTAATCATTCGCATCAAAAGATTTTTGTTATTACAAAATTGACCGTAAATTATTTACAAAGTACAAAAACGAAAACAAGTTTATTGTAAACAAGTAAAATACAAAAGATTAATTTTTCTCTATACAATTTTATATATGAATTATTATTTTTTGTTTTTTTTACAATAAAATAGTCTAATTTTTTTTTAAATTAATTTATTTTTTAAATTATAAAACTGACATAAAAAGAGAAAAATTACTTATTAAATTTTAATATTCTATAAGATATATAAGAAATTTATTTTAAATTTTCCATCCGTTTTTTCAAAGGTCAAAAAAATAAATATACATATTCGTCGTGTTCTTCATGAAAAGTATATGAATGTACTTTTTATTTTTTCTATCATAGTAAAGTCTCATGAATTTTTTTAGATAAAATTTCTATAAATATTTGAGACATATTTTTTTTAACTCTAAAAAAAAATACGACGATGCTTTGACTTGTTTAATAAATGAAATGCTTTTTGACCTTTTTTTATTTCTTCACTATCTAGTTTTTTCCTTTTTTGATTCCAATGTATCATATGGGAATGACATGGCATCAATATTGAGGTTTATCCTGTTGAGAAAATGACACGATAAAGCTCTTTGCAATATTTGTCAATTGGGTTTTTCGATATGTGATTAGAATTGAAATATTCTTCAAGAAAATAATAAAATATTCTATAAATATATATAAATTCTAAATTAACAAATTAACAAAAAAAAAAAAAGTTTAAAATGTCAAATTGATTGTGTTATTGATACTCAAACATTTTCATGAGTGTTAGCCTATCATATAATTCGATAGATATTTCAGGGTGTTTACTGTTTATATCGTTTGGTAAAAAGGGTTCGTCATACACACACAGGATATTGTATTACACTATTTTCAATTGTATCGATAGATCGTTGGTTTAACACACCCACTATGTGATCCCTCTTGATATGGATCAGTTACACTATATAATATTCAACAATTTTTGTCAATAAATTATATTTACACAGTTTATATTTAGTATCTTCCAATAAACTCAAATAAAATTTTATTGATCCTAACGTGAAAAAAGTTATTCATGATATCCGGAAAAATATAATTATCATAGATGAAAATCCTCACGTCAAGAGCCTTCATCATTTTTGTATACATATATATATATATATATATAAAAAAAAAACAAAGTAGTTTTGAATAAAGGACATTTAAGGGTCAACAAAAGGTTTACTGTTAACATAAAATCATTGTTATTGTTTTCAACAAATTGTGGTAAAATTCAAATCGAGATATGAATTGAAATACAAACAAAAAAAAATTACAAATATAAAAAATAATAATATTTGAAATATTGAAAATATAAATAAGTGTTTTTTCTTTGGGTTGACACAATTGAAATACGAATAGACAGAGTATATGTATATAAATATTTTTTAGTTATTCTGTTTTTCGATCACTTCTGGTTTTCCATTGGGAATTTTCGCCATTTCTATCTTGAAACCATACAACATGGAAATAATATTCAAATTTAAAAAATAAAAATAAAAGACTCAAAAAAATGACAAGAGTTTTGTATAACACTTTTGATGTCTTCTGTGAATTGAAAAATCATTTTAAGGTTTCAAGTAAAACTTGTGAAACGTGTAGAATAAAGTGACACACTATTTTAAATTACTTTTTTCTGCTCTTGTCATTTAAATATTATTTAAATTTTTTAAAAATAATCTAATGTCAATAAAAAACGAATTGACATATATTTTTAAAAATATTTAAATACTTTTATAGTAAGAATTAAAATTTTTTTATTTTTTTTATTATCTTAAAAATAAAAGACATATTTAAATTTTTTTATATTAAAAAACTCGTGGATTTTTTTTATTAAACTAAAAGAGTTGCTAATGATTCGCTAACGAGCAGAGAAATTATTTAAAATTTGAACGAGAGAAAATAAAGTACTTGTTCAAAGTCGACAAAAAAAAAAAAAAATTATATATATATACATATAAATAAAAGAACAAAGTAGAGAAAAGGTAATTGTTGAGAATTTAAGTAAATCATTTGGCATAGAATTTTATTCATGTTGTGTCACGAAATAGAAAAGTATTTATTTTAAACATTTTATTTTTTATTATATTTTCTTTCTTTCAATTTAATACACTTCACTTGTATTCTTTGGCATGGTCAACAATTATCAAAAAAAATATACTGACAAGCTAGTTTGAAAAAAAAAATAAAAAGCTTAGTCAGCAAATCACGTAATTACCTATCGAGAAATTACTAGAAAAATCCAATTAAGTAATATATAAATTTTTTTTTTTTTTGCTTTTAATTTCATCTTTATAATTTATTTTAATTAAAATTTCCCGATTATTATTATTTTTATTTATATATATGTAAATGAGAATATAATAGTAAATTTCTTATGAGAATATTGAAAAAAAAAAAAAAAATGGAAAAAAAGTGTTTGAAATATCAGCACAAACACTGGATTTTTCATTCTCTCGAGGGTTTCACATTTTATTGTATGACGAAGCTCAGTGTGAACGTGATCCAAGTATTTTTTTTTTTTTTTTTGCGTCCGATTGTCGATGAAAAATATATAGACTGTGAAACTAGAGGCAAAGTGAATTTTATTTATTTATAAATAACTCTTATACTGGGCGTTATTATAAATTGGAATTCTTTTGATTTTAGTTATCAACCGAATCAAGTAGGAAAAAAAAAAAAAAAAATTGAATTTTACCTCTATTAAATGTATAAAGACTAGCATCTAAAGAAAATCAAAATAGTTATTAAATTGTCGAAAAAATAATGACGAAAAAAAAAGACAAAGGCAAAAAAGTAAAAAAAAAAAATCCAATCCTTGCTGTCTTCATTTCTCTCTTGGCTTCTTATTTATCTTGAGAAAAAAGTCTATATATTTTCTTTTCTCCCTATCAAGATAAAAAAAAAAAAAAAAATGGAAATCAAAAATAAAAAAAAAAAAATTTCTCTATCTTAGTTCAAAGCATTGTTGAAGTTCACATCTCCATGAGAATTGCTCTTCCTTTTCCTTATTTCCTCATTTTTATTTTATTTTTTCATATATTCTTCACTCTTAGCACGACTTTGCGTGGTGCTTACCCACAACCTCACGTCCGCGAATAAAATATATTGACCTTTTCTCAACACAGTGTTTTCTTCTACACTACTACTACAAACATCATCATCTTTCATTCCTGTGTGGTAAATTTCGAGTACACGAGAATATGAGTATAGAGCAAAAAGTATTGCACCCCAAGTTTTGTGAATCATTTTCATCAAGACAGGGAAAATAAGAAAAAGATAAAAAAAAAAAAACAGCCATAGTCTGGTATTTATGAGTATTATCTTATACTCTCTGAAATGATTCTAACAAAATAGGATAAATCGATTTGTACATTTTTTTTTTTTTATTCTTTCTTGAATTATTTTTATTAGTTTTTTAATAAAAATAAATAAAAATTATATCTAAGAAAATTTATATGCAATTTAAGCTATGTCAAAAGCTCAGCTAATATTTGCAAATATATTTTTTAAAATTATAAATAATACAAAAAAAAAAAGTTGAATTATCAGTTGAATATTTCAAGTGCATTTAATTTTTTTTTTTTTTTTTCGTTTTCATAAAAAAGTTAATACAAAAATAAAATATTTATATTTGTTGTTAGAGAATTACAATGTAAAATAGATGATTGAGAATTGTATAAGCTAAGGCGATGATAGTTTTCAGCTAATTTAGCACAAATGGTAAACATGAACGGTTAGATCGTTCATCAAGCTTATGTCCTTCCAACAAGAAATACCAAGCCAAAATACTACTGTAGAACAACAAGATAAATTGCACAATTCATGTTTATGTGTGTTTATTTGTTCACATATATATTGTGTTTATGTGTGTTGAGATCCAAAAGGATCTCATCATTTGTATCTTTACAATTCACCAAGCTCCAGAATTACGTTTTCCTTCATACCATTCAATCCTCAACATTCACTCAAGCATTTTCAATGTTCTATATACTAACAATAATAAAATCTTACTTGTATTTTCATTATATACACGTTGGCTTTTAGACCTTATGACTCTAAACTATTTTTTACTTTTTATTTCAAGAGGAACCCCGGTAGGATCTCGTCTCAGTTTTTTAATTCATATTATTTTTTTTAAGATGATTGTTTTTTTTTTTTTTCATTAATTTTTATTAAGTTTCTTTGACGTATAGTTTGTTTGATATTTCTTTTTAGTATTACTTGAAATTTTAGTCCATTTTATTACTTGTTCATCAATTCTTTGTAATATTGGAAAACTTCTCAACAGAAAATCCTTTGTAAGTGAGAACATTGAAATTAACTAGTTTGATGTCAAGTTCCAATTGAATAATCATGTGATTTTATTTTTATTTATTGTCCATTTGTTATTTATCATTTATTTACTTTAATATCAATACAATTTTAAATCCTTCTTTTTAATTAACCCGCATGAGTTTTTTATTTGTATTCACGAAAAATGCGAAAAAAAAAATTATCTTCGATAATCGTCCTTTAAAATTGACAATTTTCAAAACATATTTTATTACAAACAATTTATGGTTTGGAAAAATAAATACTTGATCAATTGATTGTGAAATAAACACATATGGTTGTACGACCTTGTGACTCTTTTGTTCGCGCACTTGTGTTCCTCTTTTGAAAAATAAACACAAAAAATCATAAAGATGTCAAATTTTTCCATTTATAATTTTACTTCCGCTATTTGGTATATAAAAATTCTATAAGCAAATTTATTGACATAGAACTATGACGACAATCAATATTTTTTTTTCAAATTTTATTTATTTGTTGATGATTTTAAAGTCCGGGTTTGAAATAGTATATAAACTGATGTTAATTATTGAAAAATCATCAGTTACAAGTATTCAGTTAATCAATACTATATTCTCGTTTCGAGTTATTATAAATAAATTATTAAAAAAATTTAAAAACAATCAACAACAAGTTACTTAAAAATGCTGGGTTTTCAAATTGCTGGATTGACAATTTTGGTGGTGATGTTCATTGGTAGCCCATCTGAAGCTCGTTCAAGATCTCGGTTAACTCATTGTAAAGGTGATAACTGCATCATTGGGAATATGGAGATGAAAGAAGAGCAGGTGATTGTCCCGAAGAAGATGTTGAAGATTGAAGGTCACCCGCTTACCAGTGGTCCTGCTCGAGTAATAAATGGTGTAGAAGTAAACGCTCCCAACAAAACAAAGGTCAATGATAAGGTAGAAGAAGTTGAAAAGAAAGATGATCCATGTGATGAATCGCATTGGACTTTCGAAAAAGTTGGAAATGACCTCACACGAGAACAGAGAGATTTACTTATGAAACATGAATGTTGGAATATTTTATGCAATAAACGTTTCTGGCCAAATGGACCAAATGCTCGTGTTGTTGGTCGTACCCATAATCAAAAATGGGCACAAGATCATTGTAAATAATACAAAATAGAAATTTTAACGATAAGTTATTAAATTTGATTGTTATATTTCTCTTGATTTTTTTTGCTTATTTGAATTATCATTAAATAAAATATATCTAAAATAATAAATAAAATAAATATTTCATTTACAAATTTATCTATTTCTTTATACGTCGAAAAATATCAAACAAATCTAAATCTTATACAATCCTTATTTCGATCAATAAATCATCAACAAATAATTATATTTTTGATGAATATTGTCTGGTGAATTTGTCGTATATATAATGAAGCAATGAATCAGCAAGTTTATCAGTGACTCTTGACTACTGGTTGAATCCACAAATTTTCGATAACGTATAATAGAACAGTCAATATAGATGTATATATATTTGTTCATACCATCAGCAAAATACAAACTTGGTTTAGATTTCCTTCGAGACAGATGAAATAGTTACAGATAAATATGTATATATACATAAATTGAGGTCCAGCATCAGGTTGCTTGGTTTTGTCCTTTGACTTCTTGAATGTTATGACCACAAGACTATTGAGAATGCAAGAGAAAATCCAATATCGAAATGTCTTGTTCATTGAGATGACTAGTGGAAAAAGACCACCAGCAAAGATGAAATAAAAAAATATCGATAAATAAAAGTCATTGGGTTTGAAAATAAAAATTATATTCTGCAAGCAAAAAAATAATATCTATAGACAATTTTTTTCATTTTATTTTTCAATTAAAATAACAAATGAATTTTATATAATATACAGTTGAGATAAAAAAATTTTAGCTTCATTTTTAAGGCAATGTTTAATGAGTGAACTAGATATAAGTTTTTATGATTTTTAACTTTTGTTCTAGTTATTTTAATTTTATAAAATAAACTTCATAAAAACATTGGTCAATATTAAAATTCTCAAAAAGAATTTTTTATCAGTTGAAAATTAAAAAAAGAAAAAGCAAGCTACATAGTATAAAACTAATAGATTCTTACAACTGCACTACATTTTCTCTTTTTCGAGACAAAAAATAAAAAAAAAAAATAGTTAGTTTTTTGTATTCTAGTATTATACAGTAAGACCTCAAATAACTGCAAAAGAAAATTTTCTATGTATATTGTATATATTAGCGTACAACCATAAAAGGCAAAAAATTCTTTTGTGAATGTTGTAAAGCATATATATTATTTTTTATATATTTTTATATATCTTTGAGATATTTTTTCCTTTGAAAAATCAGAGGCCGGATACTCTGTAAGTTCGTGACGAGAAAGCTAGCCCGTCGATAAAATATTTGCTGCTTCGTTGCTCATATTTTTTTCAAAGAAAAAAATGCTTAAAGTATATAATGTAAAATTAGAAAAAAAAAAAAAAAATTAAAAATGAATGACTATTTTATAAATAAGAAATAATTATTAATTTTTAAATTTTTTTCATCAAATTTGAGCTTGTCATGTGACAGTTTTCGTATTATGATGAGAATAGAGCCCGTGAAAAAACTTTTAAATATATTTCAATAAAAGTTGGTAAAGGTTGCATTGTTGAATTTGGTTGAGTTTTATTGAAACTCGCTGGATGAAAATTGCTTTTACGCTTACAGAGAACAAGAGAGCGATAGAGGGAGAGGGAGAGAAAATTGAAAGCTCATTTTACTGTCATTTCTCTATCATCAAGTCACTTGATCGACCGTTTATAAAGCCACAACATTGTTCGAGTATATATTATGTATTAACAGCGTTTACATAACAAAAAAGAAAAACTAAAAATTTTGAATTTTTGTTATGAATGTTTTACATTTTATAAAAATATAGTAAAATAATAAAAGCCAAATTAGTGCTCAATTTTTAATAACGGTTCTAGTTTCAAGTTAAAAATTCGACAATAGAATTGAAGTTAAATCGATTTTAAATTTTTCCCTGAAATTATAAAAAACGAATTAAAAAGTAATTTATATTTTTAGTGTTGTTGATGTTTGACTTATTTTTTATGACTCAATCTAAATCACAATTAGCTTATATAACCATCAGCCACTTTGTGAGTCTGTCTAGATGAAAAAAAAAAAAACAAAAACAAAAAAAGTGCACACATAAAAAGTAGCAAGTAAAAAAAAGGCTAAAAGAATGTAAAAAACAAAGTAAAAAAAAAATAAATAAAATAAAGCACAGTTTCTTGGCAAGAAGACTCATGGAAGGTGGTAATAAATAAATTAATCAAACAGCTTAATTGACAAATCGGTAATCTCGTGGTACATTACATCCAAGAATAGTGAATGATAGCGCAATAAAACCACCAAAAACCATAAATTGTACAAGTAATTTGTCCAGATATTTTTTCCAATTTAACCATTAAAGTTAATATTTCAATATAGTATTATTTTAAATCAAAGAAATTTCACATAAATTTATTATTTTACATATATATATATATTATAATTTAAATAATACCATCTTGATAAAATGAAGAATCGATTTATAAATTATGAAAAAAAAATTGTTTTTTAAATCTTTTGAGGCGAGAAGCCAAAATATAATATTAATACCATCTTTATCATTCTTTTCGAAGCCAAAAATACTCAATTTAACCCTTCGACACCTTTGCAAAAAATATATAACTTCACATAAAATACAGTATTACTTTTTATAAATCAAAAATAAAAATACATTCAAGATATATGTAAAAATATTTTCGATAAAAAGCCCATTATCTATATCGAATGATATTTTTTTTATTTGATTTGATTTTTTTATTTTAAATTATAAAGTATGATTGAGTTCTTCAAACTGAAATTCACAACTGTTTTATATAAATTTATATAAAAACTTACCCTTATCTATTGAAAATAAGATATTTTATTGGATATTTTTTTTTTTTCTATTGGTAATGTAGCCTCGTCGACAAATCTACGAATTTCTATTTTTTATTTTTATTTCTTTTTTTATTTTTTTATCCCCTTTCATATTCTGTTTATCATTCTCTTTCCCTTTTTGGCTTGCTTCTACAGTCCTATATACAACCGATAAAAACAATCGGTTCTTTTTCTCTACAAAACTTGCCCTTTTTATTCTCTTATTCTATTCCCTCTGTGTCAACATGATATGATAAAAATATATATATTTATGTAATAAAATAAAAATAAAAAATATTAGCTTGTATAGAAGATAAATAATAAAGGGTTAAAATATAAAATGAAAATATATATATTTACAAAATTTTCTTGGCACAGTGCCTGAAATTACTTCAAGATAAAAACCAAAAATAAAATTATGTAATATACTTTTTCAAGTTTTTTTTTTTATTATTATTAACTATATTTTGAGCTGAGACATGAGGTTATCTAAACTTGTAGTAAACTTTATTAAAAAAATAATTATATACACAACAATTTCATGAGAATAAAAATCACCACTTACCACATACCTGTTAGTCAATACATAATATTCAATTTGTTATTTTTATTATTTAATTATTTTATTATTTTATTATTTTTTTTGAATATATTAATATGCTCGGTGTTACTTATCAATATACATAACGTTAAAAAACAAATTTACAAATCAACTGATTTATTTTATTCATTGTATACTGTGCTATTTTTTAATTTAGTTTTTGTTTTCAAATTACAGAACTACTGATACATCATAATGGAAAACAATAGAAATTCTTGCGGAATAAATAACAGATGCAACAATTCCAAATCTTGTGACAGGCAGAGAATATGAATTTATGATTTCAAGTCAAGATGAATGATGATAAAATGGTTTCGTAAATCATTACGTGTTTTGACTCAATCAAAAATTGAAGAGACTAAATCCAAGGAAGGAAACAAAGTTGAAGGAAAGCTTCTGAATTACAAGGTAAATAATAATATAATTTTTATATTTATTTTTTGTCAATTAAATGATGTATTTATTCATGTATTTATATTTCTTTATTTATGTGGATTAGGAACACCAGAAAATATTAGAGTTTAAGTAATTGGAGAAGGATATTTGTTAAAGAATAAATTCATCAACAAATTATGTTCTTATATGGTTTCACGAAGCAACTGATAGTATTTATGGAGAAATAAAAATGCAGATACTTTTCACTTAGGTTTGTGTATTGTTTTATTTATTTGATTGAAAAAAATTACTTAATACATGATAATACTGTGCTATTTTTTAATTTAGTTTTTGTTTTCAAATTACAAACCTACTGATACATCAAGATGGGAAACAATGGAAATTCTTGCGAAAAAAATAACAAATGCAACAATTAATATTTCTAAACATAAATTTAATTGATTTTCATTATCTCATATCTCGGTAAATGTTGTTTCACATTTCACATTTTTTACGAATTTACTAACTCATTTGACTCAATCAATAATCAGAATAATTAATAATTTACGATTTACATATTAACGACAATTTTTTTCTTATATAATTTTTTTTTTTCTTTCTAATTATAGTCTTTATATAACTGTTGTTTTCTTTAAAAAAAAAAAACAATTTATTATCAGTTTAATTTAAATAATTTTATTTTTTTATGTTTTAGATTTTTTGTGTCAATCATCTGAAAATAGTAATCAAAAGTCTAATCTCTCCTGACACATGTATTTGTTATTCCATAACAAATTATGAGTTCAGGTTAAAATTGACTGCGGTGAGAATGTCGTGCGATACGCACTGGCCATGTCCTATATGAACGCCCAAAATTCAAGTGTTTTAACAACGAAATCTTCATGTGGTGCAAGTGGTTCATTGCCATATGTACTGCATGTTTGTGTTCGTCCTTGGTAAAGATCACCATTCAGCCATAGACCAAATTTTCCACTGGTAATTTTCAAATATTATATTTTAAATATTATACTATTATAATATTTAATTTTATTATATTTTAAATATTATATTATTTTAAAATTAGATAATATAATAATAATTTAATTTTACAATATGTTGTAGGAAGAAAAAAAAAAGGATACTTACTCTCCAGCACCAATTGCCAAACTCTCATTATTTCCTTTGATAAAATAAAGATTATCACCAGTCCAATTAAATGCTTGGAATTTTGGTGTAAACCTGAACAACAGAGATTCACCGGTTCCATAAAATAAATCACTAACACGAAGTGAGCATGATGTAATGACACCAAAAACCTGTAAGTAAAATAATACAATTTAATATAAACAATACGTAAAATAATAAAAAAATAATTAAATTAATTTTAATAAAAAATGTCTTACATTTCCCTCAGTGTCTTCAATGACTAGAAGAATTGGACTTTCAACTTTAGCTATTTTTCTGTATATGCTATTCAGACTGAAGCCATGTTGACTTGTACTAAATACAAGTGTCCATAAATATCCTTCAGCTCTTGCTGGTAAATGACGACATAGATTTTTTCTATGTTCATTACTTGGGATTTCAGTTGTACCAACAAGATCAGGTACAATAACATCAATATCCAATAATATTGCACTATTTGCATACAGTGCTCTTCTAAGTTCTTCACTCATTGACAATACCTGAAAAATTAATTTATAAATAGTTAATGTGTGTTTATTAAATGATAAGAATGAATAATTAGAATGAATTGATTGTATGATAATATAGGCAAGTAGACAACAAGTCAGGTAGTTCATATGTTCAATGAACTATTAGGCTCAATTACATCAAATACAAATTAAAAATAAACTCACGTAAATTTATAATAATATTTTCAAACAAAAGACTTATTAAACAGTTTAAATTTTGTAATAGAATAATTTATTATTAATTATTGTTTATTAAATTAATAGTTGCTAACTTGAGTTGAGGTAATTGGACTTTAAAAATTAGTTATAATAAGAATAATAAATGTAGATAATCACGTGTTAGACTTGTTTGTCTCTTGACTTACGACTATTAGTGATCTTGAATCATTCAGAAATACTAATGGGACACTAGACACAGTCAACATACTATCTATTACTAAATATCTAAACACATCTATATAACATCAAGTGTTTGAGCGTTGTTATTTTTTATTAATTGTAATAATATTATATTTAAACAGATTATTTATTATTTAAAATGTCTTGTAATGTGTTTATTTTAAGTGTTATTATTTTTAAATTTAATTTTAATATATTTATTGTTATAAACGAACACAGTTGTGCAATTTAGTAAACAGAGTACTGCAATTATAAATACATTAAAAATGGATGAAAGTTAAATGTAAAAAATTAAAAATTTATATGTCTACGTTAATGTATATACATTATAGTATGATCTTTAAGTCGATGCGATAAAGGAGTGATTGTATTGGATGTTTGCTACGATTAATAGGTTGAGAAAAATGTTAATGAATGAGTTTTATTGTTAATCATCTGTATTTGATGATATTTTTTTACTTTGATTTATATTTAATTGTTTTCATTAGTCAATACGTTTAATATAAATAAATAAACGATTTGTAACGACTTTATTTCGAGGAAAAAACATGTTCCTCATTGGCCATGGACTCAATGTCTTTGTCACATATCTCGTATAGATTTTACATGCTTTTATTTCTTCTTTTTTTATTTGTAAACACGACCAATAACATGAGTAAAATAGAATAAATCATGATATATTTTAATCATTATGTGTTATTAAATACTTTAATGTTCCCTAGTCATCTTTTCAGAGTTCGTCAAATTGACCCAGATGAATGAAGAAAGCAAGCAAAGATATTCGTTGTTTTTTGAAAGTTACTTCCTTTATTTTCTGTTTGCTTGATTATTTTCCAAAAAAAAAATATTGATTTTTATTTTCAAAATTATCGAATACCTCTTCACTCATTCTATGTTCCTAATACAAATCTAAGATTTTTCCACAAATTTTTTGAAATTCGATAGAAAAAAAATTTTCGAGTATCAGGAACATAGAATGAGCGAAGAGGTATTTGATATTTTTAAAAATACCTCCTTGCTCATTCTATGTTCCTAATACAAATCGAAGATTTTTCTACAAATTTTTTGAAATTTGATAGAAAAAAAATTTTTTGAGTATCAGGAACATAGAATGAGCAAAGAGGTATTTCATATTTTTGAAAATACCTCCTCGCTCATTCTATGTTCCTAATACAAATCCAAGATTTTTCCACAAATTTTTTAAAATTTGATAGAAAAAAAATTATTCGAGTATCAGGAACATAGAATGAGCAAGGAGGTATTTTAAATTTAATGTTTTGTGCTTATTCTTTGTTCAGGATACTGAAAATATTTTTTTTTCATTATAAACATCAAAAATTTGTGGAAAAATACCAGATATTGTATTAGAACATAGAATGATCAAGGATAAGAGCTAAAAATATCAGTCATTTTGGGGTTTCATTCATTATGTTTTTTAGATACTAAAAACACATTTTTCCATAAAATTTTTAAATTATGATAGAAAAAAATTTTTGGGTAACTAGAACATAGAGCTATAAAGTATTTAAATATCAAGATAAAGATGTTTTAAATTATGCAAAGAGGTATTTTTGGAAAAAATTTTTTAGGAACTATAGAGGAACATAGAATCATAGATAGAAGAGGGCTGTTTTATCAGGGTTATAGAACAGACAAAGAGGTATTTTTTGGATCAACAAGTTCAGCGCCATCTATTGTTTTTTTTAGAAACTATAAGGTAAACACCATTAAATATCATAGATAGAAGAGGGCTGTTTTATCAGGGTTAT
Organism: Aphidius gifuensis; assembly: GCF_014905175.1. Classification (NCBI taxonomy): domain Eukaryota; kingdom Metazoa; phylum Arthropoda; class Insecta; order Hymenoptera; family Braconidae; genus Aphidius; species Aphidius gifuensis. The sequence continues at coordinate 25,882,309 of NC_057788.1, forward strand.
AGAACAAGCAAAGAGGTATTTTTTGGGTCAACTAGTTTAACGCCATCTATTGTTTTTTATAGAAACTATAAAGTAAACACATTTAAATATCATAGATAGAAGAGGGCTGTTTTATCAGGGTTATAGAACAAGCAAAGAGGTATTTTTTGGATCAACAAGTTCAGCGCCATCTATTGTTTTTTTTAGGAACTATAGAGTAAACATATTGAAATATCATGAATAAAAGAGGGCTATCTTATCAGGGTTATAGAACAAGCAAAGAGGTATTTTTTGGATCAACAAGTTCAGCGCCATCTATTGTTTTTTTTTAGGAACTATAAGGTAAACACCATTAAATATCATAGATAGAAGACGGCTGTTTTATCAGGGTTACAGAACAAGCAAAGAGTTATTTTGTGGATCAACAATTTTAGCGCTATCTATTGTTTTTTTAGGAACTATAAGGTAAACACCATTAAATATCATAGATAGAAGAGAGCTGTTTTATCAGGGTTATAGAACAAGCAAAGAGGTATTATTTGGATCAACAAGTTCAGCGCCATCTATTGTTTTTTGTAGGAACTATAAGGTAAACACCATTAAATATCATAGATAGAAGAGAGCTGTTTTATTAGGGTTATAGAACAAGCAAAGAGGTATTTTTTGGATCAACAAGTTCAGCGCCGTCTATTGTTTTTTTTAGGAACTATAGGGTAAACATATTGAAATATCATAGATAGAAGAGCGCTGTTTTATCCGGGTTATAGAACAGGCAAAGAAGTATTTTTTGAGTTAAAAAGTTCAGCGCTATCTATTGTTTTTTTGAGAACTATTATACAATAATATATCAATTAAATAGAAAAATCAAAGTGTTGTATCAGGAATATAGAATGAGGCAAGAGGTATTCAATCTTTTCTATAGTTCACCTCTTGTGTTTCCTGTTTTCCTAATATTTTTAAAATAAATTTTATTTCGTTAAGGAAAGCGAGTAGAAATTGAAAAAAAAAAAATTCTTTCTGAACAGGAATATAGAATAAACAAAGAAGTATTCGATATTTTTAAAAATACCTCTTCACTCATTCTATGTTCCTGATACTCGCAATTTTTAATTTTTAAATTTTTCCCAAAAAGTAACGGAAAAATCATAGATTTGTATTAGGAACATAGAAAGAGCAAGGAGGTATTTCTAAAAATATCGATACAAATCGAAAAAAGAATTAGGAAAACAAAAATCGAAGAAGTAATCTTTAAAAATAACAAAATTGAGTGATTTGTATTAGGAATGTCGAATAAGCGAGAAGGTATCTATAGTTTAGAATGAACTAAAATAAATTTAAGCAATTACTAAATAAGAAAAATTTTTTTTTTGATTTTTTCTTATTTTTTCAAAGAAATAAAATTTATTTTGAAAATATTAGGAAAACAGAAAATACAGAAGGTGAACTACTATCGAAATCTAATACCTGTTCGCTCATTCTATATTCCTGTTCGAAGAGAAAGTTTTTTTTTTAAATTTTTTCTTATTTTTATTTACAAAATAAAATTTATTTTCAAAAAATTAGGTAAACAGAAAATACAGGAAGTGAACCATCAATGAAATCAAATACCTCTTTTCTCATTCTATGTTCCTGATACTCGAAAATTTTTTTTTTTACACAAATTTTTTGAAATTTGATAGAAAAAAAATTTTTCGAGTATCAGGAACATAAAATGAGTGAGAAGGTATTTTTAAAAATATCAAATACCTCTTTGCTCATTCTATATTCCTTTTCAAAGAGAAATTTTTTTTTTTAATTTTTTTTAATTCTTTTCAAAGAAATAAAATTCATTTTATTTCTATGTGTTCCGGAATTAATTTTGTAACAGGATTACAGAATGAGCAAAGAGTTATTTGATGTTTCGGGACTATAACTTTTTTCACTTTATGTTTCTTTAATAATTCTAAAATTTCGCCAAATATTTTTTGAGAAAATATATTATAAAGTTCATGTTGAATTTATTATTCTCCGTGGATAATATTTATTTATTCCAGAAAATAAAATAAATATATTAATCCATATTTTTAAAATTTTCAATTAAAAAACAATTTGAAATAGACATATATAACCGGTTAAATTAAAATTATTGTTATATATTTGATTTCATTCTTCTACCCCATATTTTTTAGTTGCACAATTTTTGTAGATACATTTTTATTGTGTCATATCGAAAAAAAAAAAAAAAAAGATATATCTTTAGATTGAGTGTATGTATTTACCTTGTGACACGTCAATATTGTTGCTCCTCTAGCAAGCTCATTTCAATCTCTTCTTTCATGGATGGTTTCTATTGCTACAGGGAAGCAAAGAAAAAAATATCACCTCTCTCAAGGGCTGACAATCTCGTTCTGTGTTACACGTACATTGAGATCGTAAATTCACACGAGCCAATGTTGATGTGTCAGATGAACACTCTCCTAAAAAAAAAAAAGGAGATAAATAAACTATATACATTTTTTATTTTTTCGACTTTAACAGCATTGGAAATGTACGAATGCTTGGCTTAGATTAAATACAATAATATAAATTGAGTAAATAGAAAAATTTTTTTAGCTTTCGGTATTATTACAAAAAAAAATAATATTTCTGTAAACAAGTACAGAAATGTATACAAGACATGAATGATATAAAAATTTTTTTTTTTCAAATACATAAAAATGTTGGATGTATTGAGAATAACAAAATAATATGTGTATAAAAAAATGCCCAGAAAAAAAATTTATATATATAAATTTGTAGATAAAAAAATATTGTATGTGACATATTTTATGATGGGTCAAAGATGATGTCCAGGTTACAAATTACTGAGATAAAAAATGAGGCTAATTTAAAGTTAAGTCTGTAGAAAAATATTTAGGACACCCATTTAATTATTTAACTATTTTTTAAATTTTCAGGATGATTTTGTTATCAAAGATTTACACAAATTAAAAAAAAAATAAATAAATCTGCAAATAAATTACTTACATTTTGATAAATTTATTTTAAATAATTTTTTCAGTTTTATTTTATTTAAGAGATTGAAAAATACTGGGAAAAAAAAAACAAATCAACGAAATGTAATGTAGAAACTTTGAGAAAATTGGATGTTGATTTACGTATGAATAAAAAAAATCTAGAAGGCACAAATATTGATGCTACGTGTTTGATCGAATCTTTGAAATAAACACCTCAAGATAAGGTTCGTTGAAGAATGCAAAAATAGAGAACTAAAAAAAAAATAAATAAATGTGACAAAAAATAAAAATAAGAAAAGCTTTCATGAACAATAAATTATGTTGCAGAATATATGTTATACAGGGATCAAAGATTGATGTGAATGAAGTTTAAAATTCTTGTCACATCTGACATCAATACTTCCACATTTTTAGTTGTATATATATTTTTTATTTATCTTCGGGATATTAAATGTCAAAATGTCGATGACATTGATAACAATTTCCTTATTCTTATCATTTGAAAAGAAAAATAATAATAAAAAATTATAAAAAATGATTTTTTTTATCAAGTGTAGATGACATAAACGAAACTATCCATAAAAAATGTCAATCGAATCATAAACCACATTATATTATAAATAGATTTTTGCATTGATAGTAGTTATTCTCTTTGATATACAGTTATTTTATATATACATATCCATAAATCAAAAATCAAATATCATATTTATTCATTTGATTTTATAATGATACATCTATTACTATTAAATAAATAAATAAGTAAATAAATTTTGCATCTATGTTAAACGATGATTATATGCTCATATAATTAGTATCAATATATATTGTATATTATCTTATTATTCATATAATTTATAAGCATGAATATGTATAGTATAAGTTATTCTCTTTGATCCCACATTATCCATAGCAATTTCCTCAAAATATATCTCATGACATTTTCATTAACTATAAAAATTGTATTTTATAGAACATGATGTGCTTTTTTTTTTTCGAAAAATTTATATATAAAAATTTTTATGATCACTGAGAGTTTACAAGGGTTGATATAGATTTCATATACCTGTAAATTATCTAAGTCATTTTTAAAGTGGATTAATTCAATGCTTGTTTATTTTGTAGAATTTAAAAAATTTATTCGTTTATTTTTTTGAGAAAAAATGATAATTATTTGTTATTTAAAATTTGCCAACAATTTGAAATCATCATTATTTTCTTCTTTAATTTACTGATTGAATTTTATTAGTGATTGTGTAGAAAACATAAATCATAATGATAGAAATTTTCTATTTTTTTTTCATGAAATTATGAAGCTCATTGTATAAATTTTAAATTTTCAAAAAATCGTAATAATAAATAAAAAATAAGATATAGCATCAATTTGGTATGAAGCAGAATGTTCATAATATAAGTTAGCATATATTTGAATAAATTGCCATGTTTTACGGTGGTTTATTAAGACCGACATATTTTTACAAGCTTTTCCTTTCTCTTGTGTATGTCCTGTCTACCAACCAACTTCCTTATAGCTTGTTACCCAAAAGCTTATAAATAAGCCTACGAAATATATAGCTTGCGAGAGATCGCTAATTTGAAATACTTTTATTTTATGAACTTTTTATTTATTTTTTCAAATACATACACAAAAAATTCATCTATATTTTATGTCTAATGATGACAAGTGCGTTTTATTATATAAAATTTTTTTAAAACTGTTTTAAATTTTTTTTTTTCAAGAAACAAAAAATTATGTTGAACGCAAATTTTTAAAAATATATTTAAACAATAATATATTTGTTATTTATTTAATTTTTTCAAATAACAAATAATTGATGGATTGTAAAAATATATATATACTTTATCAATTGATAGTAAAATAAACACATGGCTGTACGGCCTTGTAGCTCTTTTGTTCGCGCACTTGTGTTGCTCGTTTGAAAAATAAACAAAATACATAGAAAATCATAAAAATTTTTCATTTATAATTACCAGGAAATATATAATACCAATTTCCAGTATTTGATATGAAAATTCTATACGAAAATTGATTAAAAAAATGATGACGACAATCAATTTTTTTTTTCGCATTTATTTATTTGTTGATGATTAAAAAATCCGGGTTCAAGACTTTTATTAAATTTTTCTTTTTCAACTACTCTAAAGACTTCTTTTCCATCGTCAATATAATAAGTAATTTGAAAAAATTATTTATTAATATTTCATAAAATTACAAAGAATTTTACACTCGATTTATCAACACTGTAAATATAATATTCTCATATTGTAATTGTCAATGATGAAAAAAATATTTACAGTTGAAAAAGCACTGAAATATTATAAAATGTTATTGACTGATTTTTCATTTATTTTTTTTTTATATATTTTTTAATAATTTTTGTATTTCATTTGAGATTATCCAGAAGTACAAAACAGAGTACGTTTCGATCAATAAACTGCCCGTTGAATGGTGAGAGTGAAACATAGATTGCTCGAGATAAAATATATATCAACACAAAAGCAAAAGGAGGGTTCTCTCTATATATGGTAATATATTTTGTCTGCGTGTAGAGAGAAAGACAAGTATCATTGTGACGGTTAAACAATTTAAAAAAAAAAAAAGGGACGAATGATTTGCTTAACAAATATATTTTACATGAGCTGGAACAAACGAATATTTAAAATCAGTACAGAGGGTCCAGTTAATACATAGCAAAACCATTTTGCCTTTTCTTGTCACATCAATTTCATCGGTGGAATTTCCTTTCAATTCTTGTTTATATCTATTAATCTAAACATCAATCTTGGTCAGTCTTTTTTATCATCATGATATTTTTTTGACTTATAATTACTACATTATTTTATTATTTTTTAATTTCAATGTTATTGTTGTTATTACCTTCATTTATCATTATTTTCCTTTTGTTCGTATCAATTGGAACAAGGCTCAATATTGTTCAGCAATAAAGCCACTGTTATCACTTGTAAATCGAATCCTTGAGTAATGTCGTTTTATACAAGAATTAAATAATTGTGTTTACAAATATTTTTGTTCTTGCTTTTTCTTCTTTGATATTTCTTGAATGTAAAAAAATTAAATATCCAAATGCCAAGGACTAATTAAATTTGTATTTACATTTTATGTTTATCTTTTATTTTTTTATTATACTGTTTTTCCTTGTTTCGTATTTTGTTATTCTCTTGAAAATACTATTTAGCACAAATTATTTTGTTGTAAATAGGTCATAAAGAAAGGTATTTACATGATAATTTTGTTGATAATAAAGGGTAATTCTTTTAAGAAAATAATCTTATAAAATTACAGTTGAATTATTTATTTAAAACTTATAAATGTTAAATTATTAATATAAATATTGTTATTTTAAATTTATTATTATGTTAAATTTGAAATTAAAATAAATTATATTTTATCTTTATATTAGACAAAGTTTTTGAATATATTTCACGTATATTTTCATGAGATAAGAAAACTTCCAATAGTTACAAAAAATAATGTAACAAGTTCAATTGTAATATTATTTGGTGAATTTGATTTTGGTGTTTCAGGTATTGTTATGGTAAAAAATTGATTTAAAGTATTTTTTAATGGCCAATATCGAACTTCCATAAGTACAAATATTGTCAATATATTTTGCTTGATATTTGTTTTTTGATTGTTTTGAAAAAGTGTTATTTTCATTCTTCTTTTTCCTTCACCCATTGAAGACATATTAATCAATGTTGGAAATCTATACGGAGCTATACTTCTCAATCCCTGTTGAACGAAAAAGAAAATATTTATAAACAAAATATTTGACCAAAGTTTAAGTATTTAAATAATTGACCAAATAAAATGAATTAATTATTACACGTTGAATTGGACATCGGGTTCCATAAAGCCCAATTGCTTCGGGAATTAAAAATCTTGCATCAGCTGATGTTGGATCATCAATAGCTCTGTCTAACACTTCACAAATACTGGAGTTTAATATATTTTCATAATCTTCATGAAATATACCATAATTATCCTCAAACGTTACTTGGATCTTGAAATTTTTTTTCACTGTTGTTATTTATAAATTTATTATGATAATAAAAATTCTAACGTTTATTCAAATACTAACTTGAATGTCTGTATCCTTTTCAATTTTCACAGTATAATTTATAAATGATGGCCATTTTCCTTCAACAGTTATATCTTGAATTGTTGAATTGCTCATTGATCTGATACATGAACGATCAGTTTGCATCACTAAATAACTAACCTGTTAAAAACATCAATTATTTCTTCAAAAAAAAATACAACTTTATAAAAATATTCATTACGTAATTTTAAATAATGATAATAATTGAACGTACCTGTGGTAATAGACTATTACCAAGAGCCGTCGTTATCATCATTGATAACAAAATATAGCTCAATAACTCCAAGAGCATATTCTTGTTATTTAAAAAAATTTAATTAAATTAAATATATAATATTTTACTCTTGATAGTTATTTTTTTCCACTCATTCACGACTCAACGCACAAAACTAAATAAATAGAATATTTATTTTTTGCTTATCTTCAAGCAATTATTCGTAAAAAATATCCTTGTTCAATTATTATTTGTTGACTGAACTATCAGTAAGAAAAAAAAAATGTTTGTAAACAAATTTCTAGTGCAATAGAGATAATAAAAAAAAAAATTAACACTATTCATAGAACAAAGAAAAAAAATAAAAACTAATTGTAAAAAAATTTCTATTTTTTTTTTTTTAATTGTAGGCTCGTTATAATTATTTTGAAATGAATTATTAATTTTTTTTTCGAATGTTAAGAGTTGTTGTAAAATTGTAAAGAGGATTCGTGATGTAAATTTACACGATAATAATTAAAATTGGATTGACTATTTATTAATTATCGTGTGCATCATATCAAGTATATAAATCCCAACAAATTGCAAAATCTTTTAGTATTGAAAATAAAATCATATCATGATTTAAGTAGATAAAAAATAAATAAATAAAAATATGAAACTCATAATGCAATGTATATTTTTTCAAATAAACCTATAAAATGTTAAAACATGATGATAAATATAATTTTCATTGAATAAAGTAATTTTTATATGATACATGGTAGAGACATGCAGTTTGTTTATGTTCAATAACCATCAGAATATCACAAATATTCAGTTGACTTGACATCAAATAATCTTCAATATCGGATGATCAAATTTGATTATTAAACATATCACTCGATCATAAATATATTTTCAATTTTGTCATACTCAAAAGTGAATGTATATGTTTCAAATAACCTCCGGGTTTATTTGAAAATACATTGAATATTGCGTTTACACATGAATGACTTTAATATTAAATATACAAACTGTCATTTGTACAAGTTAATTCAACATATATATTTTTTTTTTAAATTAAATAAAATGATAAATATTATGACATATATATTTAAGTCAATAAATTTATACAAATCACTTTGCAAATATTAAATTTCTAATATCAATATTTTATTCTATTATGTTAATTAATTAAAATTATTGTTATTAATTAAATAATTGAATTAAACTTACTCAAGATTTATATAAATGAATGTTGTAAATAAGTTGACATAAATATCCAAATACAGTATGCACAAACAAATTGACTTTAACTCAATTTGCATGGTAATATTTGTGACCTCATAATATCTTGACCACGAGGAATTTAATTATTAAAATTAATAGACGTATGCATCTACAATAATTTCAACTTAATTTTTGATAATTCAAATATCATAGTTATTCACTAATTCAAATGATATCATTTACAAAGGAATAATACTCGGAAATAACTTTATAAATTCATTGTTAAATTGAATTGAAAATTTTTGCAAAATTAATACATTAAAGTTATTATTTGATAACTTGATTAATCGGTTAATATATTTTTCATATTAATTATAATTATTGATATTGTTAATGTACTTTGTAAGCCAACCAAGATCATCACAAGGTATTAACGAAAATACAAATAAATCCCTTTTGCAAATTAATTATTATTCGTTGTGTTAAGCTGACTACAAGTTTCTCCACTATTTCGGTTAAATCAATTATTTTACAGTATATTGTTACAGCACAGAATACAAATATACATAGATAAATTTATATACAGCCATCGGCTCAATTCATTATAAAAAAAAAAAATTAAATTATATTGTTGAAAAAAATTTGATTATATAGCCAGTCAAAACATTCAATTATCTTTATAAAAAAAAAGTTTTTTTTTTTTTTTTTAATTTTATAAAATTTATATTTGTATAGAAATGAATAGTAGTATTATATTTCACATTGAACAAACAATTTTAGTCTGGTTGATTTGTTCTTTTGCTATATTCATTGTTCCTCATTCTGTTCTTTTCTTTTATATACTTTTATATATAAAATTTTTCATTATTACTCGCTCGTTGTTTTTATTTTTATTTGTTTTTTTTTTTTCAACTTATTGTTTATCATATTTTACCTTTTCATAACTTGACTATCCCGCTGTATGTTTCGATACCCCACCTCATAGAATATATAGTAAATAATAAAAATAAAATAAGCATAATATTTTTTTTGTTTTTCGCGGAAAATCAAAGTATTTGGCCATCTGCCAGACCACGTGAATCTCACATCTCGACGACATTGTTCACATTGGTTATCCCCTTCCTCAAGCATTGTATATTTCACATTGAGATTTTTTATCATTACAATATATGTCCAGAATATAATATTTAAAAAATGATTTATGACAACACTTATTTTTATTCCAATTAGATATAGAAATAACAAAAAAATTATTATTAAAAATAATAATAAACAGAAAATCATCCAAAAAAAAATTGTAGACAATGTTCAAGATTTTATCTAGAGTATTGTGAAAGTATGCCTGGAGCATGATGTGTTTTTTTTTTTTTTAAATAAACATTTGATATAAGACAAAAGAAATAAAGAGGGTGAGATGTGGCAGATCATGTCATAAAACGTGAGATGAGTCACATCCTTTTGTATCTTATACGTAGACCAAAAAAACTTGAGTAAAACATTGTCTAGAGGTCTGGATTTTAAGGTGTATTATTCAAAAGTTTATAATGTAAAATTACCCAAGTGTTGTGTTTGTGTGTGTGTGTTTAAGAAGGGTAAAATTGTTTGGATGAAAAAAAAAAAAGTAAAGGATATCGAGACTAGTATATGAGTATTTTAGATTCAAAACTAAAATGAAGGCATGACAATCCATTCACGAATATAGGGGTGTTGGAAAAGAGAACACCACTCGAATCGAATTTTCATCATGACGTATAAACCAAGGGGGCTGATGGTTTTCATGTGTCTCTCACTCTCTTTCTATTTCAACGTTCATTATTGAATGCAAATTTTACGTTCATTACGATCCATGGTTTTTGAAACGACGCATCATATCCCTGTTGTCCTTTCTCTCTTATTTATCCCAACTTTAAAATAGAACCCTTCTCTAATTTTGAAAATTGACTTTACCACTCGGTTCTCTTCTTCATAAATAATGCGTAAACTTGTTGTGTTCACTTTTAAACTTTTGACAAGTGAAAACGCTTCTTTCTTCTCATTTTATCATTATTAATTTATTTGTAGTAAAAAAATTTAAATATAAAAAAAATATATATTTAATATTTTTGATAAACAAATTTTTATTTTAATAATAATAATGCTTTGGTAAATTGAATATTCACAACGAAATACCATGTTTTTTAAAGCTAAAAGTAATAGAATTTGCCTTCGGGATATTTAGCTTCAGGCGTTATTTATTTATTTATTTTTGTTATTGTTTTTATTTGTATTAAAAACAATGTAAGATAAAATAGAAAATAAAATATATATATACATATGCAACGTTGTTAAAATAAATATTTTTCATCAAATATTTACTTCAAGAAAATGGGGATTTTTTTTTTTCTAAAAAACATTCATTATTGAGACAAAAAAAAATTTAAAGATAAGGAAAACATCGTGTCATTTTGTATGTAGAAACATCCAAAAAACAACCAACATTTGGGAGATAAAAAAAAAAAAAAAAATACATAAATGTAAAAGGAAAGAATATTGTTGTGAACAGTGAGATAATCCTGAGACTACGTGCTAGGTATACACTTTTTTTTTTTTATAGTGGATGAAAATGTTGGGATAAAATGGACAAAAAAAAAACATGAAGGAATATGTTATAGTTTTTTTTTTTTTTATGGGATGGAAGAGAGTTGTAGAAAAAATTTTTAAAAGATAAGCTTATCGTATTGCTCGACCACCAATTTAAAATCCTTGCTGATATTTAGTGTTATATGGCAATGGATTGAAGTGACTTGATAATATAATTTTACCTACATGATGCATCATGTTTGTTTTGAATTTTCCTCAACTTAAACAATTGTATTTATATTGTCAGATAGCTTTCTCTCTTGTCCACTTTACACGTATTGTATATGACAGTGTATTCAACTAAATAGACAATAGCTTTGTCAACTATAAACTTTAAATTTACATCAGACTAAAACCAATGACACATATTCACTTACACACAAAATCCACTTGTCTTTACCTCAATCCAATTTCACAAGTTTACTCATTATCGTGATTTCAAATTTAATATATATATATATTTATATACTTTTTAATTTTATACACTACATTTTAGATAAGTTTTTTTTTTTTTTTTCAAATGATTTTATTTTACCAATGGTTTTATGTATGTAAAATTTTAATATATTTTAAATATTAATTCAACTGAAATTTATTAACACATGGCTAGAATTTTTTCTTGTTTAATCTGTTTAAATATTCCAATAGTTGTGAAGGGTTTTAGCTGAAAGCATCGACAAAGTATTAAAACTATCGATGATTTATGACTAGATGAACGAAAGTAGCTTAAACTAAATTCTGAATATATTTGTTTGTAAGCTTTTTGAATTATTTATATTATTAAAAAAATATGATTATAAACTTTGATAACAAACTAATTTTTTTTTACATATTTAAATGAATATGAAAATTGGAGAAAAAGAATCAATTTTATTTTTAGCTGGTTTCTTTTTATTATACTGCTGAATTTTTTTTTGAATATCGACAGAATCATATGAAATTTTTCAATGATAGAATTTGACATACATTTTCTGTATTATTTGTGCTTCTATTGTTCTCTATCGTTGATGTATATGCTCAAAGAAGACATAGAAATACCATTTACTTTTTGAGAATGTTATTTTCTCACTGGCTATTTTTGATGTAAAAAAAAACATTCTGAAATATTTTTTCATTGAAAACATAGATATTCCATCAGTCCTTTATGTACATCAAATACTTTTAAAGTTCAATTTTTATTATTTATTTTTTCTCATGTTAAAATTAATGTCGATACAAAACAATTCAGTCCGATCGAAAAGTAGATGATAGATTTTTTTATAACAAAAAAAAAATTAATTGATCACACGCTTAATTAACCGCGACTTCAAATAGCTCGAAAATTTGACAGAAAATATTTTAAAAAATGTTTGGTCATCCGAAAATCGAAATAAAATATATTTAAAAAATTAATTTAAACTCACCATTGTGTTGCAGTTGATGATGTGAATTTTCGATTGATATCATCAGCTTGCCCAATTGAAATTACTATCATCTGCAACAATAATTAAAAATGAAAATTAAATTAAAATTAATTTACGATAAAAGTTTTCTACAACCTTATGAATATTTTTTTCCATTGTTAATTAAAAAATAAATATGATAAAAATATTTATTGATAATTTATAAACCAGGAGGAGCAACAGGATATACGTCATCATTTTATATGAAATGGGAGTATATTTGTGCCAAACGAACAACCAATGATGTTGAATCTAAGGCCAAAGGTAATCTAGATAGGTGAGTGGGAGGTTAGGGTGGAGATTTTTCAAGAGTGGGAAAAAAATATCTATGTGATAGCAGATTTTAATATGACCATTAGCATAGAAAAATTATCATCATTATTTTATTTTTTAACCAATTTAAAAATTTTTAAAAATAAAATAATTTATTTATAAATTTTTTTGTTTATTTTATATATAGTATTTATATTGGGCTTTATTGTTTTCGAAAAATATTGTTGATATTGTTGATGTATTCATTGTAGTTGTTATTTGAATTTTTATTTATATGGGAAGTAGTGAAAGAGGAGGATTTAAGGGTTGTATTGGTCGTCAAGTATATATATAAAAATTCTCCTCTTTTAGATTTATCTCCCTCATTGTAAAAGCAAACGAGGGGAAGTATATATAAATATAGGTGAATTTTACTAAGCATGGCACAGACACTCCGTCGTGCGCGGCCGTCAAATAACCGTTGATATTCGTTGGGGGGTAAATACACCACCGCGTACAATCCAAGGACTCAGTCAGTGATCGAGAGGCATTTCGGTCAGACAGGCTCTCTGAGCGCAGACGGATAAACAAAAATTGTGCAATTGAAAAAAAAAAAAAAAACATATAAAAATAGAAAATTATTGTTTCCATTGTTTATTTATTTTAATAATCATAATTTTATTTATTTTATTAATTTTTATTTATTTAAATTTTTGATAATAAAAAAAAAAAACAATTTTCTTATCAAAGTTTAAACGTGAAATAATCTAAAATAATATATATATATAATTTTGAATTAATAAATTAGATTTTAATTATTAGCCATCATTTGTGTATACTGTGTAATGTTTCACATTTTTTATTATTTTTTTGGGTCAATGGTTATAACATTTACACAATATTATACCCCTAAAAGTTCAAGTGTAACACGAGGAAACTATTTTAACGGCTGAATTATTATAAAAGGTTTTAAAAAAATATTTATTTCAATTAAAAAAAGTAGTATTATAGTATTTTTGATTTGTATTCATTTGTGTTTGTGTTTATTCTATTGAAGTACATTCACAAGCTCTAAAATACTTGAAGAAAAAATATTTAAGAAAACGACGATATATAATTGTGATATTGTAACACACAATGATTTTTTTGAATTTCTTATTAATTTATATTTTGATAACGTGGATTCTGGAAACGTGTGTTTTGTATGCCATTCAAATTTATTATCAATATTACAATTAAAAGTTTCATTATGAATAGATGCTTATTTTAAAAACTTGAAAGAAATAATAAAATCATTTTCATCATTCAAAAGCCCGTGTGTTTTTTTTAATTTAAATTAAATTTTAATAGAAAAATTAATTACTAAATAAAGAGGAGAATAAAGAATTTAAAATGACATTATTTATTTCACTAAGAAAATCGTGTGATTCATATTCTTTGACGATAGTTCAAATAATTATGTTATTAATTTTTATAAAATTGCTACGTCGTTTTCTTTTGTATTTTATACCTGCTTATAAAACTAGGCTTATCATAGTATTAATTATTTTTATTATTTACACAAAATATAAAAGATTGATTTTATAAAAAATATTTTAAAAAATAATAACTAACAACCGATTTTAGTTTTGTAATACTTGAAGAAAATTTCGTCGAGAAATTTTGACGAAGAGGTAAGTTTGCAAATATCAAATCTACAGTATTAATATACCATTGACACAAAATTCATCTGCATTTGATATCAATTCAAGTTTAAACATCAAAATTCAAGAATTTACTGATTCGTAAATGTATAACACTTGCAAAATATAATCCCCAAATATATAATTCTCATACAAAAAAATAAATATATTATTAATTAAATAATTAATTAAAAAAAGATAAATTAATTAAAATAAATAAATAAAATTGTCTTTTTTTTCAATTTCAAAGTTTTTATCAATTTTTTATTTATTTATTTATTTATTTTGGTTAAAAAACTTTTCAATAATTTTTTTTCTTTTAAACTAAATTTTGCGGTATTTTTTATTTGCGATTATTTAATTCCCTGTTGAGACATTATTGTATTAAAAACAATTTACAAAAAAAAATAAAGAAAAATAAAAAATCAAAATTATCAAAAGGGAATACTGAAATGTATATCAATGTGACTGGTTCATTTGAATCAAATAAAATTCATGTTAATGTATATAGATGTATATAATTATATATGATGAGATGGTATATAGAGTAATTTCTCCCACATTCAAACGACATGATGAACGGAAGTTGAGTGGTCGAGAGGACTGTGATAGGTTGATATAAAGAGCTTGGTATATAGTGGCAATGAAGAGAAGGGTGAGGTAACCAAAGGGAATAACGAGCAAGTATGCCAAGAACCACAAACTCTAGGTGACAGAGTGCGAGTGTTGGTTTTCGAGGGCTCAAAAACGTGGTGCTTTTGTTTACGTGTTACTGGACAGCTCCATTTACTCGACTGATCATGTTTATATGTACGTATATATATATATACATACATATAAACAAACTTTAAACTCATGAATTTTGTTGACATAAGAAAATTTAAATATCCAAAAAAAAATAAAAAAAAACAACGTTTAATCGTATATTTATTTACTTGTTTTTTTGTTAATATTATTTTTTATTTGATGACACATAAAAATAATTGGCAAGTTGAAATTTAAAGTGCAGCAATATAAAAATAAAAATTAAATATTCAATAAATCATTTATCAATGCATACACATCTATGTTTTACATGTATATACTATTTTTTTAATTCCTAAAAATGTTTTATATGCGTGTTTTATTTTTTTTTCGTGCATCTAGTTTTGTTTTATTTTTTTTATTCGCTGCTTTGCGGATGCTCAAAAGCTCTCCAAGCTCAGTACGTACTTTCTCATTTTATTTTTACTTTTTTTTTTATACTGTATATTTTTTTTTTATTTTGTCGATTCCCTCTTGTGTCTGGTATGCTTCTCTATATAGAAGTGCAAAAACTTTTGGTCTCTCCCTGTGTCTGGTCATTTATTTTCATGCTGGAATTTATTCCTTTGGGAACACTCGTGTACATTTGTCACATTGTAAACCTCATCGTAATATTATATGTATAGTATATTTTAAAAATTTACTAACTACTGTTGTAATTGTCAATTTTATCAGATAAATAATCTTTTAATTGAAATATTTTCTATTGAAAATATCAAGAGTTTAAAAAGCGATAACAGATGAATTTTTTATGACAAAATAAAAATATTATTTTAAATGATAAATAAAAATATAACTGAGAAGTTGTGATAATAAAATGGAATAATATTATATTCGTTATCAAAAAGTCATTTTTAAACATGATTTTTATATTGGTAGCTGTACAATGTAGCTTATGAAAAATAAAAAAATAAAAAGTACAAGAAGCACTCTTTTGCTGTTTGACGATCTTACTTTTACGAGCAATAAAATCATGATTTTTTTTCTTTTTGTGTTTCTTTCACCATGGTTTATACGACACAAGCCGTGCTGTTTTACACTCTTTTTTTATTTTTTTTCTTCACCCTGACATAATTTTTTATTTTTATTTTTCACTTATTTTTTATTCTTGATCATGTCTCGTTTAAAACGATACATTCATCCTCACCGTATAATTGAGATTTTTTTTTTATTTTTTTCATGTTTTTCAATTTTTATTTTTACGATAGAGATTTTAATTGAAAAAATAAAAAACGTTGGGCTAATTGACATACAATTATTATTGGAAATTTCAATTAAATTGAAAAGTTAAAGCTCTACCCGAAGGAAATTAAAGTGCTATTACTCTTCATTTTCATTAAAACCAAATATTTTAGTCGGATGTTAAAAATGTAGATAGTTTTATATGGCTATAAAAACATTGCGACTGATTAAAATCGAGTAGAACTAATGAGAACTTCATTTATCGTATTAATATCTCAAACAGAGTGTCAGAAATAAATTTAAAAAAAAAAAAGATACTTAATAGTCACTCTGGGAGATATTTATATTTTAAGAATATGTATAAAAATAATATGTACAGCATAAACGTGCAGAATAATTTTAATTCATTTTTATAGACTCTTAATTTTTTTTTTATAATCTCAACTTTATTCATCATACTTAGTCCTCGTAATTTATTTGTATATTTAATTCAATTTCGTATTTGAGTTTATATTTTTAGAAAATATTTATATACATATTTTCATGTGATATACTGAAATGATTATTATTAACATCACGTTGGACATAATGAGATCTCAAGTGCTGTCTAATGGGACAGACAATTGAGGATTCTTCAAAGTTATTCATGACGTTTTCTGAGATATTATTTTGTTTATTTATTATTATTTTTATTCAAGAATTTTAATGAGAAAGATATATATATATATGCTTAACTGCTGAATTTTATTATTTGAATTGTTATATATTTTACATAAATATTTAAATAGTGAAATTAGTTTTTTTTTTATTATTTGAATATGTAATATTTCAGTGTCCTGAAAATAGCAATAGGAATATATTTATATGTATTTCAATGATTCAGGATATACCTTTTTTGTCTGATATTTTTTCTATTTTTTTTATTTTTTTACTCAAAAGATTCGCTTCGTTTCGGCTACCGAGCTGAATACTCGACCGTACTTTTGATATTGCGAATATAATAATGAATAAACGCGCTGAGAATTTTTTTTTCACATTGAATTTTTTATGTCATTCATTTTATGACCTTCTACGATGATACAATATATTTAATTTGCAATAAACAAGTATTTTATGAGTTAAAAAAAAAATCATTAGACTGTAAATAAAGCTTTAATATTTACTAAAAAAAAAAAAATAACAATTAGAATGAAAATATAAAAATAGTTCAATTTGATGTTTTAAAAAAAATATTTTTTAATTAAAATTAAAAAGTAAATATAATAATAAATTTTATTTCAAGTATATGAGTAGTTAAAAAAAATATATTAAAATTAGTAAATTAAAAAAAAATGTTGAGTTGAATATTTTATTATTTTTTTTATAAAAATGAGAAAAAAATTTGAATAAACTTTTTTTTTTTTTTAAAAAAAAGGATTTAACATATGCAACTGAGAGTGACATAAATATAAGAAAATAGATGGAATGGAAAAAATGCATTGAGCATGACCTATTTTTCACAGTGACATAAAGTCGAAAGATTTTTACTGGTTTTTCGTTGGAACTTTATCGCCCCGAAGGAGTAAAAAAAAGAAAAAAAATAAATGTGAAGAAAAGAAAGGAGATTACCCTGAAATGAATTTTGGAGTAAGCCAGCATCATTGTGGTTTTTTTTAAACAACAATGATAGTCCTCATGACTCCAATGAAAACGAGAAAAAGGTGGAGTGCCGAGCATTTCCTTATTTTTCTCTTCAACCCTTATCCCATCTTATTTTTTTTTTTTTCTATTCTTTTAACTTTCAGTCATATCCTTTTATCAATTTACCTCTTTACTCTTTCTTTCAAACTGTTAACTATTTTTATTTTTAAACAACAGTATAAATTTTTCAAACTTAAATTAAAAAAAAAAAAGCTCCTGTTTACAACAAAATTTTCTATTCAATATAAAAAAATTTCTCCAAACATTACAGTTATACGAATAAATATACGATCGAATTTTCATTTTCTTTTCGTGTTTTTTTATTGTTTATATTATTTTAAAGAATAAAAAAAATTCATTTATATTTAAAAAATAAGATAAATTAAATTAAAACACAAAATAAAATTGAAAATGGATAAAAAATAGAGGTAAAAAGTTTGATATATAAGAAAGAACATTTCCATGATTACGTCGAACTGGATAGAAAAATAACGTTGACGTTTCTTTTTCTCATGAATTGCAGATTTTTTTACGATAGAGTATAAAAGCCATTGCCTATATTATATAGTTATATATATTGCCATAAAATTATACCCCAAGTAGTAGTCACAATTTTTTTTTTTTTGACTTTTTAGTTCTCAGTGAGTTTCAGAGAATTTTGATGATATAGTTTGCCAAAGATGAAAGGTCTTTTATCTTAAATCAATTTTTTTTTTTTCTTTCCCTTGCGGTTGTCCCGAGAGACATTAAATATCCATCCGCCAAAACCAGAAAAATCAAACAAAATATAAATATAAAAATAATTTTAAACATAAAAAAAAATTGAATTTTTAAAATTATTTTTCCCTTGATAAGAATAAACAATAAATAAATAAATAAAATTGGAATAATATAAATTTTTAAAATAAATTGTATGGTGATTTTTATTGATTGTAGATGATTTCTCATTGATCAACGTAAAAAAAAGAAGTATCAAACAAAAAGCGCTTGTGAATGGATAGAGCTTATCAAGCTCTCTCTATCTGTGGAAAAATAAAAAATAGGAAAAGCAGTAAGAACAATCTTCAAGATCAAATTAAAAGAAGATACAAAAAAAAAACTATTAAGTGTTAATGAGACTAATGATAGTGAAATACCAATTAAACGTAAAAAAAAAATTGAATACAATTAATTGACTTGTAAAAATATTTCTACGGATGTTATAAAAATTATTATAAAATATGTTGTCACGGTGGTGTCTTTGTTTGGGATCGAAGAATCAAGATCCGCCTTATCAACAATCAACGACATCGAGGACAGGATTGTTCTCCATCAGTGCAGCAGCAGAAGAAGCTGAGCATCGAATGTTTTTTTTTGATAATCGAAATAAAAGTTGTAAACAACTTTTAAGACAAAATGGCTTGCCAAGCAAGGTAAAATAATTTTCATATTTAAAACTTTGTTTTTTGTTATTTAGTTTTTTTTTTAATTAATTTATAAACGTAATGATTTAAAATTTTTGACAATTTTTTCTCAGGTAAGAGAGATTTAAAATTTTTCGTAATATAAGATTCCAATGATCGATAATATGAATTTGATGAGATTATTTTATTAATAAGACAAATTGGAAAAAGAAGATCCATCAAATGCCATTTAAATAAATTTAGTTATTTTTTTAAAAAATAGCTGTATATAAAAATTACGAGGCATTTAGATTCATCAAATAGTTATGGTAAAATAAAAGAACTATTCGAATCGAAGAAAGAATATTTTAAATAGTCAGAGTCTCGTAATTGTATTTTTTTTTTCTTAGCAACTTTATCATTTCTTCATCTTTTTCGTAGTTTTATTTTAAATTAATAAAAAAAATTTAAAGTACTACGTGGGATAGCAGTACTTAAAAACTTTTCAGACGAATAGAATGCAAAATGAAATGAAAATTAAACCAAGCCGTCATTCACAACACATCAAGTTATAACTTATTTTCTCACTTTTATTTTTTTTAACATTCGTAAAAGTTTAGAATTCAATGTTTTTATGGAATGATGTGGAACACTTTTAAGTGAGAGAAAAAAAAAATTTAAAAAGCTCAAGATAATCAGTGAGTTTGTACACAAACACGTGGGAGAAAGTAAAAAAAAAAAGAAACAAAAGACAAAAATTCTGTCAAAAGTCTCGTTTGATTTGACTTTACCAAATATTCTAGTTGTTTGAATAATTCACAGACATTCCTCGGGGCCTCGTTCTCATTCGTTCGTGTCACAGGTTCAAATTTCAAATTTTAAATTCGTCCTCTAGACACGAAACTCTCAACAAACTTATATTTTTACATGTCAGTTTGATTTTTTATTCAGTGATGAACTATATTGATACATTTTGACCTGACACTCATTCATTCTTTTTGCAGAACATTAAATAATTTTTTTTTTTAATTCTTTCATTGTTATTTAATGAAAATAAATATTTAAAATTGATAAAAGATAAAGAAAAAATAAAATAATTCACTAGTATGGAGTTTTGTGAATAAATATAATTTTAAATTTATCAATGGCCAAAAAGTTCCACGTATTTGCTGAGGTAAAAAAAAATCAAGAATCCTAAATCACATTTTCATGGAAACTGGACTAACACCAAGAGTTATTGGTGGTTAAAAAAAAAATTTTTTTCCTCTTTATAATTTATCGTACTCAAGAATTTTATCCTCACTATAATTTTTTTTTTTTTAATACATATATATATAAAATTTTTTAGAAGAAAATTTGATTATTATATACGATTTTCAGTTTATTAAAATAAATTAAAAATAAAATTAAACTAATATTTACTTTATTAATATTTCAAAACAATGAAAATTAAATTTGAAAAAAAAATAGGTCAAAATTGTGGTAATCGATATATCGTTGTGCAAAATAATTAAAATGAAAACAAATATATTTTTTTATTCATCAACCGTATGTTGGGAAATGTTGTTATTACTTTTTTTTTTTTTTGTTCATGCACATGTGAAGCACCTGATGAACCTTGCAAAATACACGGTGACATTTATATTACACACACACACACACACAAGATGATACTTGTATACAAAATAATAAACTCGTATTTATACAACAGATATTTTGAGTTCATTAAATTGTAATTATTCATTATTAACGCATGATAAATTTTCTCATAATATATAAAATATATATTGTATAATGTATTTTCGAAAAGTAGTTAAAGGATTATCATTTTTTATTTTATATTTTTGATAATTTAACGTAATTCAAACGATTAAATTTGAATATTATACATTGGTATAATTTAATTTACATTTTCAAAGACAATTAAAATAAATTACAAATGTTACTGATAAAAATATCCATATAAATATAAATGTTTCATTTTAAAATTGAATTAACAATTTCCATAATCTCTATACAAATGAAAAAAATATATATTTATGTATCAATTGTAAATAAAATTTCAAATTAAAAATTTAAAATAAATTTATATTTATAAAATTTAATTATTAAATTACAGAGAAACATAAATAATGATAATAATTATATCATCAATGTATTGACGAGTTGAGAATCCTTTCACTGACTTTTATCGGTTTATTACCAGTTGATCTCATTGTCTACTCTATAATTTAATTAACCAACTAGATAGATTAAGTCTTTTATATCATTGAGGATTTATTATAAATTTTTTTATTTTATTTCTTTTTTAATTCTCTTAATTAAAATTCGAGTGATCACTAGAGTATTAAATTTAATAGTTTTGACTCTCGTAAATAAAGTAAATGATAATAATTATAATATAAAATAAATAACAAATAAATGCACAATTTAAAAATAAAAATAAAATAATTGTTTAAATAGAAAATAAAAAAGACCATACCTTGTAAAGCTGGTATTTTTATTTATTTAATTTTTATTGATTTATTTATTATTAAATTATTAATTATGATGTAGTATTAATAGTTGAATATGCCCTATATTTGCATTATGCACACGGTAACAATATACATCTATATACATGAACGGAAACAGCAGAGTATACATCCTGCTGTTGCTGCGATTAATCATGCCACAGTCCTACACAATAATCAATGAAAATTTTACCAAATAATTCAAAACATGTATTAAAATTTTATATACATTTTATATATAATATGCCTCTGGCAATCTAACGGATATTAACAATGTGTATTTGACTTTTCAATATTAAGTCAATATCCAAAAATTAATAAACTCATTCAAACTATTATTATATTAAAATTTCATATATAAAAACAACAAAATAAAAAAGACAAAGATGACATTATATATATAAAATTAAAATATTTATATGCTCAAAGAAAAATATAAGTATAAAATTATATTATATGAAAAAATTTTTAATAAAAATTCTAGGGTCAAAAAATTTAACTAGTTAGTAAAATATTCCCACATCAGACAGAAATAAAATAAAAAAAAAAGATTATTCAGTTTTTTTCATTTGAAAAAATACATCTTGATGTATAAAGAAATATTTTCTATTTATTCTCTGGCTGAGTTGCCACACGTATTTTCTTTGATGACCATAAAAAAGTGGTAACACAAACTATGTGAATTTCAATGTTAAAAACAATATATAGATGAAAACAATACACATATTACAAAAAAAAAAAAAATAAAAAAAAAAATGCTCTATCATTATTATTTTTGAGTTCTTTTGTGTGTATGACACTGAGTGAAAGAAGCTGTCTAGAAAAGTATACACAAAAGCAAGTAAAACGAGAGGCAAAAGCTAAAAAGCCGTGTAGTAAAAAAATATTTAAAAAAAAAAAAAAAAATCCTAGAAAACAACGAGTAAAGGTTAAAGAGGCTAACAAAACGTTGATGGGGTTGGGGGTTGAAGTGTATAAAGAAAAAACAAAATGCATGCGCGTGTACAAAGAAAGGGGTGAGATGAGTAAAGAGAAAAGTATGAGGAAGAAAAAAAAAAATTATATACATCTATGAAAGAGGAGGAAAAAAATATAAAAAAATGATAAATAAATAAATAAAGATGGACCAGTCAGATGAAAAAAGGAAAAAAAAATATGCCTGAGGGAACGAAACGAGTCTAGCGTGAGAAAAAGAATAAGGGTGGAATATTGTCAGTTGTGTTTTTCTCGTTTGGATTTTCTTTTATGACTTTCAACCCTGTCACCACCCTCATTGAATTTTTTAGGTAACTATGGTTACTTGCTTGAAATACTAAGACTCCAAGTAAAACACTCAACGTACAGTCAGACTTTTTATTTTCAATGATTTTAATAATATTGTATAATCGATTTTTATTATATATAATTCATATTATTCAAATAGTTTTTATTTTAAAAATAAAAAAAATTTTTTTCCATTTACATACAATGGAAATAAAATATTTTAAATAATTTTTTAAAATATATAACTACTCTATAAAATTAATCCATATGTACAGGCAAATTTTATTATTTTTATTTATTTTTTTTTAAATTTACATTTGAGATTTTATTCAATGAATGTATTTGGCAGACTCTGACATTTTATTTTATTTTATTCGGTACGTTGAAATAGAAAAAATAAAAATAATGAAATAAAAAATCCAATTAAATCACGAGAAGAATAAATTGGAAAATATATTTAAATAAAATCGAACTTTAAAAGTACTTTAAACACATGTATTGGTTTTCTCTAACATACAATGGAAAAAAAAAAATTAAATCTACTTAATTAATTGAAATTTAAAGTCCTCAGCAGCATAATGAGGGTGTTGAAATATAAAATTCCATTACATCAATCTTGATATATAATTATAAAAATATATATTTTTTATTTTCATCGTTGTGATATGTGTGTGTGTATTTTTTTTCTATTTTTTTTTTTTTTGGAGCAAGTTGAATTGACCAGGAAGGATATTGAGAAGAGTGTATATATCAAAGAAAATAAACCAAAAAAATAAAAAAGAGACGAAATAAATTGGGAAGAGCAAAGAGATATATATAAAAAACGAATGTGCGGCTGGCATTTGTCGCCTGCCATAGAATGATACTGGGGTTTTCGATTTCAAAGAAAAAGAACTGACCTGACTTGGCTTTAGGATCATTCGTAAAATACGAAAAAAAAAAAAAAACCGATAAGAAAAAAATCGATGAAAAAAAAAAAAGCTGGCAAACTTAACTCAGGAACAAGGAGAAACCAAAAGTAAAACGAAAAAAAAGAAATATATAAGAGACAATTTTTCTTTTCCGCTAGAAGTTCCAGGGTTAGAAGAGTGTCACAGGGTGCTCAACGTCGCGAGAAATACGAGCTTTCCTACCTCTTCACCCTCACACATACAAACAAGAATAAGAATTTCTATTTTTTTTTTTTTTATTATTATTATCTTGTAAGGTTCGATGCACACTGACATTTTCAAGATCTTCTTATCAGCCCGCATTAGCCGTTCAACTGAATCAACAATTTTCAGTATCAGCTAATATTGTAAATAACTCAGTTAATTACAAATCTCATCCAGTTACAATCAACATCTATCACTGAAACTTGTAAAATTTAATTAATTATTTATCACTAATTTACCCTCTATATTCATTTATTTAACAACAAACGTTTCGGTTGGAAATTCATATGGTGCATCCATGGATAATATTCAGGAGGTTCTGTTTCATATATTCACAAATTTTTAGAATTTTTTAGCTTTGGGTTTGCTGTTAAATAAATAAATGAAAAACTCTGAGTGACATCATGACTACACCAATGAATAGCCCCTCGAGAATTTATAATGAAAATTATCAATGAAAAAAAGAGTTTTCTTTTTTTTAATAATAAAATATTTGATGTTCAATTTTAGAGTAAAATTTATTAATTGATTGGTACAATAATATGATCCATGTAATTTTCTTTGATGTTAAAATATTTGATAATAAAAGTTATCGAAACTTTAGTCATATAGGTATATTTATTATTTATATTAATATTTTATTTTCAATATTATTATTGCTATTTTTAATTACTCGGTTCATCAGCGATAAAGTTTTTTAATTATAGTTGAAAATTTATTGAGTTAATTAATTTGTTTTTAACTTTTATGTAAGAAAGAAAAAAAAAAAAAAATAGATAAATTTTATGGTTTATTGTTAATTGTTAATTTGATAGTCAATTAAACTATTATTATTTATACAATTTTCTTATATATATTTTTTCATGTTGTATAATAAATTGATGTTATAAAATTTTTTTTTATAACTTTTCAAGTAAATAGTTTTGGACTTTATAGATAGGGGTGAAATTTCAGAGTTAGTTTCAAACAAAAATTAAGAAAAAAAAAAAAAACTCATCACTAAATAAATAAAAGTTTACTTTTGAAAAAAAAAAAAATATAATCAGAAATTTGATTGTCAGCTTAGTAGTATTAATTTATTTTATAAATTTTTGCAAAGCAAAGTGTTGATGGTCGAAATTACCTTGATGAATTTTTTTTTAAAAAAAAGCTAAACGACTCTTCAATGAATTCCTACTTGAGATTTTTTGTGTGTTTTTTTTTTTTTTTTTGCTGTTGGCAAAATGAACCCTCAAAGTTGCAGAATTACAAAGAAGAATCGTGACGATTATTTTCAGTTTACAAAGAGAGAAAGAGAGGAAGGTCAAAAATATAAAATAGAATAAAAAAATAAAGGATGAAATGAGGGAGAATAATAAAAAAAAAGAGATGTTTGTCGATGCATGATAAAAAAGAATGTCAAGATATTCTAATCGGAGGCACTTGTTTCTAACGATCCTCTTTTGTTTTTGAAACCTTTTGCCGCACCTCTTCAACAATTTTTCCAAAGACTTTACTCAACAATTCACTTGTATTCACCATTATTTACTTTACTCTAAACTTAAATTTTCATTTACTTATTTTTTATACTCGCTTGTTTTAATTTTTTCTATATTTTTTTTCACACAGTCATTTTCAAATATACATTCAAAGTATAATTACTTTGTTGACAGCTTTGACGTATAATATATAAACACATCATTTATATAAAGAAAAAAATATAATTGGAAAAATATCACTTGTTGATAAATTAAAAACTTTTTTTATTTTTGTTTCAATTATTATATTTTATTTTTTCACTTGACTAGTTTTATATAATTGCTTGATAATTTGACATGGTCATTTTGATATTTAATAAGTCCTTGAATCAACGTATTTAATTAAAACATGCAAATTTTAAATTAACGAAGCGTACATGACTGTCAAGTTTTAATTGCTGTGAACGTGTTCTTTAAATTAATGACTAACTCGTCTCGGTTATTTTATTTATTTGTATTTTATATACAGGTATATAATTTTATCGATTATATATACATATATAAAAAAAATAAAAAAAAGTTTTGCAATCCACTGTGTATGTGTGTGTTAATTGAAAAAAAAAATAAAAATCAAAACAAATATCTTTCTCAATCAAAAAAGCTTTGATAAGATTCTTTTGATTTTTTCTCATCTTGAAACAATTTTGTTGCAATTTTATGAAGAAATTAGCTTTAAGTTGCGAAGATACTTGAAGAATAAAAAGAAATAAAACAAAAATGAGAAAAAAAAAAAAAGTATCGGTTGAAATCAATGCCGAGGGGAAATTTCGTGATTGGTGCGATCTTAGACCGAGAAAAGAAAAACAAAAAAAAAAAAAAAAAAAGGAAAGGAAATGGTTCAATTCGAATTGAACTGAAAGAATTCTTCCTTAAAGTTAACGACTGATTCCATTGGCTTATTAAATTCACTGAGAAAACCGGAATCCCTTCATATACCCGTAATTTGATTCTCAGTAGATGTACAATTATAGTGGAAATAGAAAATATGAAATAAAAAAAAATAAAATCTAAATATATACTGGAAGATAGTCTGGCAAAAAAAAAAAAAAATCATAGGAAGTAGGTAAAATTTTATGAAGCGAATAAAATGAACATTCAGTAAAATAGAAATATATAATTTTGAAAATGTAAGCAAAAATTGAATTTAATTTTACAAATATATTATAAAAATGAAAAAAAAAAATATTTAAAACTTAAAGACTATATCGATCCTATCTGCAAAAAAAAAAAAAAAAAAATCGAGTGACATAAACATAAAACCCTGATTTACCTGTATATATAAAACAAGTCATAAAAAAAACTTCAATCTACCTGGACTATCGAGTTGAAATTGCAGATGGGATTACCGTGTCAGACTAATTTTGTCATTTTCCGCGAACGAGGGATTATTGTGGCAATGTCTTTTTTCGTTGATGTCATGAAACAGCCCTTTACCATAAAATGTTAAAAAGATTGGAAAGAAAATTTCATGTGCATGCTAGCTTATAATGGAATACCAGGATTATCTTGTCACCCATAATTGGTAACAATTTGTGATCGTGTGCTACGTATGGCTAGCTTAATATAGACGACTATATACTTTACGCTTAAAAAAATTTACCGCTGCATATATACATGTATAACAGCAGAATTCCAAAAAAATTTCAAATATAATATAGAGATTTATTTGATATACAACAATATACCACGACTTGTCTTGAACAAAGTTACCTTGTTTTAGCTCTCATGAGTCGAAAAAAAAAAGAACATCTGCTATCTTTTTAAATAAAAAATTTCTCTCAACTAAAACATATCTTACGAATAATAGAACATTTATACTAAATGGAACATCTCTCTTAAATAAATTAAATCCATTGTATTAAATTTTGGAAGACATCCAAAATAGTTGAAGGACTTTGTTTGAAATTAAATTCATTTAATAATTTTTTTACTGGTTTGATTTAAAAAATAATATAGTTATATATACTGAAGCTTTTTCTAATAATGACTAATGACTATTTTCATTAGACCCTAGACCAAAAAGATATGTGACTGTAAATTTATTATCATCATAGATTATACTCTGTTCATAACATTTTCATTTTTTTTTTTTTTTTTTTTCATAAAAGTTTCAAACTATTCTTTTGTTTAATAACAGAATAGATAAGTAAATTCCTTTAAAATTAATGACTCACATAATATTTCCTAAACTTCAAGATTGAAATATATATTTAAAATGTATTAAAATTTATAGTCTGTTATCAAAAACTTGGGTAATTCATTAATATCTTTTATCAACTCAATTAACGTTATCGTCCATATATATATATGCCAGATCAAGAGATTAGATGATTAGGTAACAAATGACTCGAGAAGTATATCTCACCCAATTTCACAAATCCATAAGCGACATATACATGTACAACATATTCGCCACACATAGTATATAGTATATGTCACAATTGCTTCTTATTATTAACGGTGATTTAATTAAACAACCCGCATACTCAGTATTCCAACACTAGAAATTTCATCTTCAAAAGTAGACGAAATTCTCAATGATACACATACAATGCATACATAAATATTTTGTACAAATGCAAATTATATAAACTATATCTAATGTTAATTTTCTAAAAGTCTTAATTTTCTAATCCATTTGCATATATTGTATGACGATGTGTTTATCTAATGTATGCAAGAATATGTTTTGAAACTTGAGGTTCAACATGCAGACATATAAATTCAATACAAATCTATTGACTATATATGTATATTGTATATATATATTTTGATTCATGACCTAGTATGCAACATAATATGTCGACGGGTTAGTTTTAGTATCAGTTTACACGTTGATTCGGAATCACATTAAGTGCAATATTTAATTCGTAGGGTGATTGTCCTACGGGCTTTTTACAATGGCTTCCGATTGATTTCATACACTGAGATTTTGTGGGTTTTTTAAATTACACAATACAACTGTATTACATGTTTTGTCAGTAATTTTTTATGGCTTGATGCTGGCTTTAAATAAATTATTGAATATTCAAATATATTATCATGTCTTTCTATTATATATAAAAAATATATAAACTTGATGACTAAATTTACTGTTAAATTTATTTTTAATTTTTATATTTAATTTCTTTATTTTACTATTTTTTTTTTGTGTTTATTTACCATCCGAATATTTATTGTTTATTAATTTATTGAATTTGCCAATATTTCGATTCTCATTTATTCTTATTTACTTAATTTTTGTACCGAAAAAATATGATTGTTATTTGTAAATATTGAACTTTCATTTTACCGATATATAGCAATTTTTTTTTTCTATTTTTTGCGTAAATATAAAATGGGATAAAAAAATTAAATGAAAATATGAATATATAGATAGAAGATGATAATGTTGAGCACTGTGGAGAAAATGTGAGATGATAAAAGCTAAAAAATATGAGAAAAAAAAATAATGGCAAGTTGAGTAGACGAGATGATATTCAGTCAACGGAGCGTAGAAACAGATTATAGGATTAATCGGGAGTTATATAGACTATCGTGTATATGTATAAAGTAAAATACATACATATAATTTAAATATAGAATATATATATATATATATATATATATATATACAATACATATATATACAAGCAAAGAGATAGATAGATAGATAGATAGGAATTTACAGTAGATTCAGTGGACCAGTTCATGAATATCCTACTTCACAAGCTATCATTCACTCAGTGCTTCTGGGTGTTACATATACTTGAATCACTCTTGTGAATCTCAATATGTACATGAACTACTACAATACACAGACAATATAAACACAATTTCAACATTAATATATAGACAATGCAATCAATGATACGTTGGAATTTTACTCAATAAATATACAACCCTATTGTTTCTGTGCAATGAAAATTAGTCTCATTTATAACTAATTTAACAGTTAAATTATTGATTCATTAAAGTTTTATATATAATATTCTTTTTTCTTTTGTTAAATATAAAAAATTTCATTGATCTAAATGCGCGTAGTAAATGGCAATATCCGTCGAGTAAATTTCGAGAGGGTCGTAATCTCTTTCACTGAACTCAATCGTTTGGGATTGTATGTTTTATTTGCTCACGGGATTACTTGATTTTTTTTTTCTCATTCTTTTGCTTTATTTTTTACCCTTTTATCCTTTACTATTTTTAACTCGGAAATAACTGCAGCCTTCACCTTGTCCTTGTTCAGAATAAAAGTCACGTTTCTTTGTATGTCACCCTTATTTAACTCTCCCACTTTGACCTCAAAAAAAAAAAAAACAATATGAATTTTTTTATTTTTTTTTTACTCTATTCTGTCATTATATCTAGACGTGAATACTAAAGTGCTGTGATAATCAGTTTTTCCTCGTTACAATTTTTTTTTATGTATTATTCTATTTTTTGAATAGTGTTTTTTTTTTTTTTTTTTTATTTCTTCAGTTTTATGATTCATAGCTTTGTTTTAATTTTTTATTTTGGTTAAATGAAAATTGCAAGCTGGTGTAACTGCAATTGAAAAGCAAGTGAGGCGACATATGTCATTTGTGAATAAGTATCACAGACGAGTCACGTCACGTCGAATGGACGTGGACAAAAAGTTGGCAAAGAGAAAGAGGGTGGTAGTTTTAAAGGGGGTTGGAATGTACGCTTACAACTCGCTTCGAGTTACCCGCGTACATAAATCATTCGAAGGCAACGCGGTTGGACGCTTTTTAGCTTCATGCACTTTGCCCTTCTATCCCTCGTCTTTTACTTTTTTTTTTTTTCTTATTTTTTTTCCCCTCAAACCAACAGGGTATAGAAAATATAAAAAACAAAAATATACTCCAATATAAAAGACGGAAAAAAATAAATAAATAAACAAAAGAGTATACATAGATGAGAAAGACTATAAGTATACATAAAGAATATATACGATAATGAAAAACATGTTTTTCTATGTGAAAAAAAATATAAAATTCAAGTTAATATTGCTAAGTAGATAATTTTGCAAATAAAATAAAATATGCTTTTATAAATTTTTATAAAATTTCTAGTACTTTGATGTTGTTAATATATTATCATAAATTTATTTTATGAATCTAAGATTATTTTTTTTTCCATTAAAAAAATATCATCTTGCAAAAAAAAAATATTTTTCGAATACAGTAAGGTATATGAAAATTTAATATTTGAAAATTTATGAAAAAAAAAACTATTTTTATCATAAAAAAATAACAGATGAATAAAGAAGAAGTAAAAATTAATTTATCAAAGTACTTTGACAATTTTTACAAAGTAAAAAAATACAAATTAATGTACAAAGAGAAAAAAATTTTATATATTAAATTTTTATTTTTTTCATAAAAAGTATTATTTAAAAATTGAAAAAAAAATAAAATGCAACGTGTGCATGTATATTACATAAATTAAAATATATTTTTTTGAATATAGTTGGATATGCGTAAAACTCAGCTGACGTTGATGTGGTTATTTTTTATTTATTTTTTTTTTTTTATATAAAATGTATATTAGGTTTTCCACGCTCTATGCTCTATTATATCTATAATGATGTCTGTATATAGTAAAATTCAGTGCAACCTACATAGCTGCCTATTACCCATACTGTATATAAATTATGTAATGTAGATATATACATATCTATATACATTGCTTGTGTAGTATATATAAAATAGAATATGAGGGCAAAGGACGAGTGAGGAAAGAGGCAAAATTGTTCACCCGGGGGTGAAACCCGGAAAGGCAATTTACATCCGTTGCCGGATTTCCCCGATCGAACAAGCGAATTCCGTGAATTTCAAAAGTTATCTTAAAGTATACATAAACTCAACACTCAACATATATATACATATGAATATATTCAACTGTATCATCATACTTGCTCTCCACCCAAGTCGATTCGGATAAAATTCGTAAAAAATTGAAAAAATGTGAAAAAAATAATTTACCGCGGAGAAATTCTTCCGAAATAAACGACGAGGAGAAAATTTCTCCACTCATTCCTCCGCATGGGTCAATTTGGGAAAAATTTGGAGTAATCACGGAGAAATTCGGAAAAATCCGGAATAATATTTTCACCAGGGCTTACATAGTGTATGTTTTACCAGAACCAGTTTTTTCATATGAAAACACACATACACTGTTGGTGGAAATACTTTGTCAAATGTATATTCTTGTTTTGTACTATCAGCTTTACCAATTTTTAATGTACATTCATCAGTATAATTGATGGAACATGGTGTTTTCTCTCTTTCCTTGTCTATTTTTTGTCTAATTCGACAAAATACTCTAATGTTTCCCTTCAGCTCTTGAATGAGTTCTTGTAAATTTTTTTTGGCCTAGCGAGCGGGAATTGCCCGTTTGTCGCCCTACAAATTGCGGGCGACAAACGGGTGTTTCCGGCCGCTCGGCCAAAAAATAGTATGTGTCACGCCGACGCCATGTGAGTGATCCTCTCTCGCACTCAGCACACACACAAATTTCAACTTTTACAATATATTTTTTTCGATCAATTAATAATTTTTATTATTATTATTTTTTTTATCATTACACGAATGAATGAATGTAAATTTTTTTCTACCACAAACCACCCCAAAGCAATTTCAATCATAACCACATTTGCCTATTGAGACTGAAATGAAAAAAAAAATATGATAATTTACCGTTGAAATAAATTTTGGCGTATAAATGTTAAAAAGACGATGAAAAAAAAACTTTTTATATGCATATTATAAACGAGAAATGATAAATCTCATATTAGATTGCGGTTTCAGCAGTATTTCAAGAAGGGTCGTACTTGTATAAGAGTGTGAGGCAGATGATGGTTTTAGATTCAAATGCAATTGGATATTTTCTATATACTTGTTTACTCGCTGGATCGGCGAAATTTTATTGCGATGATGCCGATAAAATCTCGCGATTTTCTTTATACCTCTTCTTTTTTATTTCAAACAAACACATACAATTGCAAGTATATATATATAAAATTTGTATTGATAAAATGGAGTGAGGTGCACTCAACGTGATATGCCGCCAAGATTTTCTCTCGACTTTAACCTCACGTCGATTTCACAAAACTTTCACAAGTTGGTACATTTCCAATTTTTCTTATTATTTTATTTTTGTTTCTATTTTTTATTATGATTATTTTTACCATCTAAGTAGCAAAGTTTTTCAAGTTTTATGTCTCACGTGGGATTTAGACTTTTCCATGACGGAAAATTAATGAGTAAGAAGTTGAAGGTAAAATTTGTACATTAAAAGGTCATGTTGAAAAATAAATTTATCAAGTTGAAAAATTGACAGGATAATAAATCACTCAAGGCAGATGTAAAATTCTCAAATTAATATAGGCATATATATTTACAATTTGATTTGATCGGTTGTGATTTTTTTATTTTATATATCGATATAACCATCGAAAGACTTTAGTGTACATGTATATAAAAAGTTTTAAAGTTTGTCGTAAATCACAAGCAAGCTTGGGTAATCTAGAGTCACCCAACTATTTTTGTATGTTGATCACGAAGAAGAAAAGAAAAGTGTGCCAAGAAAAAAAAAAAGTAAAAAAAACTAGACCGAAAAAAGAAAATAAAATTTCGATAAAAAAGAAAAATATTTGTGATTGCAGAGAAATGGAAAAAGTTGGGCAAGGAATTTCAATATTTCTTTTGCTTGATAAATGTATTGCTCTAGAAATGAAAGAAACACGATAAAAAATTTACGATTGAAACAACGCGATATTGTATTTTTAAAATAAATAATTTAATATATTTTTTATATTTATTATATATAGAAAAATATAAATTTAATCAACAATCATTTTTTAATTTATTTTTTATTTGTTATTTTATTCATTATTTTTTTTTTCTTCCAGGTCATTCTTTTTCCCGATGAAAGTTGGGCAAGGAACGCATGTAGTTCCCATTGGACAGTAACTCCATTTTGGTGGAGTCAAAGTATGTGCAAAATCGTTGAAGTGACTGGCTCGCGAAGGTTGGAACCATACAATCATATTTCACTAATTTTTATCTAGTCATTTTAAATCATTTTTTTACAATTCAATTTGAAAAAAAATAATATATTTATTTCTATTATTTTGATAATAATAATTGCATGATAGAATATTGCACTTGATTCATAAATTTTTCACGGTAATTTGATCATAAGCTCTTTTAGTTTATATCTGACGATGGAAATTCATATTTCCGAGAGAATGATTTAGTTTGGACTGTAGCATGAAACTGTATAATAGCTTTAGATATATATATTTTATATTATTATATTTGGGTGAAAGCTTCAACAAAAGAAACGTATATTGTTATATATATGACATAAAATATATGTACACCAGGTGGGTATAGCTCCTAGCAGTTGTACTCATTCTGGTTTTTAACTTTGCTATGGGCTAAAAACTTTACATCTTCTATCAAAACTGCATGCTGTCGTAAAACACATTTTTACATCATTTTAGTTTGCAAATTTAAACATTTAAATTTTATAAATCTTTTTTTTTTAAATATATATATTATGGTGGTTTTTTTATTCCAACATACCGCAGAAACGGAAGAAAACTTTTGAAAAAAATTTTTATCTCAAGCAAAAAACTATATATAAAACGCTTTGGGCCATTCACATAACGAAAAACTTTTACAAGTTGAATGTCGCAAGTTAAAAACCTTTCTACTTAAAATCATGCCTAAAATTTTTACAAAAAAAAAAATAATAAAATATATAAAGAATTGAGTTTAAAAAAGGTAGAAAAAAAAAAAAAAAAAAATCTGTAGTTATACGAGAAAAAAAATAAATAAAAGAAAGAAAATAAAGGATCTAATTTTTTCTTGTTACTATTTGGGGAATTGAGAATTAGGGATTGGCTGATTAACCCAATATGGGATAGAAGAAACAGGTTAATTTCCGTTTCTGCTCTGATGGTCGACATGCGGCAATTTAGATTGAACCTTTATATACATATAGTTGTGGGTATCGAGGGATCGTTTGTAATGGCTTTCGTATAAAACATGTAGCATACAAAAGTGCGAATTACTAAAACCCAAATGTTGCCTTTTATTTGTCTTTGTCTTTGTTTTTTCTAAGATTGTCAAATAGTGAGGTTATTTTACAGACATGAAGAAAAAATAGAATTCATTATATAGCACTACTAAATTTAACATTGACATTTAAATTGGAAAACCTGCTGTCTCTTAAAAAGAAAACCACAACGTCTGATAATATCTTCAGTTGTATTTGTGCGAATCTGCTGACCATTTTCACAAATAGCTCCCATGATAGTTGTAAAATTCTACGAGATACCTGTGCTAGTGAGAAAATTTTTAATTTGATTCTTGCCACGAAATAAGATCTTAAATTTTTCAACTGTTGTTATATTTTCTCTTGCACATATGGGAGTTTTTTTACTAAATTGCTAAAATTTTATATATTAATATTTACAATAGTGTGCACATGTGTGTATTGATTATAAAAGAAAAAACTTGAATAATATATAAAAATATGTATAACAACTATAGTATAAAATTGGCAATTCAAAACAGCTATAAAGTGGAATGTGCTCATCCGCAACTCTATCACAAGTTGTATTTACGAGGTCATGTCCCAAGATGATAATGGCCAAAAGTCGAAGATCATTTGAGTTGAGTATTCAATTCACGGCACGCGATACCGATTTCATACTGGAATAACGCAAGTCGTTACACGAAATTCAGGAGTTTCTTATCGACTTTGAAAATCTATATCAAGCATATAATATACCTTACATATGTATGTGTAGTTAAATAATTCTCGTTCACACATACATATAACAAACATTATCTCATGCGAACGACTCAAATTACCAAATATGAGAGTATATATTTAGTTTACCTATATATATGTACTATATATTTGTCTTGGCAAGTTAGGCACTAGGCTGCGTATTCCCTGTTGAATAATATCAACGGATATGTGGGCTGTGATGACTCCTACACAAATTCACATATAACTATATATATTTATATATATATAACTCATTTAACTTTCTAACCAAAATGAGCATTGCTCTTGTTTTAGATGCAACTCTGCGCAAAAGCTTTTGTTTCATATTACTACATGAACAAACATTCAACTATAGCTTGTGATAAGAATATAAAATTTATTGTCAAAAAACATATCAAATTTATATATTACTTTACCAACAAAAAGCTTCAAGTAAAATTTTTTTGTTTGTGAATATTTTAACTAGTTGTAAAAATAATAAATTATCAAAATATTTACATACATTTTTATTATTTTTTTTTGATGATTATGCTGTGATTAAATCTTTCTGTTGGTAAAGCATTATTTTTTTGTTTATTTTGTATTTAATTTTTATACTGAAAGCCAAAAAATTATTGTCTTTCAAGCTGTCTGATTCTAAAACAAATTATATATAAAAAAAAAAAAAAAGAAATTTACGCGTAAATACACATACTTATGTTGAAATACATTGGAAAGTTAAGGGTGAAAATATCTAACGTAAACAGTTTGTATTTACAAGAGTCATCCATCGAGCTTACTATCGTTTGTTGTCTAGTCTCCCATTCTCCATTATATCCTACCATTCTTTCTCTCGTTATTCGTTTTTCTTCAACTTCTTTTTTTTATGTTTGTTATTTTCTGAACCCTCTGCTATTTTTCCTGGACTTTAGAAATAAAGCTGAAATACGCCACGAGTCTGACTGGGATGGTTTTTTTTTTTTCTACTCAATATATATATTATAGTGGGGATAAGTAATGGAGCCAGGGATTTCCCAGTGTGCTTTTACGATAGTTTAAGATTTGACCGAAAAAAGCTTTCTTGCTTTTTTTAAACTATCCATATGTATATGAATTTTTAACTTCAATCGACCTATATTTTGTTCTTTTAATTTTTTTAAAAATAATATTAACAATTTACTTGGTAAAATTGGATTAAGTAAAATTTAGAGTTTTGTTATTTCACTATAAATATTTTTAAAATACAATTTAACGATAAGAGATAGAGAGAATATAGTAAATGGGTCGAGGGATTCTCCTATTCTACTTGGAGAATCGTTTTAACTGCTTCATGAGTCCAAGTCTTATTTGGATTTTCTAAAATATATTACCCTGGGTATTTTCTATTGTCATGTTTATATATATATATACATTATAAATGTCTGTTGCAAGTGGGCAAAAGTGTTGATACTAGTACACGTAAAGCTTCAAGTGAGAAAGGATTAATTTTCCAAGGTGCAACGTTCAAAAGAAAAAGAAAAAAAAATAGTAGAATTAGATGAGGAAGTTAGCCGTTTAAAATTTTAATGAAAGGAGAAAGTCTCGTAAAAGCGTACGTACAAGTGGAAGGGTTTAAACCATTAACTCGGACTATATTGTGTTGTTAGTATCATGCTGTACGAGGCGTGGGCCTGGTCTTCAGATTAAGTGTCCAATACATAGCAAAATAGTGAAATAAAAATAAAATAATAATTAGATAGATTAAAACAAAATAAAATTGGAAAATAAAAAACTTTTATAAACATTTTTTTATAGTATTTCATATAAATAGAAAA
Source organism: Aphidius gifuensis (assembly GCF_014905175.1). Taxonomy (NCBI): domain Eukaryota; kingdom Metazoa; phylum Arthropoda; class Insecta; order Hymenoptera; family Braconidae; genus Aphidius; species Aphidius gifuensis. The sequence continues at coordinate 25,919,927 of NC_057788.1, forward strand.
TGGGTTTTCAAGCTTGTTCAATTATTATTATAATGAATAATAATAAAAATAAAAAAAAATGAACAAAAATAAGTTTAACCTCAGTTAAATTTTCAACGAGATTGTCGTGGGTAGATTTCTAGTTGCACTTGAATAGTAGACGATTAAACTTTTAATGATCATCGTTGGGTTGAAATATTCCTTGGGGATATCCTGACTCTGATGTCAATCCCTTTCATCCAGCCACTGCGATATACCACCCTCTCGAACAAGTGCAAAGGGCTACCCGTCATTTCTCGCGACACTGATTCGCAAAAGTTTTTTTTTATTTTTTTTCTTTTCACCATTATTATTTATATTTTTTTTATTTATATATATAAAAGTCTCGTATCATATTATGTCAATTTCCATGATGATGGATTTTCTTAGTACCAGCCATCAATTCAACTATCATATCTCAAAGTGGTTATTAAATTATCACGGAAATTTAAATATCTTGCGATGTCAATCATTTTTATTTCTTTGAAAATATTTTTTTCTTTTTCATTATATTTCTACGAGTCATTGAATTCAACATGCCCATAGAGACTCACAGAAATGTGAAAGATAATAATAATTTAAAATTTATTATTCAAGGGTATATAAGAGACAAGCAGGTAGACGATATGCGTCGGGTAAACCACAATTTTTTTTAATTCATCATGTGTCAACAAACTGACGCACGATGTCTAGCCAACTTGAAATGTGCATTTGTCAAATGCATTTACATTTTCATAATAATAAAAGCATATGGCACGCGCCAAAAAATTTCATTAATAAAAATGACATAAATTATAATAACAATAGACTTAAAATTTAGTCAACAAGAGCGGAAAATATATTGTTGAATAATAAAATTTCATACTCAAGATAAAATGACTAAGGAAAAAAAATATAAATAATAGACAAAAAAAAACAATAGAATAAACAAAAAATAAAAATAAACGAAAAAAATTTACAGTATAGTGAAAATTGCTTCAAACTAAAACCCAAGAGTAATACAATGTTACACAATTCACACATGTGTTACCAGTGGTAAAATACAAAAAATATGACAACCACTATATACAATTGCTAGGAAAAAAATAACAACCCTGTAATTTTTTTCGGTAACGCTATTGGCACCGAATACGGGGGAATTTACGGGGACATTTATACAGGTTACGTGAAAACTTACGGTAAACATAGCCACCGTTGTGTGTGCAGGACTGTTTATATTGTGTGTGAAACCCGTAACTGTCCCCGTATTTCCCGTAAATTTCCCCGTATCGGTGCCAATAACGATTTCGAATTTCGAATTTTTTTACCACCTTGCATTTTGAGTTCTCCAATTAATTTCATATTTTTCCACAAGTCACAATGCCCTCATCCACAAATAATAATGATTAAAAAAACAAAACAAAAAAAAATATATAAATACTAATAAAATTACTCTGGTACGGCTATTATATAAAACTGCTTGTAAAAAATTTTTTTTTTAGTCAATAATTAATTATACGTAATTTGACGAATCACGTAGTAAAATCATCACAATTTTCTTCAACAGAAAATAGCATGCCAATTAGTCTTTCAGAAAAATTAAAAAATATGGAATTTGTTATTTTCACTTACCAAAATTCCACTGCAAATTAAGCTGCCATCAGTCAATCACAATATTCCATATTCTGAAACAAAAAAAATAAAAAAACAATTTAATAATTTTTAATACAATGAAAAATTTATTAAATTCAGCAATATAAATTCCAAGCTCCAATATGATGATAGATAAAATTAGCAAGTCATTTCAATGTTTATATATATGCATTTACCGAAACCCTAGATTAAACATACATCTCTAGCTAGTGGGCACACACGAAATATCAGTGACATTCTAGCAAAGCTTGCACTAATGAAATATCAAGTGAGGGCACACAAAGTCCTCTCATACTCCAAAATTTAACCCTCTAAAATCCTTTATCTACATCTCCTCCATCACTTTCCATATATCCATTTATGTCTGCACAGAAATTTCACCCTATACAGTTCATGATCTATGCACAAGTTGACATGGATATTGATATGATAAAGTTTCTTAGATATGTTCTCTATCAAATTGATAAAGTCATGCGTAACCCTTCTTGACTCACATCAACATATATTTCTTTCAAATAAACAATCTACCAGACTGAATTTATTAAAATAATATATTATTATTATTATCATCAGAATATTCAAACATCTTCAATGTCAAAATACTTATAGACATGTATATCAAGCTAATAGCTTCACTATGTACATCTCAAGTGTATACTGAACCAATCGAGCACACATGATTATATACGAGAATGGGATATGTGTGTGATGTAGTTATTATAGTTATACTGTACATTGAATTAGCATTTATCAAGTATACAAAGTACATGTATTGTGTTTACTAAAATATGTATACCAGTTAATACAGCTTAATATTAAATAACTGCATGCTTCGAACACTGTGACAGTGTTGCAATTAATTACAATTTAATTTATTGGGGGATCCTTACTTTGATTAACACCCATTAATTTTGCTTATAGATATTCGACACGTGGTAAAATGGTCGATACTGGACCTGGAACCCTCAATATTCTTGGGTCTTTTAAGAAACAAAACGTCGATCCAGATTTCAAGGTAATATAAATTTATTTCATTAAAAAAATTAATTGTTTTTTTTTTTAGATGAAAAAAAAGGCAAGAGTCAAGAGAAAACATGACTCTACTTGATGAATATATTTTCAGCTTGTGTCAAGTTTTATACAAGAGTAAAATGCTTGAAAATATTTAGTAGACACAAATTTATTTATTCAAAATATATATATGTGACGCAGTGTAAAAGTCTAACATGGTTTTCATGTATATATTTAGGGACGTATAGCAATGTTGTACTGTTGGGTATTACGATGCCCAAGAGTGTCCTTTCAACATTACTGGATTTTCACTGTTATCAAGATCCATGAGAAACTGCATATACACAAACCTCCAACAATTTATATTTTATTTATGTATATATATGCACATTTAATGCATAGTGTTACATATAAAAGCTAGATAATAAGTTTTTGAACATATATTAAACCCAATAAACAAGACATTTTGATGAAACTACGCTTCAAATTTCATGCAATATGTGACTAGTCACTGGAGAGTATATAACACAAACATCAAATTTCAAATTCATATGATCATATTAAGGTTTGAAGAATCATGCTTTGAAAATTCATATATCATTTAGTTTTTATAAGAAAAAAAATAAATAAATAATCAAAATAATTGTGTCATCAATCAATTTAATTATCATTTAAAATTTTTTGTAATAATTATATCCGTATAATTGTATATATTAATTTTTAAATTATGTTTTTATGTTTATAGCTGTATTTGACATCAAATGTGGCGAGATCTGACTTCAATATGGGATATTCGATGACGGGGACTTTGGAAAGAGGAAGTTTAAAAAAAAATAAATTTGAAATGACGCATTTTGCCATAATAAGGCGGCGAGATTTTGTCGAAGCCATGGAACAATCTAGTCCATAAAGTTAAATAATAAAACAATAAGTGTAAAAATAATTTTAAAAATATTTTCATAGTGAAAAAGTGAAAAATTAAAATGAAAAAAAAACGTCAACAACGTAATTTTATAAATAAAAAAAAAATAAGGTGTCAAGTTATGTGATTAGTGATGTGCGAAAAAAATTTATTGGAATTGCTTTTAAATTATTTTGCTAATTTAGCTGAAAATTTTAAAAATGGAAATTAAAGATCGTGGAAAAAAGAGAGAAGAAAAAAAACGAGGAAAAAATTCGTTGCGTTATTTTATTTGCAATATTTAAAATATTCAAAAAAAAAAAATACAAGCATTTAAATGTTGTCACGTATCTCGACAATGTTTTTTTTCCTCGTAGTTTTTTTTTCTTTTGAAATTTAAAAAAAAAACAGCAAGAATTTACTGATAATTATTATTTATACCGTAAAAGCTGGTGTGAAAATAGTAGAGGCAACAAAAAAAAAATGGGATAAAACTATCAGACATCCTTCAACCATATCATCTAGGTGTTCATTACAAAGACCAACACTTCAGGAGGATATTACATACATTCTCACATGTCTAACACTCTCAATTTTCCTATTTTTCTTTTTTTTATTTATTTCATCCCCTAGTCATCCAAAACAAGCTTCAGTTTGATCAATAAAAAAAAAAACTATAACTCACGTACATCAGGTATGAAAATATTAATTATAATCTATAAACAAAATATAAATATATATATATCGATTATACTACCCTCCTATACTTTGGCGTTAGAAGCATTTCGTAATATGGAATTTTATAAAAAATTATTTTTTTAATTCATTAACCTTCGTACAAAGTATTTTATTACAAAATAAACCTGATTTTTCTCAATTTAATTATTTATTTAATTTAAAAAAATACTATGAAGCTTCAGAATACTTATAATAATTAGAATTATAATACCTATAAGTGTTCAAATTCTATCGTAATATAAATTGTTTAGAAATTAAATCATTAATCTAGTCATTTAATCTAGTCAATAGTTTAAAAAATTAGGTTTAAATTAAGAATGCCATTTGAATTGTAATTCAAGTATATATAGCTTTTTAAAATATATATTAATAATATCCAAATGGATTACTCCTCGGTTCGGGTATGTCAAACCAAATCGATAGCATTATATTCGAAAAAAAAAAAAAATCTACTAGATATATTCTCTTCCATTAAGCCATAAATTAAAAAAAAAAAGAAAAATTAATTTAATAAACTCGCAACTTTATGAAAGTAAAAAACATATATACCTATATCTTTCAGAAATTATTATAAATTAATATTCGTTGCTATCGTTTTAGCTTGCCAGTTGACCGAATGTCAATTATATTATTTATACAAATAAATTCAACAATAAAATATTCATTTCAACCATAATTAATTCTAATAATAATATTGTCGTTTGACTTGACGAGATTTTAATTCAAACTATCGTTATTAAATGTCTTCGCATCTGTTTAAAAAAAATATCCGTTGTAAATATTTGTGTTTGATATTTTATCAACAATGCATGAATTAATTGATTATTAATTTTTAATTTATTAATATTTTATGTATAAATGTCATTTTGTTTTTGATATTTTAAATGGGGATGCTAAGTGTATCTTTTTATATTGATGACTATTGAATGAGTTTGCATTATTGTATAATATTGTTTATTTGTGACAGAAAAAATATTGAATAAACTTTTATGGGGAGGATATAACTAATGACAGTAATGACTAATACGGAAACACGATACGATGACAATCCTACTGTTTTTATCATTTATTTTATTTTATCAGAATAAGTCCATTAATGTGGTCTTTCACAAATTGAGACTCATTCAATTAGAATTTGTGGAAGATATATAGGTTAAATTACAATTCACCATTCAAACCCATCAAAACTTGTGAATTGTTTTTTTCTTTTTTATTATTAAAATGCGTAATAGATATTTTAGTTGAGTATACGAATTAGGTATAAATAATTTTAGCTGTATATACTCCCATCTAATTGATAATATATAATTAATCAGTATAATCATAATAAATTAATATATAGGTATATGTCAAAGATATAATGACAAAAACGCACGGTAGTGTCAAAAACGCACACGGATTGTTATTTTTTTTTCTATTCTAAAACAATACTGATAATTGACAACTAAGTGAGAATTAAACCAAAAAAAAAACCATGAACTTTCTCAACTACAGTGAGCCATAGGAATTGAAAATCATTATCAAAAATTCATCATAACATTCCAGTTTGTCCATGATTTTTCAAACACAATTTTTCTTAAATTGTTTAATTTTCTTTTTAATTTTTAGTCGTTCTTTATAATTTATATTTAAATGGAATTTGAATGGATTATTTATTTAGAGTAGTAGCAGTTTAAAAAAAAAAATATAAACACTTACACTTACACACACACATTGACTGTAATAGAGCATGTAGTAAAATAATTATAATTTTTTTTTTCTTCGATAATTGGTGTTTTCATAAGATCAAATATTATTAAATCAAGAATTTTTGACAATCTCATGAAACCCATTAAAATATATTGCATGTAATGATGCAAACTAAGCACATCGAAATTGATTATAAATTATAAATAATATAAATAAATATAAAATATACATAATAACCTCATATAAATAGGTTTAAAAAAATTGTCCGATTGAGTTTAATATATAATTACATTTTTATTATTTTGTAAAAAAACATTACAATGAATAAAAACAATAACTGCTATTGCAGTGAAATAGAAAAAACAAAAAAATTATAAAATATAATCAAGTAAAAACAAATTGTTTATTAAAGGCCTAAATAATATAAGACAAAAAAAATCTATGAAAAAGATTTATTGTCGATTTATGTCGTAAATTTAAATCATCGAAATATAAAGATATAGTCTTGCTTTTAAAATGGTATCAGCATATATTCTAATTCAATATTGAAATAATAATCATCAAATGATAATTTACAGACAATATACAAAATGTATTTGTTAGAAAAATTAAAAGACTTTTGTGAAGCTTCATAGTATTAAAAAAATAATAAGTATAACTATTAACTATTTTTAATTTAAAAATCACATTTTTTTTTTTAGTCTAAATATAAATTTAAATATTATTATCAAATGAAAATGCTCCGCTAAAGTATACACAAATCAGTCTATTTTTACAACATTATTTTTGACAATGAAAATAATAAATAAAAATATCACTGATTAGTTAGAATTTCGGTACTTTATAATCGATATACAAATACTTTATTTATTCATTTTTTATTTTTATCGTAATTAGGAAAAAATAAAAACACAGAAACCTGATTGTATGCTCATGAAAAAATTTAGTTAAATATCCTGCATTAATGAAGTAGAATACACGAAAAAGGTGGAACCACACTGATATATTTTTCGGGTAAAAGATTAACAAAATAGCAGATTAAAATAAAGGGAAATACGATATTTAAACACGGCCTATTTTAACCCTAAAAAACACTTGAATATTTTATTTAAATTATTTGAGTTTATTTCAATTTAAAAACAAAAGATTTTCATATAAAAAATATTAAATTTCTTTCTTTGCACTGAAATTTATTTGACATATTTTTTTTAAGTAACTAATTTAATTTCTTTTTTTTTTCGCTTACTGATTTTGCATGATAATAAATATTCCACAAAGATTAAAATAAATATTTCAACACAGGGTATTCCACGAGTAAAAAATCTCGTGTTTATTGTTCTAAACGTAAATCAATTTGATTATAAATTTATGAAAAAAATTAAAAAATACTAAAGAAAAAAATAAAGACAAATTAAAATGAATTGAAAAAAAAAATTAAATACTATTTTTGTGGTTTACGTATAACGTAATATAATATATAATCTTTGAAAATAAATATGTCAATATTAAAATGATAAAAAAAAATATTAAAAAATGAGGATCGCTCATTTTTATAATCGTGTATATTAGCCAAAAAAAAATCTAACCAAATAATATTTTTTTTACTCATGACAAAAATTATTTTAATTATTTTATTCAAGTAAATTATTGCATGTTATTTTTTTCATTCACTTTTTATTTTGTAACAAAAAAACTACCAAATATTTCATATTCAATTTGTAAAACAACTATGCAGCATATGTGAACTATAAAATTTCACAAGTTTACACAGTATTTATTAACAAAACAAATAACAACTGACACATTTACTGGCAGCAGTTTCGATGTCGAAATTGGGTATAGAAAAAAATCTCGGTAACAGCAGCTTGAAATATTTTAATTTTTTATATTTGTACAGTTTCAACGTAAACCGCATAATACCAACTTGGTATTACCAAGCAAACAATCAAACATTATATACGTTTTCGTTGGAATATAACCAGCAAAAAGGAGAAAAAATAATAATTAAAAAATCAAAGATAAAACATTCGATATTTTATTGTATGCTGAATTAAATTTCCATCCGCTCAATTTCGTTAAATCCGTAGGGAAAACTTGGGGATTTAGTATTCTCTTTCCTTTGCCACTAATCCTTTTTCTATTTTTTATTAAAATTATTATCCATTTTAAAATTAATTGTCTGAAAATCCTTATTAAAATTTATTCCCACAACAATTTACTGATATCATAAAAAATAAATTAAAGATGATAATATACTTAATTACGATATTTTTTGACCGATCAAAAATTTCAATCCAGCTTTTTTATTAATCTAATTAAAAATTAAATGTTAAATTAAATGTAAAATAATATTTGTTTCATAAATACTGATAAATGTAAATGTGTAATATTAAATGTAATTCTGGATTTTTGCTCATGTATTTATAAGACCATAATAATATGTCAGTATTCGAAAAAAAAAAATTATGATTTGTAAATGTTTGTTCGAAAGTAATATTTTAAAGAACTACTGATAATTTTTCCAGAATTGTCAATAGATCTTTGATAATAATATTGTCCAATATCGAAGTCCCTCCTGTGAACTTAGCAGTAGTCAAGACCCCTAATAAATGCATGCTTTATTATTCAATATGTCATGATAAATAAACGCAAATTAAAATTTAAATCATTGTCGAAACTACCAAAAGCTGCAAACGGGTCTTTAGTCTTTTTTTTATTTTAGAAAACGGTAACGCCAATGGCACCGAATACGGGGGAATTTACGGGGACATTTATACAGGTTACGGAAAAATTTACGGTAAGTATAGTCACCATTGTGTGTGAAACCCGTAAATGTCTCCGTATTTCCCGTAAATTTCCCCGTATCGGTGCCAATAATGATTTCGTTTAGAAAAATACAAATCAATAGTGTCATTTGTTCAAGTTAGAATGAACAAATAACGAGTAATTAATAATCTTTTTTTTTCTTCTGGATAGTAATTTATTGATAATTTGATGACTTAAATTGTAAAAAAAATTATATTATTTTTCAATTAATTCATTGATGTTGTGCACATCATTTTTTAGATATTAAATGTATTAATAATAATAGTCAAAAATTCAATAAAGTCTGAGTGTTAGATTTTTAGTTCAAAAATTAACTAAATAAGTCAAATTAATTATAAAAATAATCAAGGACACAATACTGCCACAATTAAAATGAAAAACCAAAAAATTTAAAAAATAAATAAATCAAATGAAATAATATTTCAAAAAATTAAATCAAATAGTTAAAAGGTGTCCTTGTTTTATTTATTTTTCTCGTTAATGAATATTTACAATAAATAAAATATTAATTTTTATTATATTATGATGTTTTATTTGGATGAAATTATAATTGCAATGGTCAGAAAATGTAATTAATATCGTATGAGAAAAAAATTCGAAAATATTCGAGTATTTACGTCCAAAGCTACAGCTGTGATGATAATTGAACCGTAGAAAAAAAAAGAAAAATTAGATTAACAAACTAAATTGGTAAAATATTGAAAATTTAAAAAAGAAAAATATTAATATACCAAAGAAAAAATGAAAAAGTCAATCACGATTAAAACGACGAATGAAAATAGAAAAAAAAAGCTTTTAAAACTTTATAATAAATTTCTTAATTTTATAAATTGTTAAAATTATTTTTGTTAATGAAAAAAAAAAAAAAAAACATATTTGTTTGTATAAATTTTTAATTATGCATTTATTTTATTTTATAAAAATTTTATATTCAAAAAAAATTATTAAACTGGCTTGAAATTTTCTTGTTATTATTTTAATAAATTTGAAAAAAAAAAAAATAATGACAAGAAATGACGATCGTATTGCAATTATAAGCTTTATCGAAAATTAACAGTTAAATATTTTACGGTGGCGCTATTATCATGCTATACGGGAAAATTCACAGAGAAAATTTACAGTGGAAATTCGATGGTTCAATAGCTAAAATGTGTGAAAGTGTGTGGACGATTGCGCTGTGAGAAAATTTCCCGTTAATTTCTCCGTATCGATACAATAAAAACAACTTCAATTATATTCAAATAAAAATTATCAGATTGCCGTATTTTATTGCGTAACAATATCTAACCTCGTTTATGTTTTTACAAAAAATCAAATGAGATAACACAGATAAACATTTCTTTTCCCCATAATAAATTGCCAGTACACGTTTAGAATAATTTATCTGTCGTGACTAATTATTGTCAATTTTTTTTTTTAATTACTACATTGTTTAAATGGAAAAGTCACGTTTGCACAATTGAATGTAATGCATAAATCAGATTATTAAATCAACGAGAATTGAATAGTCTACTGACAGCTTAATGCCGATTGAATAATTTTTCAAATTTTTTTTATCTCCAAATGTTTCTGCTCAATTTTCAATAATTAATTTATAATCTAAATAATTATTTGTTTTAATTTTTACTTTGTTTTTATTAATTAAAAAGTATATAAAAATAATCAAATATATTTTTGAATAATAAATAACTCATGTACTCGACATACTCGAATATGATTTTATTTATTTATTATCATTTTGATAAATCAATTATAATTATCAAATTTATGTTATTATATATTTATTATGTATAGGCAAATATATGATTAAAAATGAATAACTCAATGTAATAATAATAATAAATCAAAAAAATAAAAATCGATTTAAATAAAATTGATGTACACGCGAGTCAAAGCATTGATATTGATAAAAATTTAAATGATTAAAAGACTCTGACAATGTCCAGATAATATAAATTTAATTTCTAAATATTTTTTTAAAAAATTATAAAATAATTCAAATGTCAATTTTAAATTAAATGTAATCTTAAAAAAAAAAAAAATGGGTCATCTATTTGTTTATTTATATTCATTGGTTAAAATAAAAGCAGAATGAATATTGTTTACAATTTTTATCTGGACAGTCACCGAGCTTGCATAAAATTAAAAATGAAAAAATATATTAATTATAAATTGTGTCTATAAAATTGGTTAATAAAAAAATGTATAGTGTATAATATGTGTATTAATGGAGAGGTAAATTTTTGTTTTTTAATTATTCTATAAATAAAATAAGATTAATATTGTCAACTGCAGGAAAAGAAAAAAAAATAACGCCGAAATATAAAAAACATCATAGTAAAATAGCTCGGCATGGATCGATTATTTTTGTCAAATCTCGTTTTATGTGTTTATCAACAAAAAAAATCAAATCATATTGCACCTGATTGTGTTTGCGAATGTGAAATATATGTAGATGGAAAAAAAAAAAATTAAAAACACATAAATAAGAGCGATCCTCATATAATAAATTTACAAACAAAAAAATGTGTGTAAATTTATAAACTATATGAATAGAATATACAAATTAATCTTGCCAATAAATAAGAAATAAATATTTTCAAAAATTCAAAATTGATCAATTGTATTAAATGTTAAGATACAATTGAAACAGTAATAAATAAATGATTAATATTCAATAATATATATAATAAAAAAAATATTTGTAAATAAATGTATCACTCTCTTGATTGAAAAAAAAAAAAAAAATGTAATTAAAAAAAAAAACCAGCCATTATTATTCAAGACGAGACTCATTGTAATAAGAAAAAAAAATAATTTTTAAATAAATCTATATGTGAGTTTGATTTGAATATTAAATATTCGATAAGTGTTATAAAAAAATAAACTAAAAAAATAAAAACGACATAATTAAAAAAGAATATCACTAAAAAAAAAATAATAATTTACCAAAAAAATATTCAAAAAAATGTTAAACGATAAAAAAAAAACATAAAAAATTTAGAAAAAATATCAAAAAATGTAATATCAAAGAAATATAATTTAATTTCAGTCAATAAAAAAAAAAAAAAAATCTCATTAATAATCTTAATTGATTAGAAAGTATTATTCGAATATTTATAAATCGATATATCTAAATATTTAATATGTACTGATGAAATTACTGATAAAATAAATGAAGTAAAACAATAATTATATTCGATTGATGGAAAATAAATATTTATGAAATGTAAATGCTGTCATTTACTGTAATAATATGAATTCCTAACTGATCTACATATGAATTTGGATAATATTTTTCAACAGTAATTAAGAGTGTATTAAATTAACAATCATTTATTAAATCCTATTACAATTTTCTTATTCTAGAAGCAGCAGCTGATGCAGATAAATTTTATAAATCCATTAAAAATTGACAATTACATATTTTCCTCTGTTCTTTTTTATTTATTATTATTTTCTTTTTAAATAATAATAAAGAGTTCTGCAATTAATCATTTAAAATATATACATATTTATTTTCACTCTGAGTAATAAATTTCAGTAAGTAATTAGATTCTTGTGTACACCATTTGAACACATGTAAGCTATAAACTTATGAAAGGAAATTGGAGAAATCCCATATATTTATCACAGCCATATTCATCACTTTTCCAAGGTAAACAATACATATAGTTATTTTCAACATTGTTTAAACTCAGTTGTATTTAAATTATTCATATGTACAGTGCAAGTATCAAGGATGTATGCTAAAGGAAAAGTTAACGATTGTATTTACCTACAAAAGTCAAAATATTTTACTCTGGGCATTTAACTGCCAACGCCATCAGTTGAATTTTATTGTTGGAGTGTGGTTTTTGCATGTATGTTGATTGGTTTGTGTATATCTATATATTATATAGAAGCAAAAGTTTTAGCAATTTGATTCAAAGCCAGTTGAACTAGTTTTCAAAAGGAAATTGTATGTGAGAAAATGACTTTGAATAATACGACTGTTGGTGAGAACGAGCTATCAGAATTAATGTGAAAAAGCCAGATGATATCAGTGAAGGATATACATCATGTATATCTATCTATACCAATTGCAGAGAGTATATATATCTGATTAAATAAAACTGGATATAAGAAAGACAGAGAAAGATAAGTGAGAGGATGAAATTGTAAGAGTTTAAATCAAATTAATTCTAGTTTTAGATGTGTGTCGATTGTATGATTCGTTGAAGGTTGTTTGACAAGTGATCGTGATTCGTTTTTGAAAAGTTAGAAATGACACTGAAGATTAAATAGAGAGATGAGAAAGGTATGTATATATTCAAGGGGTGAGACGAATGAAATGTATAGACTTGAGCTTAACGATCAAGATGGTAAACGTTGACTCAAGAAAGCCACCACCTGCTGCTGAATTTGCTGATGCTAGTGATGCTGACATCATTAGCATATAACCTACCCTCTCACCATACTTGAATTTATAATTTTATTTAATAAAAAAAAGTAATGAGAATTTTTTTTTTCTTTTTTTAACATTGAAACGTTAAATTAAATTACCGAGAAAATTATTTTTAATTAATTGATATTTAGAGTAAATTTTTTTATATTTTATTTTCAATATAATGATGATTTTTTTTTATTAATTTTTTTAATTAAAAGTTATATAAAAAAAACAAAAAACAAATTGAAATTTTATTTAAAAAAAAACTGATTGGATTTTTTTTTTCTTATTACAAAGTTTTTCAAATATATGGTGAATAAATTTTTTTATTTTATTTTTTGATTGAATTGAATGGAAATCATCAATACAATTAACATATGAAAATAAATATGAAAATTAATTTTCATGTAGAAGAATTTAATTTATCAATATTGTAAAATAAAAATCAGTGGATTATTTGATTTTGTCAAGAATAGAAAAGCTAACTACTTGAACATCCCTAAAGGTAAAACTTTTTCATCAAATTAAAAATCAATATTAATTCTGTTTTCATCAAGCCACGATTAAACTAAACAATTTACCATCAAATTGACTCTAAATTTTATCAGCATTTATTATGAAAATGAAATAAATTATTAAAAATTTTTTAGTGGACATTCAAAACTCTTTAACACGATATGCTTTAAAAAATCTACCACATTATTCCAATTGTAGCCTCGGGCAAGGCCGAAGGAAAGGGATGATAACAAGGAAAAAAAAAAAAATATAGCCAAAACAAGAGGTAGCTAGGATTTATGATACCAGTGAGGGTAGTTACCACTTGCCACTGACACATGTATGATTCTACAGTGTATATGCACATGTATAGTATAAATGTATGTCAACAAGCTGAAAGAGCCAATGTGTTACCATGAAACCAACCGTATGAATTCTGGAATCTGTGTTTCCAATTTCTATTTCATTGTTATATTTTTTTTATTTAAATTTTTTTTATTTTTGCACCACTATTTTTTCCCTATACTACTCTGTATACTGTTGTTGTTTATTTTTTTATTTTCAACCTATATTCTTTTCTATTTGCCTATATATTTATTTCAGTGGTTGTTGGATGTTTATTTTTTTTATTTTTACATTTATTATTTCAGTGGAAAATTGCTGGTTTCTATTTCCCACCAGAATGAAAAATGAAATTGGATAGAGGCTACACAAGAAAATGTATTCAACTATAGGTATGTTTATTTATATATATGGACAGTAGCCATATATTCATTGCCCATGGGGTAAATAGAATAAGGGTAAAATTGAATTTAAGAAAAGCACTTGTATCGCTAAGATTTCGTTTCTTTTTTTTTGTTTTCTATTATAAATCTTATCTACAAACGTCTAGGCTTTATACTATTTTCTTGAAACAATTGTTCTATAGCAAAGATTATATGAAAATAAAGATCGTGCAAAATAAAATAGACATAGTGAAAAAATAAATGTCTGGGTTTTGTTTTAATGGGTTTCTTAAGTTGACCCTCAACATGATATTAACCCTCACAAATGTCATAACTTTTTTTCTATTTTTTTAATTTTTTTTCTCTGTGTGAATTATGAGGTTATTACTAGCAAAACGTGACACAGATAAAATACTAAATCTTTATTAAGTTATTTCAAGTGTTGGAAAAAAAAATAAACAATTAACGTTGAAATATGTATATGTTAAAAAATTTCAAAAAACCCTTTTCATTGTTTTTTTTTTTTATTTTTAAAAAGAAAAATTAATTGGCTATGAAAAAATGTTATCAGAATTCGTTAGAAATCAATATTAATCAAAACGCAAAAATAAATAAAGAGCAGGAATTTTTTCGGAGTCAATTAATTTTTTTATCTTCAAATTACGTTGACCGGTTTTCAAAAAACTCAAACTAACGCGTGTGTCTACGGATGTAGTTGTTGAGGTATCAACTCAACTTTACTCATGCTTGCATGTATATATAGAAACCCTCGACAATAACCTGTCTCGGTTGAAAATAAAATATAGTGGGGATTACGTTAACATCAGTGTCATAAGATGGCTACCATCACACGTTATTGTTTATAATAAAAAATCATAACTTAAGTCAATCCATCATCACAAAAAAAATTAATTATTATTTATTATTTTCTATATTTTAAAATTATATTTATTTACTAAACATAATTGTCATTCATTGATAAAAGTGATTCAAGTTACCACGTGGTCATAAATTATATAATAAAGTTCAAAAGTGTCTGTTAAATTATATCATAACAATTAAATGTTGTTTTTTTTTTTTTTAATTTAAAAACTTTGAAAATTTATTACGTGCTTGTATTTAAACATTTGTATATACTAGTTGTGTATCTTGCAAATGATTTTCACATTTACTAAATTGAGCAAGTACATTCTACAGTGACAGGGTTATACAGGTACAGTATTATACAGTAATAATAATAATAATAATTTATATATAATTTATGAAACGTACAAGCACGTGTATCAACAAAATAGATAAACAGACATCTTCTAGTTCTACTGTTGCTGCTGTTGCTTTTATACTCAACTAAAATAAAAATACTGTTATACCGTTCACCCTGTGTAGCTGTATATATCTATATATTTCTAATTCCAAACAACCTCACTCCACTACTACTGTATCTGCTCTGTTCTATACTAAATACATACACTGTCTTTTTAACCTTTTTATTTATCTATTTTCTTATTTTACTTATACTACTCTTTAATCCTGTACTTGCATCCCCTAAAACTCAACAATTTATATTCAATGTACGAACGTCGTTGGTGCTTCTCATCGAGTGTATGAAACAACAATTTTTTTTTTTTTTTTTTTTAACCGAAACAACCCTTGCATATTATTATATATACTAAAATTTGTTTTTATCTTTCTCTATTTTACTCTACGTATTTCTTTACTCGAGGCTTTATTTTTATATCTATATGCATCTACTCTGTTTACCCAAAAATTCAAAATGCATATATCCAAGATACTTAAACCCTCTTTATATGAACGTTCTACATATTATGCCAAGTATATATAAAATTAATAACAAACGTAAATATTTAAATATTTCTATGTATAATATAAAATGTCTTTAACAAAAAAATCATATTTTAATTATTTTATTTTATTTTTTTCTTTATTTTATCATTGTTTCAATTTACTTTATTTATTTATTGTTCTATTTAATTTTATATTGTTTGTATTCGAGCTTTTTTTTTTTCTTTTTAACACACTTTATATACAAGTAAATTTTCCAAACTTTTGTAAAAAATTTTGTTGTTCGCGTTGAATATACTTTAACGTTCTTGTTATGTTGGTTCAATTTTTTTTTTTTTTTTTGGAGCGTGTCGTTTTGACGAGGGTCTGAATGCTAGTTTATACTGGCACTGTAGAAGGCACAAGAGGAAAGTAGACTATTTCTAAAAGCGCTTATATATATTTACAAGAGGGGATGAGGCCCCAAAGGCAAGCCAACTTGATTGGCACGGATGGTACATTTTAGTTTTGGACCAACGTCATCCCCTATATATACTTTTCTTTTTCTTTTACATATTTTTTTTATGCGTTATCTTACTTTGTCCTCTTTTTTTTTCAACCCTCTTAATACACAATTTTGCCTTTATGGTTTGCACATCTACCCCACTTATGGTGTATCCCTATTTTGAATATCGACGTCTAATGGAAATGCTTTTGTATTCTGTTTATTCAAATTAGCCATCAAGGAAAAAACACACAACGACAATCTATCTTGCTCTATGTACATACCTCTTCTGTTTTTTCTTTATTTATTTATTTTTTTAAATTTTTTTATGATGAAAATATTAAGCTATAGTTTTTGTATAAAAAAAAAAAAAAAACGACCCCTGACACGCATCGATATTTTTATATTTTTTTTTTCATCGTAAAAAATTTTTATATTTGAATAAAAAATTAAATTAGGCAAGTTGAAATGATATATTTTGACGATATATTAATAATTTTAAATTTACTGAGGGTAAATCAACGAAAAAAAATGGATAGGTGTATATTATATACACACAACTTTTACATCGTTGTACATCGATTACATCTGTGTCCTTAAATATATATTTTTTCAGTTTTCTTTATTTTTTTTTATTGTATCCCCGACGGCTCTTTTTTATTTCTTCCTATTAATGTTCCCTCATAAAATCACAAAAAGAAAATGAAATGATAAAAAATTATCTCTAAACGTGAATTACGAAGCATTTTATTCTCGTTTCTGTCAGTTTTATTTTTTTTTATTATTTTTTATTTTTTTTTTTTACTTGTCGTATATCTTGTGCTTCAAAAGTATTTTTTATTCTTTAAAGTTTTTTAAATTTTATTATTTATAAATTAATTTTAAATGTGAGTGGAAAAATTTATATTATATTTTTTTTATTTATTCTATCTTTGTGTGTGTGTGTTTTTTTTTTTTTTTTTTGTAAAAGAAAAAAAAAACGTAAGAATGACTGATAATGAAAGTGACTCTTATCGATCATTTGATTTAAATTGATCTCATTGGATATTTGTTTGTAAATGTGCGAAAACGACGTGGGGTGAAAGAATGATATACTTGGGGAATTGAAGAGGCGGATTTAGAGGGTTAAAGAAAATTTTTAGAGCTGGTGATGGATTACTATATACAGTTTGCAATAGCCAACTATTCAACTCTGTTGACAGATCATCTTTTTTCTCTTTTAAAATCCAAGAATAAAAAAAATAGTTTATTTATAGGAGGAATATTTACTGAAATCAGAAGTTTAAGTCAATACCATACTCATTTATTTTACGAAAATTTACATGAGTACTTTTCTAAATCAATAACATGAGTATCGAATTTAATTATTAATTCTATATAGCTATGCGTATACAAATATAATTTATTTTCGTGTGAAATGGAACAAGTTTTATGAGAGAAAAATAAAAAAATACATTTTACATGAGTGCAATTTGTCTCAAGTAACTGTAAAATATTTGTGGAATGACTTTAAAAAAAAAATAAAAATAAAAATCTACGTCAGTTTTACGAACCAAGGGTTCTTCGTTTAATTTTCTAGTTCATTAGTAAATTTGCTGACTCAACAACGACCAAACAACCAAGCAATTTTGTCACTGATAAAATATTATAAGGTTTTATATATCTATAAATTTAATTTTTTAAAAATACAATGCATTTATTAAAATATATTAAAGACATTAAATAATAAATTCAATTATATATAATCAAAAAATAAAATAAAATAAAAAATTATTAAAATTTCAAATAAGCTTAATTTTTGTTTAACTTTTGTTACTTCAATAGTTGAAAATAGCTTATTTTTTCTCAAGGGTGATAAAGTCTATTTACACTAAGTCTTAATTTTTCCTTCTTTATTTAGCTAAATTTTTATATTCTTCAAGAAAACGTGAAATAATTTCAAGTACTTGTCGGTCAGTTAAAAAGCTCATTTATATATTTTTTATTATTTAATTTATTTTTAAAATAAAAGAAAGATAATTCCTTGTCATACATTCATGAAAAAAAATCAATAATAACATAACAAAACCAAAAAAATTGTATTGTGTTTATTGATTTTTATTCAGGTTTAGCTTTAATGTTTTATTTTTTATTTATATTTTTTTTTCCTCAGTATAGCGCAGGATAATCTATAGAAGTATTGAATGGGGACACAAGGTATAATGGAATCGACACTCCGATCACGCTCACAAAATAAAAACAAAAGCGTCTATCTATCGGTAGTTCTCAGCTTTCGTTACGATTTTTATACTTTTTTTTTTTTTTACATTTTATTTTCGTATTATCTTCTCGTTAAACTCACTGACTGATAAGAGTTTTTTTGAGGATAGATGATTGTAGTTGAAAAGTGCAGAATATCTATTTAATATATATATTTAATTTATTTTTTTATTAAATACACTTGGCTTTGAACGATGAAAATAGAACTTGTATAAAGCTAAAGAATTTCATCTGTTGGGGAATTGTAAAGGATACGTGTATACAGAAAAAGTTGTCGCACATTTCACCTGTATAGACAGACATTTTTTTGTATACACACTACATAGAGCTGACACTTTCTGATGGACTTTACATCAACGTGTCTATATTGTGTGAGCTTTTGATATTAACGTGGTTACACAAATGATAAAAAAATTTTGTCGCACAAAGTGCATATGGCTATTGAGCTTCCTAATGTTAATCGAAACATCACACTCAAAAATATATATACTCTACTCAAAATCACAATTGATATTTTTTTTATTATATTTTTTTCTTCATTGATTTTATAATCGAATAAAGTTTATATATCAAATTTTGTATTTTATTATTTTTTCAATATAAAATCAATCATGTGATTTTGGTTGAAGTACTTTTTTTATTAACAAAACTTGTGCTGCATTATTTTCATAAATAAATATTAATTTGTTTTTTTTTTTTTTTTTTTTAAGAATAAATAGTTGTATAAAAAAATTTAAAAATAGTACACTTTGTGCTGAACGTAGTTATATTTATGTGTATTTAAAAGAAGGATTTTTCTGTCCAGATTTTGTTATCGGAAAAGTACTAATCCTAGACAAATCGTGCCATTCAGTATGGGTCTCTACGTATACACATTCTGGTTTTATTTTTTTATTCATGGCCGCTTTGGCGGAAAAAACCGTAAAAATAAAAAAAAGTTACAGATATATATATTAAACTTTTCACCACAATTTCTTTTTCAACATCTCTTATAGGCCAATCCTCAATGGTCTCGTCTTTACTCAACAATTATCGTATTCTAACTCACTTTATCTCAAGTCTGAAAAACTTGAAAGCCAAAGCTCCACTAAATCTACTTTTTTTTTTTTTTATATTACTTCAAATGTTGGTCCGACAGAATTTTAACATTTGGATACGATTTTAACACCCACAAGACAAATGTTTGTTTTTTTTTTTTTTTTTTCAAATAAAAATAATGTACAATAATAAAATAAATAAATTTTAAACTTTAAATATAAAATTATATTATTTAATTTTCTTAAAATTATTATTTAAATATTTTTTAGTTTAAAAAGTACTTTATCTTGAATTATCACAATTTTATTTCACTTTATTGAGCTTGAAACGTATAGATTTTATACTATCAAAATTTGCAAAAAGAAAAAATAAAAAAACTGACCGATAACGGGTAATACATATAGTTTGCTATAGAATGAATAAAGTACTCTACTATATACAAAACTTTATATATATAAAATGTGTACAGAGAAAAGAAGCTTGCACCTTTACTGTGTTTGAAATCGTTGCTGAATTATGCATGGCTTTTTTCTGATCGTAACTGAGCGATATATACTTCGGGGTCTCACGTCAAAAAAACGATAAAAAATAAAATAAGAAATTTCAAAAATAAAAGGATAGAGAAAAAGAAAAATAAAGGCGCCTTGCAAAGAAAAACCGTACACAAATGAAAGCAAAAAATTGCATTTTATATATTTTTGTATTGGGATTTTGTATATTCTATCCACGTAGTTTTTTTTACTCTTTATTTATTTATTTATTCATTTATTTATAAACGCATCATTACCAAAAAGATTTCATGCGTAATTATATAAACACACACACATAAAACATGATAGCCAATGTTGTGTAAAATATATATTTATATATTATTTCATTATATTTAAAAACAAAAAAAAATATATATAAAAAACTCGTATTTATTTCGTGATTGATCATTGTAATTGTATATTTATATTGAATTTTTTTTTTCCCGTTTCAATTAAATTAATATTACAAAATAAATGTTTACAGAAAATCCTGAAAGTTGTAAACACATTATGAATTAATAAATAACAGATTTAAATATATTATTTTGCAATATATTAATTGAAGAAATTTATGAAAATGCACGTGAATGCTTTTATTTTATTGAATTTAATTCGTGTATATTTTCAATGTTTACATTGTCATTACACTATTTTCAAATTTATTTTTTTTGTATGAAAAACGTTAAGCCCAAATATGTTTCATTGAATATTTTATTTAAATTAAAATATAGAAATTTTATCAAACACGTCGAAACCATTCTTAAAATTTATATACACATGTGAACAATGTCAATTTTCTTTTTTTCCATTTCATTTTATTACTACTCATATTTTTTATATTTTTTTCTGTTTATTTTTATATTATTTCTCGCTTTTACTTTGTTTATTTATTTCCTACTTTTTTTATGATTCAACGTGCTTTTAGAAGGATTTTATATTTGCAAAAAAAGTTCAACATATATATGTTTTAAAATATTTTATGCAACATATAAACTTATTTTTTTAAATACTCAAAAGTACGTAATATTTTTACTACAGAAAATGAAAAAATTTGATCCTTATTTAAATATTAATTCAATGCTGAATTTTTATTTTTTTTATATATATGCATCAGGGGAGATTTTACAATAATAACATACTATTATTTAAATTTTATAAATAAAAATAACATATTTAGATTTTCATCCACAGGGAAAAATGAAATTTTAAATAAATGAAGAAAAAAAATTTAGATAAAACTATGACAAATTATTGGGTTTAAAATTAAATTGGTATTTTAATGAATGATTTTTTATTATCATCATCAATCACTCGCGTTATCAGACAACACTTTTCTCCAAAACATTGTACAAAAAAAAAAAGAAGCCATGCATTATGTAAAATTTAAATTCATACCAAGTGCTGAATGTATCAAATAATGAAAAAACTTGATTACAAAAATTCCATAAAAAAACAGAACAAAAAAAAATGCAATATAAAAATATTTCGTAAAAAAAAAAATACTAGAAATGAAAAAATATAAAAATAATAATCACAATAACTTGATAAACATCCAAACATTTGTCCTTTCAGCTTAACAAGGTATATTGTATAACAAAAAAATTTCATCTGAAGTAAGTTATAGCTCACCCCTCTTTTACCTTTATGAAAAAACGTGACTTCAAGAAGCTTTTGAGTGTAAAATATTTCAGATAAAAAACTTGTGTGTGAGTAACAAAAAAAAAATAAATAAATAAATAGAGAAAATACATATAACTTGAATAATAAAAAAATATATTAATAATGAAAGTGCAAAAATAAAAACAAAGAAATAATATTTGAAAAAAGAAAAAAGGTCATTCGATCGGTGGTAAATTTCCAGAATAATATATTAATAATTAAAAGAAAGTATAATTAAATTTATTTATTTAGAATGACCTTATAATAATTGCTTATTCATCAACGAATTAATTGAATGGATATATATTTATGAACATAGGAGTGGTAAAACCAACACATCAACAACAAAAAAAAAATTGATACTTGAATAAATAAAACGTTTTCCTGTTCATGATAAGTAGAGCTAATTTACTCGTAAAGAATCGTTTTAGTTACGAGTTGCTTATTGTCTGAATACGTATAGATTACTACTTGACAATTGTATTTTTTTGTTTCCTAAATATTTTCTTTCCATTAACTCGTGGTTGTTTGTTTTTAAAAAAATTAACTGTGTGTTAAACATTGCATTAAATAATGTTGTTCATTGAATATCTTTGATGATTGAATATACACCGAAGGTAACTTGAAATCCAGTACTCACAAAGTTTAACGATCATCAGTTTCATGATTTGAAACTCCAAACGTAATTACTTAACTAACGAACACCACATGATAGACTATCGTTTAATTAGTTTCTACCTTCCAATCGAGATCGTTGCTGATTAATTTTCCATCATTTCAAGTCATCCGTAACTTGGTTTTCATAAAAGAGCCATATATAAATTCATAAAAACTATTTTAACCGAAAAGACATTCTAAATTATTATTATAAAATAAAGATTTTTTTTAAATAACAAAAAAAAATAATAAATATAAAATTGTTTAAATAATATAAATTTAATTTCAAAATTACTCAAAGTTCATCCTCAAACTTTAATAAATTTAATGATATACTTGAGAAGTAAATTTTGCGAACTTTCTAAAGAACTTGTGGGTTATTTTTATCCTACGTGTGACAACGCCAAACTTTTTATAAGCTCAAAAATTTTTCTTTTATTTTTCTAAAAGTTTATCAAATATGAAGAATATTACCTGAGTTTTTTTTTTTCCAAAAAATATCAAGTTATTAAATTGTATAATTTTTATTTTGAGATAAATTAATTTTCTTTCTTTGACTTTTATTTTATTTTATTTTTTTATTAAAAAAAATAAATAAAAAAAGAATTTTTATCAAGAAATAAAAAATTAAATGATGAAATTATATTTTGATGATGAGAATTGTATCAAAGTTAACCATGATACCAAAAATTAAAAAAAAAATAATAATAATAATTACATCACGCTTGAAAATAAAACAAGATAATTGTTGTTCCGAAAACTTGAGTTTGAAAACTTTAGCAGCATGTATAGTTTGACAATGTGCCACGTTTGCTTAAAAGCACGATGAACCACGGTTAAGCTAGACAAGCACAAGTTGTGTATATATATATAGTGTTGGTTCAACCCAACCAAAGTTGCTTGTGGCTGCCTCATTTGTATTTAAACAAACCAAACCATCTCAACAATTAAAAAATGGTTTAAAAACGAATAAAAAAAGTTATTTTGTTTATTTTTTTGTTAATCATAAAAGTCAAGATAAAATAAATAAAAAAAATAAAAAAAATGTCATTCGATATTTTATTGCTTTGGTTTTAAAAATTTTTTATTTCATCATCTACTTTGCAATCTACTTAAGATATGATTTATACTTTTAAAACTAAATGCATATACTGTCAAAGCAACTCACTGAGTGTAAGGTGCGATGAAATTGAAGATGAGAAATTTTGAGTTGATAGTAAGGGCTCTTTCAAAGTGACACACTGATGCAACACGATACAAAGATTCTATGTTCATGGTGCAGTTGCTATATTACCTTGGTTAAAATCAAAGTCTTCCAGTACTATATATATAGATATAAAAACTATAAAGTTATAAATCCACCTTGAGAAAAGTGAAGCAGTAGAAAGTGGTTTTCACTACATTCTAGTTTCTACCAGCAACAGTTCTCTGCTTTTAACTTTATATCTATATAGATCAAACGCTCATTTTTTTTTTTTTAACAAAATTTTCAATATTACAGTCTTTTATTATTTTTTCTTTTATTTATCTATTTTATTTATTTAATTTTCTTTCGTCCACCGAACCCAGATATAAATTTCCAAAAATAAATGAATAAATAACTATATGTTTATTTATTTATTTTTTGTAAAAATAATCTAATAAATATGTAGGAAATTGAATGAAAATGTGTAAGGAAGTAATTTAAAATCATGAAATTTTATAGTTTTATGATAAAAATTAAAATATTGAAAAATCAATTTAAAATAAATTTCCCTAACGTTTATATATTGATTGTTGAATGGAATGTTTGATAATCTCCGATCGGAACTCACAAGATCTCAAGAATTTTCAATATTCAAATAATATATATGTATAAACGTGCAATATATTATTTCACGACAATAGCTCAGTCAACAATAATATCGTTGAATCAATGCCAAATTAACATTTTCCTTTAATTATTATTTATAAAACCATATATAAATAAATAATAATAAAATTAAATATTTTATTATTAATGTTTGTTTTTTTAAATAAATAATAATTAATATTTTTGTATTTAAATGTTTTTTTTTTTGCTTTACAGAAATACACTTGCTGCAATTGATGTCAATTCCATTGATGCTGGTCAATGGGTCAATACTACCAAGAAATAGAATGAGATACAAATTTTTTGACCTTTTATTTTATTGACTTGTATTGATACAAATTCATTTTATTAATAAACTTGAATACTGTATTTAGTTTTACACATCTGAGCAAAATGTCATTATAGCAAAATATAAATTTTATGTTTATATGCGTAACACAGACAGTCACTAGCAGTCTTTATTAGTCAGTTGTCAGTGATACGTTTGCGTATTGTGTTGAGATTAGTGTCATTATGCAGTTAAATATATATAAAAATAAAATTTATTATTTTTAATGTCATCAAATATATTGTTTATACAAAAAATTAAAAACAATAAAGACAAATAAATAATTTATAATTGTCTTTATATATTATCAAAAACAAAAAAAAAAAAAAATCAAAATGAATAAAAACGTTGTTCTCAAGAGTGTTCGAGTAATTGACATTGAAAGTAAATATATTTAAATAATATTTTTCAATTTTCAAATAGAATATTATGTTATATTAACTGTTGAATTTTTTTTTTTAGATTATGAACCAAAAACAGAAACACCAGCTGACTATGAAACAGCAATAGCAGCAACTGGTATGAACTTGTATTTTTTTTATTGTTAATTTTCTAACTTGTTGTGTGTATTTATATATATTTTAAAAATAAAATATCAAGTGTAATTATTTTTATTGCTCATATAAATATAGGATTTGGATTATTTAACATCTTGGTAGTATTGGCTGCAATGCCAATTGCGTGGGCAGGTGCTTTCAATATGTCAACATCGGCCTTTATCTTGGCTTCAAGTGAATGCGATTTAGAATTAACATTTTTACGCAAGGGTATTCTCAACAGTATGGTATACTTTGGTAATTAAATAATCAATATTAAAAACTAAAAAAAAAAACTAAATCATATTCTATCAAAAAAAAAATCAAATAAAACTTGTCTATTCAAGTATTTTAATTTGATTTAGAAAATTAAAATATAATTATTATTTTTATTCGATATTCAGGAATGATAATGAGTCCATTTTTCTGGAGTTTTATAATGGAACGAATGAATCGTAAAGCTATTTTAATGATAGGACTTTTAATGGATGCAATGTGCAATATTCTTTGCAGTATTATTGACTCTTATTATATTTTTTTACTATTCAAATTTATATCTGGAACAATGTAAGTCTTTATAATATACATATTCATATTATGACTTGAGAAAAAAAAGTATCAATTATAATTAATTTTTACTATCATTTCCATATGTCAAATTCATTACACAATGTGTCATACATTATCACACAAGTATTAATAATTTATGAGTAAACAAAGCTTTGATAATTTACAGTGTTAGTGGGCCATACACCTTACTTGTTCCATATATCAATGAATTTCATTCGGTTAATTATCGTGCAAAATTTACAACATGCTCTGGACTTGTTTTTGGTATTGGATTTATTATTCCAGCTGGTAAGATTTATTTTATAATTAAATATTTATATATTAATATATTTTTTATTCACGTATTATTATAATTGATTCAATATTTATCAAATAGACTTGTATATGAAAAATTTTTAACCTTGAATTAAACGTACGAGTTGAATTAAATTTAAATATCAAGAAGAAAAACTGGTTCGCCTTTTACAAACAATCACCAGTTTGTACAGCACAAAAATTATAAATTAAATTTTATTTGCATTTACTTAGTTATTTACTTGATCATCATAATCATTGTGAAGGTTAATTATTCAATCAACAACTTTATTATGTGATTCAAGTGATAAATATAATGACAAAGGTGACTGTTTTATTTTTACAGCTTTAGCTGTTATTGTAACACCTCAAAATTGGACAATTGAAATATTTAATTATGTCTTTTTATCATGGAGAATATATCTTATGATATGTACACTACCATCAATCATTGGGATTTTAACAATGAGTTTACTTCCTGAAAGTCCAAAACGTCTTATTGAAGATGGAAATACATCAAGTGCTCATGATTTATTAAAACGAATTTATCAAATAAATAATTGGGAATCAAAACACATGTATCCAGTAAGGAAAATTAATTATTATTAAAGAAAAATAGCTGATTTTATTTAAAATAAAAATTTAACCAATTTATTTTTTACTTTAAATTAGATAAATAAATTAAAAGAGGATTATTTTGAAGACAAAAAAGCACCAAGTTTTATACCAGAAATATCACAATCATGGAATAATTTAAAATCACTATTTTCAAAACCACATCTAGGAATATTTTTATTAATTAATATTCTACATTTTGGAAGTATGCTCGCGTATGTAAAAAAAAAAAAGAAAAATAAAGTTCAATTAAAAATATATTATTCATATTTTTTTTTTATGATAGATCTATGTAAATTAAAATAATGAAAACTTTTACAGATTCAACACGATGAGATTATGGGTGCCCCAGATTTATCAGATAATAAGTAATTTTGATAGTTCAACATGGGAGTGGTCAAAAGGATGGCCAACCACATGTGACTATCTGGCAATGGCAATCATTCCCAATAAATCCAATTCAACGATTTATTCAAATCCCAATTGTGTTCAGGTACAATAAATTTTATATATAAATTATTATATATATATATATATTATTATAAACATTAATTATTAATTTTTTTTTTGTTACAGTGGAAAATAAATCCGTCAGTTTATGTTAACTCAACTTTAATTGCAAGCTCAGCAATTGGTTTTTCATTTTTATTTGCTTTATTTTATACAACGAGACAACGTAAACGTGGAGTAATGTGTAAATATATATTTTATTAAAAGTTAATTTTGCTTTATAAAAATAATAATAATATTTTATTAAATAATTATTTTGTTAATTTAAAAAAAAAAATGTATTATTTTTTATAGTTTTTTGCTTTGTCATTGGGATACTCTGTGGTTTTGGAACAAATTGGGGTGGCTATGTACCCTGGATGTTAACACAAGCTGCAATAGTTGTTGTTACAGGGAGAACAACAGCAAATATAATTATGTCTGTTAACAACAATATCATTCCACAAAACTTGAGGTAAATTATATCCCTTTTCAATAACAATTTATTTTACCTTACTAAACAATTTAAATTTAATTAAAGCATGTCGTTCGATTATTTTGAAATACTATTAAACCCTTTCAATACAAGTGTTAATTAATTTATCACCTTATTTAATCAAATTTAATTTTGTTATTTTTATACAGAACTACTGCAACAACTTTTGTTACAAATATTGGTAGTTTTGGAAGTATAATAGGAAATTTGGGTTTTTCATGGCTTTTGGATTTCAGTTGTTTGACTGGATTTTTATCAATAGCTATAATTTTATCAGGTAAATTAATATTGTTATTTTTAATAATTGAAATCATTCTAATTGCTTTTATTTTATTTTTTTGTTAAATAGTTTGTTTATTGCTATCAGTATTTATTCTTCAACCAGAAAAAAACAAGATAAAAAATAAAAAACAAAGTTCAACAGTACCGTGAGCTGGATTTTTTAGATGGAATAATTTTTAAAAAATGATTATGACAGTTGGTTGATGTCTGTTATTATCTATTTGGTTTGTTTGTCTTATAAATCAACAAAACAAACAGAGGGTGATGTTAATTTTTTTTATATTTTAAGCCTTTTTTAAACAAGTTATTAAAGACTTTATAAAGTGTTTTTCGCCACAAGTGTGTAAACAGAAGAAAAAAAAAAAAAACAAATTGAAATACAATTAAGACTGGTGGATTCATTCGACATATTTTTTTTCTATCGGAATTTAAAATTCAACTTGTGTTAAAGTGAATAGGGATTGAAAAACTTTTATGCTAATTAATTATAGTAATTTAAGTAGTAGGAAAAAAAGAGACTGTAGATTTTATGAACGATTGAAATTAGTATTTGTGTATATATAGTTGGTTATTTGAACTCTTGATAAATGTACAAAGTACCAGAGTATAAGATATATATATGTTGTTTTAGATATCAAATGCTTATCTTAATTAACAAACTTTGATATTGTAGTTTCTACAATCTTGATTGAATTGTAATTAATATTGAAATTTAATGAGTATTTTATTAATTTTTATGATGCTTGCCAAGTTTTTTTTTTTAAATACTGAATGAATAATTTTTAATTTTTAAACTTTTCATCAAGCCATCATCAAATTTCATTATTAATTAAAATTACTAAAATTTCGTTAATTAAAAAAATATGATAAACTCTAGATAAATAAAAAAAAACCTCTAGGAAAATTGATATAATTATAAATTAATTTATATTTCAAATGAAAAATAAATTTATACTCAATCAACAAAAAGCCAGTCAACAGAGCTATTTGTATTTGGTTTTTTTTTTTTGTTACGAGCCGATTCACATAGAGATGAATTAAATTAAAAATAAAAAGTCTGATGTAAAAAAAAAATCTTTCATAAAATAAAATAAATAATAAAATGGATAAAAAAAATTATTTCTTGAATAAACGCCAGGTTAACTAATAAATAAATAAAAAATAATAAATTCAAAAAGAAAAATACTGTATAAATTGAAATATAATAAATATTATAATATTATTATTAATAATAAATAAATATCAAATATTTATCGGCAGCGAAGGTGCACATAAGTAAATGCAAGGTACAACGGAATTAGATCTTTTTGAAAAATTAGCGCGCTTATTTATCGAACATGGCGATTGAAACATGCCATCTATCGGATATAATTCTTAAAGAATATTTTTTTCTCTATTTATTTGTCTGTCTCTTTTTTGTTTTCTGTCTCTGTTTGTGTCTATCTATCCCATTTTTTTTCTCCCTCTCTTTCAATATAGGCAAATATTTATCAATTTCACAGAAAAAAAAAATTGTTAATTGAGATAATGATAAATATATCAATTGCAACATTGATGACCATTTTCCGATATTATTTAATTATTTTTTTTTTTAAGAAAATCGAATAATTAATTACTAATATTGAGCAAATAAAAATGCCGCCAACGCCATAATATTTAGACAAATAAAATCGAATTATTTGTCATCGCCAAACGTAAATAAAATAAAAAAAAATTGCAATGAAATAAAAGCGTAACTTAATAAAATGAATTAATATTTTTTCAAAGCAATTTTAAACGCAAAAAAAATCTCCACAAAATGTACACGAAAAATAAAATTTAAAAAAACAGAAAAAAATGAAAAATAAATTTTGAGACGCAGTTTAGTTGGCGGCCATTTTTCACGACGCTTAGAAAACCAAAGCCAAATTTTATACCGCAAAAATATTGTGTCACCAAAAAATTGTTGATACAGTAATTAATTAAACAGCGTTAAAAATTTATTTTTGATGAATAAAATGATTGTTATGAATTTATGAATGAAAAATGAACAATACCATAATGTAACAGGAAACAGATATGCATACAACAGGCTCAACACAGGGACTTGACTTCATGACAAATATGTTACACTCAAATTGTAGCAGAGACATCTAAATTATCTAAATAAAATTATAACACAATAAAAAAATAGAAATTAGATATATAAAATTAGTTTAATGGCATTCCAAATGATAATAAATGAATAAAAAATAAATTTCCAAAATTAATTATTGGCATGACGCCGTATGGCGGCCATTTTGATTGACAAAAAATAATCCACAAAAATACTAATTTAATAACTTTTCAATCAATAAATATTAAATATAATATATTATAAAGAGTTGGAAATTTATTTTTTAATTAATAAAATAATAAAAAATGATATATGACAGAAAAAAATGTACCAGAAAAAACAGATATAAAGGAGCCCAAAAAAAAAGCCGGTTAAACACAAGCGTCCACACTAGAATCACACATACAACTACGCAGGGAGCCGTACTGTAGCCCCGCGGGGTACAAGGGGAAACAATCGCTTGCCCTTTTTGCTCTTGGTTGTACATCGACGAACCGAGCTGAGCCGAGCACGTCCGAGAGCGGACATCTTGATTCTAACTTGATGCTCTCTATTGGTAATTAATGAAAGCTAAAAATAATTTTAAAAAAAATAAAAATTATTGAAAATATTTTGATGCTTAATTATTTAATAATAATTAATTATAACTATAATTACAATTTTATTTATAATAAAATTGTTGTCTTTTTGCTTTTGTTTATTAACTGATTTTCTAATAGAAAAATAACAATTAGAAAATTCCTACAAATAATTTGAATTATTGAATTTTTTGTTTTTAATATTTTTAAATTAATTTATTTTTGATATTTGGACATGTAGATTTTGTCCACAATATATTGGCAATTATTATTATACGCAATATTAAGTGCCACGATAAAGAAACAATAATAAATGAATAAAGAAAAAGGGGAATCCCAGGAAATATCATACGCCCCAGAATCATAATTTTTCTGGTTGGACTGATCATTCAACATTCAGCTATCAAGCAACAAACATGTAAGTTTCGAATTATTTTATCCTTATAAAAATAAAAGCTAATTAATTCATTTCAATTATTGCACATTGATAATTATTTAACTATTTTTTTTTCAATTAAAATATTTTGTAATATTAAAAAATCATTTGATTGAGTACACTAATTTTTCAACTTTTTGTTTTTGTTTTTTTTTTTTTTGTGGTAATCTTATAAAAGATAAAAATAAATTTTCTACGACTTTAATTTAATTTAGTTTTTGCTTTTGAAATATAAAAAATAAATCAAATTTATTTAACAATAATTGAATTATTAATTGTGTATTTACGACTCTTGTGTTAGTTTATAAATTAAAATAAATTATGGCTTGGTTTCTTGGCTAATTAGTAATTCTTCTAGAATAAATATAAATTATAAAAATTATTCATTAATTATAAATTATAAAATGCATCATTGTTAAATTTTAACTTGAAAAATTAAACGTATTACGTGCAAAATAAATTATATTTATAAAAGCTAATAATAAAAATTTTATATTAGCACTGTGTGTTTATTATTTAGTCAAGAACAAAAGCCATATTCAGATAACGTAGTTTCAAGAACTGATGATAAAGCACAGTTTCATGTGACATAAAAAAATACCACGATAATATATATTTCCTTTCATCTTGAAATATAAGTAAATGCTTACCAATAAATAATTAATTATTTATAACTTTCAGATATCAAAACGAATAACTAGTATCACCGATTATACTAATCATCACCATGGTATCAAGTAAAGCAAGTTTTTGTATGGTCGTCATGATGGTGATTTTGTTGTCAACTCATACCAGTGATGCTGGACCAATTGGTGCTGGAATATGTTATGCAGGATGTGCTGCTCTGGTTGGAGCATGTTTTGCTGCTGCTGGATTTACATTTGGCACTGTACCAGGTGCTATTATTGCAGCAACACCAGCACTTGCTGGTTGCAATGCAGCTTTTGCAGCATGTGAAGCTGCATGTGTCGCAGCCCTCATTGCTCCAACACCATAAAAAAAAATACATTTAATCAAACAATACATTATATACTATTAAATTTTGAGAAAAAAAAAAAAAAAAGAGTTAAAACTCATTGCTCATATTTTTTCATGTCACTTTGTATCTTCAATAATGAAGAATTAAAAAATAAATAAAATTTAATCATTAATCACAAGCTATGTAATCAGTAATTTTGATTAAAAATATAACTTTGTTTATTAAAAAAAAAAACAATAATTATAATAATTCATTTCTTGTGTTAAAATTGTGCTCAAACTTTTTTAGATTTTTTTGTTGGCTCTAAACCATCACCATACTCAGATGTATTCAACATTCTAGATCGTTTTAAAAGATGTGACTTATTTCCAGAATTTCCTGATCCACGTGATTGCTGTTGTTGCTGTTGTTTTTGTTGTTGATTAGGTGGTCTCTTTGAAGGTCGTTCATTTGACAAACGATTATTATGCTCAACTTTTGATGAGTTTGTTTCACGAAGTGTCTTACCAATACCACCAATTTTTTGTGGTGGATCTCTCAATGCAAAACTTTTTGCATAATGACCAAGATGAAGCTCTTTTCGATTGAAAATATCACGCATATCACGAGGATAGCTAGAGTAAAATCGTACCCAAGATACATAAGCTGTAAAAAAAAATATTTTAATCAAACTGTCAGTTCAAATGTTTTTAAAGATGATGAGGTAAAATAAATTAGTATAATATAATAATCTTACCTCTACAAGCTTTATCGTGAAACTTTCTATTATCAATAACAAGATTTTCAAATTTATTTTGTAAATCAGTTGCTGCAGCTTGTACTGTATTTTGTCTTGAAAGCGGTCCTATCAATTTGTCTAATATGTCATCCATATTTTCTTGTTTAATTCGTATTCTTCTTGACTCAAGCATACGAATAAAATCAATTTCTGGAGGTGTAAGAAATATAATTGCTGTACCAGCTGAACCAGCACGAGCAGTACGACCAATACGATGTACATAATCACGAGCTGATAGTGGACCAGTGTATTGTATAACAGTATCAACTTTTGGCATGTCTAAACCACGAGCAGCAACATCCTAAAAACCCAATTTATTTTTATAAAATATTCAATAAGTTAATCTGAAAATTAATATTATTGATTGTTTTTTTTACGTACAGTACAAAATAAAACTCCACTTCGTGCATTTCTAAATGTTTTAAAGACATCTGTTCGATCTTTTTGACTCATGCTTCCATGTAACTTGAAAAATTCAACATCAACAAGAGGATTTGAATCTTCATCATCAGCATCTTGTGGTTTACCAAGTACTGATGACATTATTTCAGTATAATAATCAACCATATCTTGTGTTGCAACAAAAACAAGCATTTTATGTTGTCCAGAATCCTGTAAATAATATTTAAAAAAAATTAACATATCTCTTATTTTAAAATTAATTAATGTCAATAATAATTTAACAAAAATTACCTGACACTTGCCAGCAATGTAAGCACTCAATGTGACCATTCTTAATTTTGGTGGTGTTACAACATAAGTTTGTATGACACTTTGTGGTACTACTAAATCTTCATTAATATCACCTATATTACCACCAACATTTTTTAAATTATCCTCAGCAGCATCAACAAATATTGGATTTGTCATTGTAAGACCAGCAAGTTTTTCAACAGCATTTGTTAATGTTGCAGATAATAATATAGTTTGTCTTGCAGATATTTCTTTTTTAACTTCAGTAGCTTCAATTTTTTCTTCTTCAACAACTTGACTTGTTTTTTTAATTAATTTTTTATTTCTCATTGGTAATTCTTGTGTTTCATCATCACTGTCTGTACCAGAATGATACTCTTGCTTTTGTTCATCAATTTCTGATGTTTTTTCTTCTTCAACTTCGTCTTTAACTTCAATTTTTTCTTCTTTTTCTTCTTCATCATCATTATCATCATTAAATACAGTTTTTTTATTTTGTCTCAACATTAACATTGGATCATAGCCATTTGATGATACTGAACTACTACCATCAGTATTTTTAAGTGCTGATACTATTTCAGATATGTCTTTTTCATATCCCATGTCAAGCATACGATCAGCTTCATCAAGAACAAAATATTTAACATCATTAAGTTTTAAAGC
This sequence comes from Aphidius gifuensis, assembly GCF_014905175.1. Lineage (NCBI taxonomy): Eukaryota > Metazoa > Arthropoda > Insecta > Hymenoptera > Braconidae > Aphidius > Aphidius gifuensis. Next base: position 25,954,505 of record NC_057788.1, read on the forward strand.
TTCAGTATGTTTAATATGATCTAACAATCTACCAGGTGTTGCAACTAATATTGTACAACCCCGACGTAATCTTGCTTTTTCAGCTTTTCTTTTTTCACCACCAACTAAATAACCAGGTACAATCCAAGTAAAAGACTTGATAAGTTTTAAAAAACACTCGTATGTTTGTAGAGCCAATTCACGTGTTGGAACAATAACCAAAGCTTTTAAACCACTATCTCGCATTAATTTGGGACGTATTTTATGTAAAAATTCAACGATAGGTAATGCATATGTTAATGTTTTACCAGAACCAGTTTGTGAACGTACCAAAATATCTTTACCTGATAATATTTGTGGTATTGCTTTTTGTTGTACAGTTGTCATGTTAGTTATTTCCATATTTTGTTTTAAATTTGATATCATAAATGGATGTATATCAAGATCATCAAAATTCTTTTTAGTAAATACTAATTCACTGACTGGCTTAACAAGTCGTTGTCCAATGTTTGGTACATCTGGATTATTACCAAATAATGATGATATTTTACCAGCTGATTTATGAGGATTTGATTTAAAATTATTTACCTTTCCTGAATCATTAAATTTTGGTGTATTTTTTGACATATTAACATGTTTTGGCCTAGTGTCTGGTGCATCTGGACTATCATCAACTGATTTATCAGTAGTTGTAGCTGATTTATCATTAATTGGAGCTGATTTATCATTATTTGGAGGTGATTTATCATTATTTGGAGCTGATTTATTAGCTGAATCAGGATGGATTAACTTGGTACATGGCTTTGGTGATTCACCAGGTTTTTGTGGTCTTATTGGCAAATACTTTTGTCTAACTTTTGATCCACTTGAATTATTATTACCTTTTAAAGATGTTTTTTTACCAGCTGATTTATAAGGATTTAACCTCGAACGTGCCTTTTTTATATCACTGGCATTTGGTGGACCTGTTGATACATTTATACATATATCCATGACGCTTAAATTTATTGATCACTTAATTTATTATTAATTTTTTTTTTACACTATATTATTTATATTTTAAAGTCTATTGTTGTAAACAATAAAAACACGTGGTGACTTGCTTACAATTGGGTGTCGTGGTGCAAAGTGCCACCGTGACTTGATCAAAGCGCGCTGGCCAAGATAATCGCCATACTTTTTTTTTAATAAAAGCGCTGAAATTTAAAACAAGAAATAAAAATAAATCAACAAAGTATTTTTTTTTTTTTTATTAATATATTGAATTAATTATTTTTATTAATTAATATCTTATTATTGACAAGTTCTTATGCTATAATTTTACAAATGGTCATAATAATTATTAGTTCATTTATTGATATATGTATAAAATATTAATATAAATATAAAATAATTTTTTTGTTATACACATTATGTCAGTCATTAATTTATACAAGTTTTTTTTGTTCTTTTAAAAGAAAGAAAAATATGTACATGATAAAAATATTTAAATAAATATTTTATAATTCTTATTATTCAATTGATTTAAATTATGAATAAAATATCTTTTTTTTTTGTTTTTATATTTACTATTATAATTAAATAGTTTGTCGTAAGAATTTTATATTATTTTAATGTCATAAAATTGTTTATATTTATGTTTTTTTTTTTATCCTACTGGCTAACTCTACTCTGAAAAAAATATATCGTCTTGTACGAAAAATATATATAAATAATATATTTGTTTTTTTTTTTTGTTTAACTAACTTATTTGACTTTTAGAAAAATATATTTTCTTTTATAAAATATATACATATATATATTTGTTTACTTTTGAATTTAATAAATAAATATATTGATGAAAAAAAAATCATTTATATCAATAATATACGATTGTTATTACAATCAGCAAAAAGAATTTTACCACTTGGTGTAAGTGCAACGCCTGTTGGATAATTTATTTTATCACTACCTGAACCAATTGATGTATCAAATTTCCATACAAGTGTACCATCTCGATCCAATATTTGTATTTTATTACCTCGTGATTCCGTGACGATAATATGACCACTATCATCAACAATAATACCTTGTGGTCTTAAAAATGTGATTTCATCATTTTCAAGTACTTGAGCTGATGAAAAATCATAACTAATAACCACAATTTTGTTATTGTTAAAATCAGTCATAACAACATTACCATCACGATTAAATGCAACACCACGTGGTAAATCAAAGAATAGACGAGTTTCTTTTGTTCCACCGTAGCCAAATTCTCTTAAAAATAGACCCTCTGAATTAAATAATTGAATACGATTATTTCGTGTATCTGATATGACCATTTCACAATTATCATTAACAGCAACATCCCATGGATAATGGAATTGTCCAGGTCCTGAGCCTTGTTCACCAAAAGTTAATATAAAATCACCATCAAGTGTCATTATTTGAACACGATGATTTTCTTTATCGACAATAATTAAACGTTGATTTACATCAACAGCAAGACCAGCTGGTGTCTTGAATTGACCTGGAAGACTACCATGCTCACCAAACTTTTTAAAGACAGTTCCATCTTCAAGAAATACTATTATACGATGATTAGTTCTATCACAAACAATAATTTGTCCATCTTTGTTGACTGTTACACCCCATGGACGACACAACAAGCTTTCAAAAGAATCATCATCAAGAACATCTTTTTTTGAATCAATAATAGTAGAAAATTCAGTTGTTTTTGTAAAATCAGGTCTAACAATAACTGGAAATTCACAGCCTGATATTGGTCTACCACGTGGTGCAATTATTTTTTCTTTATGATGCTCTTGCTTAATTACTTGTTGCTCTTCATTTATTATTTTTTGTTCATGGTGTATTATTTGTATCTCTTGGTGTAGTATTTGTTTCTTTTTATGTATTACTCGTTGCTCTTGGTGTATCACTTGTTTATCATGATGATTAGCTTTCAAGGCTTTTTTTTTTAAGTTCTGTTTTCGACTTAATAATGGCCTTGGATGTTCCACATGATCACCATTCAACAATTCAGTATTTTTTAGGCTTTTTTGAGAATTAACAGGCCAATTTGAATGAATAGCACGTGGATGACGATTTCCTTTCTGTGTAATCAAAAAAAAAAAATTCAAATTATCAACAAATTAATTTATATAAACAATAAAATAAAATAAGCAAAAAAAAAAATGTATGTACCTCAATAAAAGCAGTTTGATTGGTTGGCAATATTGGCTGTGGACGATGAATATATCTTGGAGCAATTTGATGAAATTTTAAAGTTAAATCTTCCGTATATTCATCAGGTGAACGACAATATTGTTGGCTATCTGTATTGTTATTTTGAAGCCAATTATTAAAAGTTGTTTGATCGTTAACTGGTGATGTTTCTGGTGATGTTTCTGCTGATGTTGTTGGTGAATTTCCAACCGAATTTATTTCGACATAATTAGATCTGTACCAGGTCCTGTTCACAAACTTTTTTTTTCCACACGAGGATGATTGAGAATTTGTAAAATTTTCCAAAAATCTCAATTTTAAACGCAATTGTTCGTTATTAAAATGTTGATGATTCATTTTAATTTCTATAAATAAATAAAAATTAATTAATTATTAAACAAGGATAATTTATATTGTTTTTTAAAAAAAAAAAAAGATTCAACTCAATGTTGTTAAAAATCAACAAAATTATATTCCAGAAAATTCCAGGTTTCAGTATAAATAATAAAATAAAAAATATTACCTTTTTAAATGATCACGTGAAATTAGTTTTGTTGGTGAATAAAATAGTTTAAAACAATTAAAAATTTTATTAATTTACTTTGAATTATAAAAGATTAATTAAAGTCATGGAAAATATAAAATTATTCGGTTGGTTTTACAATCAGCAGATTGTGGTGTGTTCTCCAAGGATTTCCAAACAGAACTGCAATCAACCAAAAGTTTTCCAGTATTCTCACAAAAAAAGAGGGGATGTAAAATATATTTTTAATAATATATTAACAACGTGTTGAAAATTTTGTAAAATTAGTCATGCATGTTTGCAAAATGTTTTTATAAATTGTTGTTATTTACACATTAAAATTCTGAGTAATTTTCATTTTGTATTAATATACACAACAAAGAAAAATTTTAAAATCAAATGATTTTTAGAAAAATTATTTATTTATCATGTAAACAACATGAATATTTTTTTTCAAATATATAAAATGCTGTATTAATATTTTGTTGAATTTATTTTTATTTTGAATTTAATAATTATCATATTTTAAAAATGAAAATGAATGAAAATTTACAAAATAAAAATACTGAATTATAAATATCGACGACTATTTAAGATTCAAAAATAAAATAAATAAATTCTAATTCAACACAGTCAGTTGTACAAGTTGGTGGCAAAATTTTGTCTTGTCTAAACTGCATCATCTTTTTTTTAATTGTTAATTTTTTAAGAATTAAAAATGGATTTACCTGTTCCTCTAACCCGTGGAATATTACTGGCAAGTTTAACTATTATTTATTTAAAAATTAAACATAAAAACAATAGTTGTTTATATTAATTTGAATTAATTATTTTTTTTCCTCTGTTTAGAAATTAAAGAGGGAAGATCCTTCGGTGTCTGGAGTAACACCAATTCTTCAAGTATTAGTAAGTCTCAAATTATTATTCTGTTGAATTAAATATTATGATATTGTTTAACAATTAAATTTATTTTATTTTCAGGAAATTACACAAATTACTCGATCATCTTATTTACTCGTTGTATCAGATCAAGAAACAACTGCATTTGCAAAATTAGAAGTAGATCCAGATACATATTTAAATACAATAACTCCAAGTTCAATAATTGAATTGGTTAAATATAAACCTTGCTGGGGTGAGAAAAAAGCAAAGTGAGTATTTGTTTTTGGCATTTAATTTTAAATTTAATTATTAATTATTTTTTTAAATATAAATTAAATTATTGTTTGTTTTTTTTTTTTTGCTTGTATGTTTTGATAGATTCACATTGGTGATTGCTGAATTTATTGTTTTGTCACCTGGACAAACTAATACTAAAGTTGTTAATATAAAATGTGATTCAAGTGGATCTGATACGGTTGTTGATTCTGATGCTCCTTCAGTATCAAATGGAACTGATATGACAATTGACTCCGATGAGGACTTTGAAGATTATTTTGATGACTAATCAAATGTATTAACAATCACGTTATACTATCATTGTATAAAAAATTATTATTACCAGGACTAAACACTTTTTCAAATAGAACAAAAAAAAATTGTTTCTCATTATGCTACGACTTGATGTATTTTTTATATCATAAAATTTCTAAATTTTAATTTTTCAACAGTAAAATTAATATCATAAAATTTGTATTATTTTAAATTTTTCAACAATTTTTAAATTTTTAATTTTCAAAATTATAACTTGGGCAATCTGTTTTTCTGTATGTATAAAGATGAAAAAAAAAAAAGCAATACAATTATTGTAAAAACCATGATAAATAAAAGAAATAATTTTTTTGTACTTTAACAATTGAATTTATTTTAATATTACACAACATTACAAAAATTAGTCGATCATATTATTTAATTAAATATTATATTACTATTATAATATGGTAACTTATTTATTTATTTGTTCTTGATAAATCATATTTTTAAAAACAACAAAAGCAAAAAAAAAGTCAACTGATTAACTTGTAATTAATAATGATAGATAATGAAATAATAAAAAATAACTTTATATCAAATGGTATTTACCAAACGATACATACTGTTTTGAGTCATGTTTTGTCCTTGACTCTAACTAATTGCTCCAATAAATAAATACATAAAAATGTAATTACTTACTTGTTTTTATTTGTCATTTTATAGAAAGTAAAGAGTCGAGCCAAGTTTTGAATTTGGTTCACAGTGAATTCCTTCAGCAGCCAACTTGACAAGTTTACGTGCAAATTGTAAGGGACCAGGTAGATGCCAAATTCCACTACAGTTGAAATTCATAAACATCAAGCGAAATGTTAACAATTGCATTTTGTCAGGTTGAAGAGCCACATTGTCATGAATGACATTAAACAATGTAGGTGTAGCTGATCCATTTCTAACTGTTTTTCCACTTATATAAAAATCATATTTTGTTGGGCACGTTATAATATCATCAACAACAGTACCAAGTGGTGGATTAACAGCTCGTCCAAAACATTCAGTGAAAAAATGTGTGTTTACTTTTTTATTAACAACAACATATGCCATTGGAATGTCATCTTTTGGTAATTTATATAAATCAGCAAGTTTAAGTTGTATTTGAGAAATTTCATTTAGAAAAATATTAGTTATTTGTTCTTCTTGCACACTAATTCTGTATATAATAATTTTTTCAGGAAGAGCACCATTTATTTCATGGAATTTATGCAAAGCAGCAGTAATATTAATTACAAAATTATTTATCAAACCAATGTCATCAGTGTGAGTTGATACTTTAGAAATAAAACGTCCCATATGTTTGTCAAGTGATGCAACCATTGCACTGAAAAATCTATCTGGTTGACTTGTATCACGACGACTCTCAAATCCAATTATCATCAAGCTATTTAATGGTATATGAACACTCCAAGGAGAACCACCAATTTTACAATTCATTTGTATTGCAACTTTTGTTGCAATCATTGGCATACTATTTGGCTTGAAGCATCTTGATGAAACCAACTGATTGGGTACTGAATGATCAACGCAACATTTTTTTTTAATTGCTGAATAAACATCAGAAGAATCTTCAGGTATAACACAAAACATCAATTGAGGATTTGTGTGACTTAAATATTTATCAATTTCATTGCTGTAACTTTGTGGTGAATCTTTGATAATCTCAATGTAATGAGGCTCACGAACTTGAAAGTTGTTGAGTGATTGTTGTAAACACGAAATAAATCCTCGAACATTTTTGGCCAATCTTTTTGGCACAATTATAACCCAATTATTAAGTAATACAGGACGAAAAAGGCCATGAACTTTCAATTGACTCGTCCAATTTAAATTTGGATCCAATCCCGATACTTCAACAGTCAAATTATTGGCAAAAATAATTTTACTGTCTGGTAAAATACGACCAGGGATAGTAACAAGTTGTTGATCTAATTGTAAATTCCATTTAGTAAGCTCTGCAACAGCTGATGGATTTTCATTAAAACGCTTACTGATGGCAATTATTTTTTGAGCATAAGATTCAACTGGTATACGTGATCGTTCAGCCAAAGCTTCCATAAGTTTAGAATCACTTTTCATTGTATCAGATAAACCTATTGCTCGACAAAGTTCAGGTACTAAATAGACAATGTCATCAGATCTAATAGGATTATGTTCACTTGAACGAGTGACCAACAAAGGCTGCTTCAAATCATTAATTAAAATATTATTTTTTGTTTGATAATACTCCAAGAAAGTAACATCTTGTTCTTCTTGAATTTTTGACTGAAATTTTGATAATGGTGTCATTGAAAAGTCAATATCATAAATTTTGTATGATTTATCATTGTAATCAACCCAAACAGTTGTACCAATCATCTCAGCTTTACAAGCAGCCTCAAAATTTTCAAAGCCATATGTTTCCTTGATGCGATTCAAAGTCATGAGCATGTTTTCTTTTCTAACAATCTTGTATGTTATGTCGGCAAACATCAGCACATCTTGTTCATGTTGACAAATTGATGTGTTGTATCCAGGCCACAGTTCAATATTGTGTTCATTAATATCAGTTTTCAAGTGTAAATCAAAAATATTTTCACCAACAAACAATAGATTGAGATGGATAAAAGCTTTTTTTAATAAAACATTAAAAAACTGTGTGTAAATGGGATCTAATTTTTCAAGTGTGTCAATGAATTGAATAGAAATTTTAATTGACTGTTTATCTGTTTGACGAACACCAGACAGTTCAGTTAAATCATTTGGTAAACGTTGATTTGAATACATGACGGTACCATTAAATACATATCCACCAAATTTCTTTTGATGAAGTCCAATCAATGCTTTACGTATAGCAATAGAATTTTCTTCTGGCTCAAAATTAACATGATACTTATGAAGACACCAGTCTGGAGCTGCTATCAGTTTTAAATAATTTGCTCTCAACGTGATGGGTTTTCCACTGATTCCTTTTTTTGATTCAATCCATTGTGATGGACGAGTCATGATATCACATTTATTTTTATTCTCGTCACTGTCATTATCTTGATTATCGTTGTTATTGTTAATAACTTCAGTTTGCATTGGTTCAGATTGCATTGATTCAGATTGCATTGATTCAGATTGCATTGGTTCAGGTGATGTATCAGTTTTTATAATCGTTTCATCGCTCTGCAAAATATAAAATTTAAATAAATAATATTCAGCTTAAAGTTTAATTAACACAAGACTTTTTATTGTGACTGTAAAACTTACAAGTTCTGCTGGACATTCATCTGACGAGGTTTGTAATTGTCCTGGACGTCGAGCAGCCCATTGAGCAGCTGGACCTGCTGCAGCATGTGGTAATGGTCTAATATTTCTTAATGTTTCTAGCTTCAGAGGACGTATTCCACGAGCTCGACCTCTGCCTATTTTTGCAGTACATTCCATCATATTTATCTGTAATAAATTTATTAATTATTTTATATACTAATAATAAAAATATATTATTTAACTAGCCAAATAACATACTAAAAGAAAAAACTTTTGACAAAATAAAAAAAAGTATATCAAGATAACACACTATCTATATCTCGTTGAATATAAACAAAAAAAAAAAAAACAAAAAGTTAACAATGACAATGACCAAAATGTACACTATGTATTTGGAGTGTATCAGGATAAAAAAATAAAAAATAAATTATCAATGTTTATTGTGTAAACCAGCGTGAAAAAATGACTAAATTACAAAAAAAAGAAAAAAAAAAAAAGTAAAATTTACAGTACCACAACACACGCATACACACACACGGTTGCCTTTGTGCTTTGAACAAAACCGCCAAATAAAAATATAAAACGTAATATAAAAAATAATTTATTTATTGCTTGACACTTCGACTAACCTTGTTAATTTATCAATTAAGATAACTGTCTATGAATATTATTAAAACACTGTTTAATTTTTAACAACAATCAACTAATTTTTTATGAAAATGGAAACAAATGAAGCATGTGAATAATGAATAACAATCATATGACAAGAAAAGGGAGCGGAGGGAAACTAAAAAAGACAGAGAACAACAGAGAATAACTTTCTCTTTCTTTCTTGGAAATTATCAAATTGACCAATGATGTCATTTGATTTTATGAACCAATCAACTGTTGTTTTCCGTTTTCCTGAATAATTTAAAATTTAAATTTAGAAGAATTTATTTATTTATTTATAAACTTTCATTATAATATTACATTTATCATATCAATTTTAGTACATATTATCTTTTTACATGAATTTATTTTATTTTTTTTTCATTATTAAATTATTAAGCTGTTCGTATTTTAACAATTTTGACGTACTCGTACTAATGCATCTGTTGCAACACCACTATTACGTAAAGCTTCTAATGCACGTGCATGATGTTCATGTGAAAGTTCTGGTGTTCGTGAATTAATCCAAGCCATCTGAAGAAAGCTGTTGAAAAATAATTATTTTTCAAATATTAAATTGTAGATCAACAATATAAGGACACGTTAAAAAATATATATTTTAAAAATTACCCATGGTCACCAAAAGGAAAGCCCCCGGCTAATACGACAAAGTTTTCATAATCGGTGTCTAAAACGTATATTGTAGCGAGATTAATATTAATTAAATATAAAGGAAATTTAAACTCAAACACTGCAGCTCTTTTTTGTGTGCCTGTTGTCAATACTTTGTAATCTTTTCCTGAACTGAAATAATTATTTAATTATTATATTATATTTCTATAATAATTTTAAATAATTTTTTAATTAATAAATAAATACTTACAAAGAACCTGTTTCACTGAATAATAAGCTAACTGTTGATTGATTTTCGTCTACCATAACTTTGGCACGTGAACATCTTACAGCAAGTTCGAAAATATTTGGAATTCTTTCATATTCATACCAATATCCGGCGAACTTTAAAAAATATGAAATTAAATAAAATATACAAATGACAATAATAAATCGATAAAAAAATATATAAATAAATAAAATATACCCTTGTTAAATTCAAGTAGTCCATTGGTTTGAAATGTGGTCGTTGTAAAACAGACAATTGTGCCATGGAATTGGCAGCAAATAATGACAATAAGCAGAAAATCAAAAACATGATTTATATTCTTAATTAATTATTGATAATAAGTAAAAAGAAATTTTGGACTGTGATAATTTTAAAAAATCCTTGTCTTATATATATACAAAACTCTATAAATTTCTTAAGATTAGCAATGATTGAATTAAAATATTATAAACAGCTGTGTAAAATTTTGACAGGAAAAATAAACATTACATTAAATGATCTGTCTCATTGATTTTTGATAAGCTTTTAGTACATGCTTTTAACTGTATCTTCAAGCATTAAAAAATATTAAAAATTATAATTATTTTCTTCTTCAATAAATAAATATGATTTGGCACATATATTTTGATTTCAACAATATATTGTACTAATAATGATGAGCTTTTATAATTATATACATTGATATCGATATTTAATTCAAGTGTTTGTTCACTTGCACAACGGCCATATAAAAAAGAGCTGTTTAATCAATTAAGTTAATATTAATTAATAATTATATGTATTTATGTCAATGATTTTTAAAAATATAAATTATTCAAGCAAGTGGTATTTTATATACAAGGTTTTTCATTTAAAAAAATATTGATCAATTTTAATAATTAAATGAATATTTTTTTTTTCAACAATAAATTATATAAATAACATTTTATGTATTAATTCTTCTGACAAATTTAATCAATGCTTTATAAATTTTTCATATTTTATTTTCACAATAATATTCTATTTTTTTTAAATTATATGTAATTATTAAGTTGTCACTTGTAGTTGAATATGTTTTAACATCCTTGAGGTACTCGCACTAATTCATTTGTATCAATACCACTATTACTCAATGCCCACAATGCACGTTCACGATATTCAGATGCAAGCACTGGTGTTCTTGAATTAACCCATGCAAATGTTATATAGCTGTTGAAAAAATTATTTTTTAAATATTAAATTGTAGGCCAAAAACACGTTAATTAAAATATATATTTTTTAAAATTACCTATTGCCACCTAAAGGAAATCCACCGGCTAATACGATAAAGTTTTCATAATCGGTGTCTAAAACGTATATTGTACCGAGATTAATACTGATGAGATATAAAGGAAATTTAAAATCAAATACTGCTGCTGTTTGACCTCTTTTTTGTGTTCCTGTTGTCAGTACTTTGTAATCTTTTCCAGAACTTAAAATAATTATTTAATTAATAAATTATGTTTGTACAATAATTTTAAATAATTTTTAATTAATAAAAAAAATACTTACAAAGAACCTGTTTCACTAAAAAGTAGACTAACTGTTCCTTTTTTTTCACCTACAATAACTTTGGCACGAGAACATGTTACACCAACTTCATAAACATTTGGAATTCTTAAATTTTCATACCATTCGCCAGCAATCTAAATGAATTTAAGATATTAAATAAAATATATAAATGAAAAAAAAATTTATTTATTAAATAATCTAGTAGAAAATAATACCCTTGATAAATTAAAACTTTCAATTGGTTGGAAATCAGGTCGTTGTAAAACAAATACTTGTGCCATGGAATTAGCAGCAAATAATGACAATAAGCAGAAAATCAAAAACATGATTTGTATTCTCAATTGATTATTAATAAAAAGTCAAAGAAAAAATGAACTGTGATCAATTACAAAAAATTTATGGCTTTATATATGAAAAGAAAATGATATTATTCCTCAATAAATTTTTAAGAAATCAAAGGACATATTATAACAATATTAAAAAATTTTAACAGGTGGAAAAAATATTATTGAATCGTCTGCCTGGTTGATATTTGATAAGCTTATTTTCAAACATTTATTTATTTATTTATTTCTTGAATTAATGTTAAGCAACAGTGAATGTGATTTATCACTTTTATATCATTTGTCATTATTACTTAAACAATAAAAATTAATAAAAATAATCACCAATAAAATGGGAGGATAACGGTTGGAAATTAAAATAATAAATCAATTTATAATAAAATGCATAGAAATTATTGTTATAATTTATTTTTATTTGTTTTTTTTTTCCATCAGTATTATTTGATAGTAAAATCAGTCTTTGTATTTTTTTTTTTACATAAATTAATACAAGCAGTTCCAAGCAGATTCTGGTTGGCCACCATCAAATGACGAGTTCATCTCAATTTGTGAATATTTTCCACAAGATATCTTTCCTTCAGCCAGGCTCCGATCTAATTAAAAAAATAACATTAATCTATGAAACTTAAAAAAGAAATTAATTCGTTTTTATTTTAATCTCAAATAATTTTGTTTTTATTTGTAGCTAAGGAAAAGATGATGATAATATAGTAGCTTCTAAGTTATTCATCAGGAATTTCAAAAACTCATTATAACTTACTCCAATAAAAAAAATAAAAAATAAAAATCCTACTATTTCGATTCATTTCCTATAGTAAATGGGCTTGCGGCTGTCTCACGTTTTAATGATTCGGCATGCTCGCAATTATTAGCTTTCTTTCACTCTTGTCGCATTTTTTTTATGGGTGAATATCAATGTCGAAACTACAAAAAAAAAAAATAAAAAAAAAATAACGCTGTATAATGGTGAATAACACACACTGGCTCAAATTGAAGAAAAACCATTATAAAACCTAAAGAAAAAATATCACACATGTTAACTTTATTTTTATTTTTCGTTCATAATGATATTGTCACGCTTTGTCTCATTATGTTTTCTAGCATCTCAATAGGAAGAATAAATTTAAAAATGAAAAAATAATTAACAAAATAAAAAAGCCAAAGAGAAAATACTGTTTTAATTCGAACGATAATATTGCATCGCCAGATTTATCATTGACTAAATGTCAAATTCGCAAAAAAGAAAACTAACAAATGAGACAAACGACTCTACACTCGCATTGAATTGTTTATTGATAAAAATAAAAATAAAAAATAAACGACAGTGAAATAAAATAATGGCTTCTGTTTATGATTCATTAGATCCATACGTTTTTTTTTTTTTTTTATCAATCTTGCGCTCCAATTTTACAGTCATATAAAAAGATACAGTAGCTGATAAAAAAAAAGAAATTAAAATTAATTAATTCTCGTTTACATTGCACATGACCAAAGATGTTAAATATTTATGTTAAAAAAAAAAAAGAAAATTAATTTACTGAAAATAATTATTGACAATGAGTAAAAGGAATAAGATTCATTACCTTATTTTTTTATGTATGCGTGGTGATTGTGGAAATAAAAATAAATCGATGGTACAAGTATACATTCACAAATTAAATTTAAGTTTCTTACAATTTATATTTATTATTACTGTTTTTTTTTTTTTGCTCCATAAAATAAATAGTAAAACAACCGAAACGCTTGCACATGTGAATATTTTTTCTATTTATTTGTATGCTCTTTTTACTATTGATAGAAAATACATGTACAAAATTTTGATATTAATTTTATTGATATATTATTTATAATAATAAACTTTTATATTACTTGAAAACTTTTTTTTATTATTTGTTTTTTTTTTATTATTAAATTCAAACACTTAACACATTTTTTTTTTAAGATTCTTACAATATTTATTGGAATAAACGAAAAAAATTAAATGGAAAGAAATGGTATTTAAATCCCATCATTTACACAAAAAAAAAAAAAAAAAAAAACACAACTATTACAAGGTATAAATATATTGAAATGTTTTTATTTTTTTTTTTTTCTCATTTTTTTATTTCTAATCTACATGCAATTATATCATTCTATAATGAGGTCTGATTTATTTAATCTATAATATACTCTTGCCTCTTTGTCGAAATGAGAAAAAAAAAAAATTCGATTACTTTTTTTTTTTATACAATAAAATTAAGAAAAACACAAGACCCATTATAATTTTTTACAACTCAAAATTGAAAAAAAAAAATAATAAACAAAATAATAATAGTAATAATAATAATTAACACGGAATTTAATCAATTTTTAAAAATTTTCTTTTTCAATCAAATATATAAACATCTGACAATTTATTATTATTTTTTATTAATTTATTAATAATCTGTATTTTTAACTTTCTTGTTTATTTCATTTTTCAATTTAAATTTATATTTTTAAATATATTTATAGATTATCATCTATATTAACGAATGTTGACCAAACTTACTTTAGAGTTACCTTAAACGCTACTCAATAAAAATTGAATGAGGGTGCTTTGTTTTATTATTATTTTTTGTTTTAAATATTTTATTACTTATAAATCGTTTTGTATATATATAAATATATCCGTGAGATATATCATTAATCCGTGAGAGCATGTACACACTGTGTGCTGGGATACATTCTGGTTGACCCAGAGCACTCCATGAATCGGGGGCGGGACGATTAGGACGTGTAGATCGGCGGTAAATCCTCCATATATTTTTATTTTATATTTTTTTTATTGTTTGTTTATTCTCACTCGTGTTATTCGTTATTGACGCAATATTATTTGTCGCATTCTCGCATCTGCTGGCAACACTGTTTGTATGCCGGAAACGATGCGCGATTTTTTTTTTATTACATTTTGTTTTTTTTGCGTATTTAATTATTTTTTGAGGGGTACACGCATTAGTACCTCGTTGGCATCGCGTCTGCCGGACCTGGGAAGCTAAAATATCAAAAAATAAGATAACAATCATAACGCTTTTCTATGTTTTTTTTTTGTTCAACTTAATTATTGTGTGTCGTGACTAGTAAAGATTGATTTGTTTATTTGTTTTTTCTTTTTGTTTATGGCGCAAGTTACGTGATTAATGACAATTAGTTGAAATAAATTAATTAAATATTTGAATTTATATTTTATGCTCACAATGTATGAGATGTAACGCTGTTTTTTAACTATCGAAAATCAAATTTTATACCAACCAACGAATTACTACACTTAGCGATGCATTTCTCGAGACTTTTTTTTATTTTTTTGTTGTTGAAAAAAAATAATAAATAAATACGCAATAATAAGACGCTCGCAAATTAATTAAATTAACGCTATTTTAGGAGTTTGATAAATCTCAAAAATAAAAAAGAAAAAAAAAACAAAACATTGAAATAATAAATTTGCTAAATTAAATTTATAAATAAATATCGTGAATTATTTTGATAAATATTAACAGTCGTTACACCTTATACTCTGAATAAATAAATGAAAATTAAATTTTATATTTATTTTTCATAGAGCCAATGAACAAAATACTATCGAATTCGCAATGCCGAAAAACTTGGTTATTTTTGTCGCCGCATTGGACTAATATATGAAATGAAATACGATAAAAAATAAATAAAATTAATGACTATGAAATTTTATTAAAACTTACCGGCCACCACCACCACGAGCAGGGCCGTATGATTCTGGTCTGTCATATCCTTCAGCAGCATAGCTATTGGAAAAAAAAAAAAAAAAAAAACAACACAAATATTAAATAAGAAAATAAAATATAATAACTCTTTTCTTGCTTGAGTATTGATTAAAATTTACCCAGTGCCAGCTTGTGAATATCCACTAGTTGCAACAGCAGGTCTTCGACTGTACATATCTGTTTGAGCACCAGGACCAGCTCCATAACTAGTTGGTGCACCAGTATTGTAATTTTGTACAGCAGCACTTAGTGGTCTTGCCATTGGTGCACTATAAATAATAAAATTTAAATGTCAACATTTACTTAACATAATTTAAAATAATTATATTAATTTATTTACCTAGTTTCTCCATAACCACCTGTACCATAAGCAGCAGCAGCTGGTGCAGCACCACCACCACCACCACCACCACCATTTCTTATTGGTCCAGCAGCAACAGCAGCAGCAGCTGCAGCAGCACGATCATAATCATTTCTTTGTGCGTATGGATCTACAGCACGTCCAGCACCATATCCATCAGTACGTCCATAATCAGCAGGACCTGGTGCACCACGACCATAGTCACCTCCCATACCTTGATCTAATAAATTCAAAAAAATAATATTAATTATCAAGTTTATTTTTATATATTTAAATGATAAAAAAAAATAATAATTAATTTGTTCCTTTTGAAATCGACCATATAAACATTTGTCACTTCACATGGTGTCTGTTCAAGGATACCGTTTGATGTTGCTCAATACTGTTATAAAACAGTTATTTTACCAATTTGTAAATCATTAACAAACTGTAAAATTATTAAGCTTCATTAAATTATTTAATTGTTATCATTTAAATAATAATCAACGATTGGAAAATAGAGGAAAAATAATTTACAAGTACCAAGGATCGAACTGGCAACTGTAGGACCAGTGTCGAGTGCTCTATTATGTGAGCCACGACGAGCTGTCAGCTACAGGAAATTTAAAAATAATCAAGTAAAAAAAAACAACTTACAATTTCCATAATCAGCACGTCCACTTGGATCAGCATAACGTCCATAATCATTTGCTCTTCCATAATCACCACCTGATGCTCCATAACCACCACCAGCTCCATATCCTCCCATATTTTGACCAGAATTGTAACCACCTCCCATATTTTGTCCATAACCACCACGATTACCATATCCACCACCATGACCATAATCATTGCCTCCACGATTTCCACTATAATCTCCACCACCTCTATTACCATAATCTTGATATCCACCACCACCGCCACCACCACCACCACCTCCACCACTACGACGATCATTATATGGACCAGGACGATCACGACCACCACCACGTCCACCTCTCATTGGTCCACCACGTCTGTCATCTCTTCTACCACCTGGACCACCACCACGTGATTTACCAGTTGATTGTTCAACATTTATCGTTGCACCTTTGAAATTTGAATTATGAAGTGCTTTTATTGCTGTTGCAGCATCTTCTTCACGTGCCATATGAACAAAACCATAATGATTCATAACATCACACTCAGTTACTTCACCAAAGCGTACAAATAATTGACGAAGTTCATCACTACGACAATTTTCAGGTAAACGACCCACGAAGATTTTAGTTTTCCTCTGTAAAATTTAAATAAAAACAATTGGTTATTTAAACATCAAGTATTTTTAATAATAATTTTATTTCATGTTTTATCAATTTGTTAACATCAACAAAATACAAAACATAAAGAGCTAATTATTAATCAATGTTTCAATTAATAAATTGAATTATTATGAATGCTATTCATAAAGACAACTCACCGGCATATTGGAGGAAACCATTTTCTGTAAACAAAAACAAAAACAACAATAAATATTTATTTACTATGTGTACATCAATATTTTTAAAATAGGTCAAGTCAATAGTCAGGGTTGTTGATGTTGATGTTGTTGTTATTGATAACGTAAAATGCTATTTGTACATTAGTTTATAAATTATTAATTATTTGTTTGTTATAATCATTATGTAATATTTTATATTATCAATGTGTCAGAACATGTCAGAGTAATTATTTTATTTTGTTTTTATTTTAATACTCCATTATCAGTTAACTTGTTTGTTTGTTTTTTTTTTCCAATATATAAAACTGTTTGAATAAACTTAATTTTTTTTATTTTTTTTTTTTTTTTGTACTATGATGAGTCAATTCATTAATTGGCTTATCTTGCTCCGAAAAAATAAATAAAAATATTGTCTCAAATTTAACACTCAAGGTCTTCAAAGCTCCAAAAATAAAAATCATCAATTAATAAAAATGAAATAAATAATTTTAAAATAACTAACTACATAATTAACAATAAATATGTATAATTTATAAAACAAAAAAATTCATTGAAAAATTGCCGGTATTTAGTGGGTGCTCTGTTTGGTGACGCATAATGATAACGTTGAAAAAAAAAATATCACAATTATCACCCAGATTGTATATGACTCTAATTAAATTTTATAACACAACAAAAAACTGTTTACTTAATAAATAAAAATACTTACGTTATTGGACGACGTGATTGGAATTTATAAATAAAACAAACGTTGACAAATTTTTTGTTTTAAAGAATGAAAAAAATACAAGATGACGAGGATGGAAATGGCGTCGTCAGGGCGGCGAAGCCAAATGTTGACGTGGTGGGGAAATTTGTGTACATGAAAAAGCGGCCAAAAGAAATACAAAACTGTCGCTACATTAATTAGCCGGCTTCACCTTTATAATTGTTTATTACGGCTGATTACGGCCATCTTGGATTTATTCATAACATATACTTAGATATTTTTTAACCAAACAAATCAAAACAAATTAATCATTGTACTTGGTTTATAATTTTAATTAACTGCCAAAAAGCTTAATCTGCCCAAACTGTGTCATTTTGTGTGTGTTGTACAAAAGAGAGAAAAAAAAATAAGGAATAAAAATTAAAAAATGGCGATGACTGAAGCAACAATCTCTGGTGATCCCAGGTGATCCCCAGATCCAGAGAATGATGTCTAAACAATTACGACAAAAAGCTTAGGAATTTTTATCATCAAGAAAAAAGGCAAATAATCTTGAGGAAATAGTATCACAATGGGATGTAAGTAGATCAATACATTATACTCAACATCATGAGAAGATTCAACTGAACCCATTTGTTATACAAGTAAACTAATTATTTTTAAATCTTCACAACTAGGAATCAAATGTATCATATATTCTGGCAGTAGAAATGATCTTTATGGAAGTATTGAGACGTGGTGATATGTATTTGGAACAAACAATTAATCTAACAATATCTGGTAAGTAACAAAGAAAACAACAAATGAAAAATAATTCTAAAACTTAATGAGTTTTCTTGCTTTTTGTATCAACAGAACCAAAACCAGAGATCCAATATATTATGTAGTTAAAAAGTGGTTATTCTGAAGTATGGGAAAAAATTATTGTCACTTATTGAAAATGGTAAATTTGAAATTCAACAACAAGCATTGTCAACGTGTTTTAAATTAATGGGTGAAGAAGGTAAATCACCAATTGAACCAGTTGGAAAATTAAGTTATTATTTTCCACTTCATCGTTTAAAGCCATTACTCAGAAAAATTGTATCACCAGATCGTGATAATACACTATTAATATCACGACATCTTGAAATAAATGATTATAAAGATTCATTATATTTTACATGGAGAAGTTTGCCACAATTAACACCAAAATTTCAATCAAAAGAAAATTTTATGAAAAATTTACTTGCATTAATTGATAAAATACCATTACCAAATGATAATGATAAAAAACAAGAATATGATAATGATGATGATAAAATATTATGTGGTCCACAAAATGTATGTGGTGGTTTTGTTTGGGATCAATCATCAGCAAAACGTTTATTAAATAAAGTATGGTCATGTATAATGCAATGGGAATTATCACCAAAAATACATAAACAATTATTAATTGTATTACTTGAACGTGTTATGCTACATCTTGAAAAACCAGTATTATTAACTGATTTTTTAATGAATTCACTTGATTGTGATGGAACAATAAGTCTTCTTGCATCACAAGGTGTATTTATACTTGTTACAAAACATAATTTAGAATATCCAAATATATTTAAAAAATTATATTCAATGTTTGAGCCAGAAATATTTCATACAAAGTATAAAGTGCGTTTATTTTATTTGGCTGATAAATTTTTAAGTTCAACACATTTACCTGAATCACTTGTTGCTGCATTTGCTAAAAGACTTGGACGTTTAACTCTTGTTGCACCACCAGAAGATATACTTGTCATATTGCTGTTTATAAATGAAAAGAATTATCTATTGTTTATTTAAATAGATATACACATTATTTTTTAATTTGTTTCATGTGTAATCAATGTTGAGTGATGAACAATTATAATATCGATACAGTTCTTATATAAAATAAATAGCACATTTTGATATTAAACAAACACAGTGTGTGATAATATTGATATAATTTGTATCACAATTACAACAGCAATAATTTGTATGGTTTTTTTTTTTTTTTTTTTTAAAGTAATTATTTTGTATCAAAATCATTTGTATTGATTGATAAAAATAAAAAAAAAATTTAGTTTAATAATAAGTTGTTTATATTTTCATTAAATACATAATTATTTTCTTCTTTTTTCTTTTCGCAGTAAAAAAAAAAAGCGAAGGCACCATTATAGGCAAATTTTTTTTTCAAGTAAAAATAATTAAAATATATATGATTTTCCTTCGTTTTCCCTTTTTTTTTATCTATACAATTGTAATGAAAAAAAATTATCCTAATTTAAAAATTGATATTATTTAACAAGGTATGTACACTGGTTTTTGAAAATGATGAAATGGTTTACCTTTACCAAGATAACCAAGTATTAAATATTTTTTTCCTCTTACTGTAATATAATCACCATGTGTTTTTGGTTTATTTGTTGATACTGATGCTTGAATTGTTGGTTTTGATTGATTTTTTTGTTGATTTTGATAATTATTTGAGGTATTATTGCTGGTGCTGCTGGTTCTGGTGCTGGTGGTGGTGGTACTATTGATATATTGTTTATTAAACTACTTGGATTTAATACTAAATTATCAACTTGATAATTTGTTTGTTGTTTTTTAATTGTACCAAGTGTGTTTGATGGAGGATGCTGATTATCCGGCATTATTCCGGCATTTCTCCGTTTTTGGCCCATTTCCGGAGAAATTACTCCGGCATAAGGTAATATTGTTGCCAGTATATCAAGAAGTTTTATACAAACTTTTAGATATTTTTATTAATTATTTACTGAGTTATTAATTTAATAACAAATTCAGAAGCACCGTTAAGGCTTCACATGCGTGATTGTCCGCTCCTTCTCCCGCGAACGCCTATGCTCGCGCGTTCGTATATCCATTAAATACAAACGATATACGCGCTATTTGTTGTTAAATTAATAACTCAGTAAATAATTAATAAAAATATCTAAAAGTTTGTATAAAACTTCTTGATATACTGCTTAACAATATTGCCGCTGACAAGTTACTCAATTTTTAAATTTCTCCGACTCTTTTTTCATTCAAAGTTTGACAAATATTGAATTTTTCATTGGTAAAACACAATAAATAAAAAAAATTAAAAAATATAAATAAATAAATTTTTTAATGTTACTGTTGCCATCGCTAGTCTATAATAAAGCTACAGTCAAATTTTCAAGTCAATTTATTAATTTTTAAAGAAGTTGTCACGAGTTATATGTTTAAAAAAAAGTATTTTTTTTAAAAAAAAAAATTTTTTTTTTATTTTTTATCTCATTAACTAATTATTATAAAAAAAAAAATTATTTAAACAAAAATGTGTATTTTTCAATTTTATAGATGACTGTATTTTTTATTTTTTTTATTTTTCAATTTTAATTTTCAACTTAAACAACGTCGCTTTTTCTTGTCTTCGAGCGCGGAGCGTGTTACTGTATCCGGACCCTCAATTGATATTATTTAACAAGCTATGTACACTGGTTTTTGAAAATGATGAAATGGTTTACCTTTACCAAGATAACCAAGTATTAAATATTTTTTTCATCTTACTGTAATATAATCACCATGTGTTTTTGGTTTATTTGTTGATACTGATGCTTGAATTGTTGGTTTTGATTGATTTTTTTGTTGATTTTGATAATTATTTGAGGTATTATTGCTGGTGCTGCTGGTTCTGGTGCTGGTGGTGGTGGTACTATTGATATATTGTTTATTAAACTACTTGGATTTAATACTGAATTATCAACTTGATAATTTGTTTGTTGTTTTTTAATTGTACCAAGTGTGTTTGATGGAGGATGCTGATTATCCGGCATTATTCCGGCATTTCTCCGTTTTTGGCCCATTTCCGGAGAAATTACTCCGGCATAAGGTTGATGGCGGAGCAAATATTCCGGCATAAAAGTAGTGGGAGATTAATTTTTTCGACATTAATCTCATGCCGGAGTAATTTCTCCGGAAATGGGCCAAAAACGGAGTGTCGAAGAAAGCCGGAGTAATGGCGGAGAAATATTTCCACCAGGGTTTGTAGTATTTTTTGATGATGTTGTTGTTGTTGTTGTTGTTGTTGTTGTTGTTGTTGTTGTTGTTGTTGTTGTTGTTCCATTATCAATGATAAAGGTATAAAAATAATATTACAATAAATAATTTTTATACTCATGAGTGCACTTATTAGTTCGTTGACAGCTGTAAATATTATGTATGAATATTTTAAGATTTTTGGATTTTCAATCGCTTTATCTGGATATTTTTTATTATAGCAATTGCTCGTTTGCGATTTTGCTCGTGTGTATTTGTTACCGTCAAACTTGTCAACAAATGCCAATAAATCTTTTGATGAATTAATAGTATATTTCGTTACAAGTGCCCACTCAGTGAGTGTGCTCTCAACGAATTCGGAGGGGCAAGCATAACATTCGTTGAGAGCACACTCTCTGATATACTATTTTGAGGTTTGAGTTTTTTTCGTATGTGTTTACGTCGCTTTAAAATTCGGGTATATACTAAGGTTTTCCTGCATATTTTTCACACTTTTCACACTTTTCACTCATCTTGATTGTTCTAGTATTTTTTTAATGTTGAATTTGGTAAAAATATTTTGTTGAATTTATCATATAAATACTCACTGGTGACAAATGAACGTTAATTCATAATATTTGAATTTTTTTACATCCAAAATTGGATGCAAAACAGCACCTTTATTATATGTAGTACTGAGTTTTGTTTTGCATGTTTTATAGCAGAAATTATCAATATCGTTAACGTGTTTGAAGCATGCATCTGAAGAATCGAACTCTATTATTTCTGGTGGTCTCAGGTTTAAAGTTTTACGCAAATTTCTCACTCTCGTACAAAAAATTCTGATACTGCCCTTTAATTCTTCAACTCTTTCTTGTAATTGTTTTATCAATTTCCTTTCTTGATGTTGACATCTTATTTTATATTTTTCTGAAGTTTTAGTTATTGTTTGCAGAACCTCCACCGTTCATCAATTCGGCAATTAAAAAATAGTTTTTTCCTTTTTCCCTTTTTGCAGAACCTCCACCGTCCTTCCATTCGGAAATTTAAAAATCGTTTTATCTTTTTTACGTTTTTTGACCTGCCAAGACTTGATCAGACTTGATTAGACTTGGCCAGGATCAAAGAACAACCTGCACCGTCCTTCAATTCGGCAATTTAAAAGCTGCTGATTCATTATTAAGTATGTCGAATCTTTCTTTCCAGTATGCTGCTGCTGTTGATGATGACCCTTGTGAAAACCCGGGAAAGAATCAAATAGATCTAAATAGATGTGTCGTTGCCGTAGATCTGCCCATCAAGCGCATCTATATAGATCTACTCAACCGACTAAACTATAGTAAAATATGATTGGATGATGTAGATCAACGCAGATCTACATAGATTGATTCGGATCTATGGTATAGCATTCATAGGCAGCCCACATCTAAATATTAATATTTAGAAATATTAATATTAATATTTCTCCGCGATTAATCCGAATTTCGCCCAAATTGACCCATGTGGAGAAATGAGTGGAGAAAAATATCAAATTTTTTTTCCGAATTTTCTCCGAATCGACTTGGGAGGAGAAACGTTCGGAAATATTTTTCCACGATGACAATACGCGGAGAAACATGCGAAAGAAATAATTTTACCGTGGAGAAATTTTTTACGAACTTTCTCCGAATCGACTTGGGTGGAGAAACGTTCGGAAATATTTCTCCGCGATAAAAAGACGCGGAGAAACGTGCTGGTGCTGTTGGTGCTGGTACCAGTACGTACTATTGATATATTTTAATACTGGATTTATTTTTTGTTGTTTTGTAGTATTTTTTGATAATGTTGTTGATGTTGTTGTTGTTGCTATTGTTGTTGTTCCATCATCAATGATGATGATATTATCATTATCACTTGAATGAATAACTGCCCTAGTAGAAATATTTCTCCGCCATTACTCCGGCTTTCTTCGGCATCACTCCGTGTTTGGCCCATTTCCGGAGAAATTACTCCGCGGCATGAGATTATAAATGTCGAAAAAATTAATCTGCCGCTACTTTCATGCCGGAATATTTTCTCCGCTATCAATCTCATGCCGGAATAATTTCTCTGCCATCAACCTCATGCCGGAATAATTTCTTCGGAAATGGGCCAAAAACAGAGAAATGCCGGAATAATGCCGGAGTAATGCCGGAGTAATATTTCCACCAGAGTGTTGTAGAATTTTTTGATGATGATGTTGTTGTCGTTTCATTATTATCATCATCATCATCATCATCATCATCATCATCATGACTTAAACTACTGACGTCAGTACTGCAGACCATGGTCTTGTAGTCGTTTTAGATGATGTTGTTGCTGCTGTTGTTGTTGTTGTTTTAACATTATCATCATCATGATCAGCCTTGCTGTGCATATGAGTAATATCAGATGTTATTAAAATGTATCCATTTCTTTCCTCATTCAACTTAGCTGTCATTATTACTGGGCATATTTCTTCCGGGGAGCTGTGATCTATCGAGCTATGTGAGCTATCTGGATCCAGAATAGGTTTATCAGGGTTTTTTTTGTTGTAGCGTTTGATGGTCTCAGTTTTTGCTCTTGTATACTTGTGACCATCAAATTTATCAATAAATAATAATAAATCAGCTGATGATGTATGTATGGATTTCTGGTTCTTTGTTTTTCTTAATTTTTTTACGACGATCCACAATTCGTGAATACAATTTTACATCCCTCATTTTGCACAGTATTTTTTTTTAGATTTTTTTATTATTAATAAAAGTTATGAATAAAAATAAATAGTAAGTTTTCTGATGAATTAAAAAAAAAATTTTGAGGTACCTACGTTTGAGTTTTTTTCATAATGCACAATATTCTGATGCTCCCCTTTATCTCTTCAATAACTTCTGTTAGATGTTTTATTTGTTGGTTTTTTTGATCAATTGTTATTGTTTTGTTATTTAATTGATCCTTTAAAACAATTATTTGGCGTTTATGTTTCATCAATTTATTTTCAAGTTCCTGGCATGTTATGTTAGATTTTTCTGAAGTTTTAGTTATTGTTTTAATTGTTTCATTTAAAGCTGCTGATTCATCATTAAAAATGTCAAATCTTTCTTTCTAGTATGCTGTTGCTGCTGATACCATGGGATCTTTTAAACTCGGATGATGACCCTGGTGAAAATATTTCTCCGCGATTTCTCCTGAATTTCTCCGCGTTTACTCCAAATTTCTCCGTGATTAATCCGAATTTCTCCCAAATTGACCCATGTGGAGAAATGAGTCGAGAAAAATATCAAATTTTTTTTTCGAATTTTCTCCGAATCGACTTGGGTGGAGAAACGTTCGGAAATATTTTTCCACGATGACAATACGCGGAGAAACATGCGAAAGAAATAATTTCACCGTGGAAAAATTTTTTACGAATTTTCTCCGAATCTACTTGGGTGGAGAAACGTTCGGAAATATTTCTCCGCGATAAAAAGACGCGGAGAAACGTGTAAAAAAAAGTTTTACCACAGAAAATATGTGTGAAATATTTAAAAAACCTACGTTGAGGTTTATTAATAAGTAACATCTGTTTATTATTATGAGGGGTATAAATAATGGAATAAGCAATAGTTTTAATAATAATTTAATTTAATAATAATTTATTGATAATTTATATTAATGATTAATATTAATAATTTATTAATTTAATTTAATAATAATTTATTTCATTTGTTTTTTAAATTTGGTATATTATTAAAATGTAATAATTAATTTAACTGTAATATATTATTAAAATGATTATTATTAAATAGATGGCAGTATATTGTGGATATTGTGGCGGTCCTCAAGCCCAAACTTGCGCCTCTGCTGGCTAACTTCGAAAATTATTTATATATTTTTTTATCAACTAAATGACTTTTTAATGAAATAATATTTAGTGTAAAGTGTTCAATAAAATGGCAAAAACTCAACATCTTAAATATTGTTTCGTTATTTAATTAACCCAATTTATAATAATTATTAATTAATTAACAAATAGTAAATTGACACTCATTTACCAACAAATACACCAAAATATGAATTTTATAAAATAATACGCGGATCATGCGCACTTGTAGGGTAATACCCCACATTTGACATTTCTGAAATCCAAAATGGCCGCGCCTTTGTTAGAGTAAAAATGTGTGTCGTGACTTTTTACACTTATTTTTGCAATAATAATTGTTAAATAATTATAAATTGTTCTTAAATCGATTAATTAAATTTTTCTGAACCGATTGTGATATAATTTATTGTGAACTTTTGTGAATTTTGACCAAAATTAATGGACCTGTCAATGACGTTGGAGCTGATAGAAGTAGCTATTTATTTGTTGAATAATAGACAAATGGTATGTAAATTTCATGTTATTTCATTATTATTAATTATTTAGTGCATCAACGAACATAATTACGTGATTTTTTATCAATAATTATGCATAAAAAAAATTAACTACTCGAGGTTAAGCTGTCATTGTTTACAAAAATAAAGAGATTATCATTTTATTTATAAATTTTTATAAATATTTGTTATATATAACATTGCTGTAGCATCCTTGTTGTATAATAGTCGTTTTTTTATTAACAACGATCAGAAAATTATAAAATATTTCAATATTAATTTTCCATTGTTTGAGGACTTTGTCTGTTTTTATTGTCAGTGTCTAATATTTATTTATTTACTTTGAGATTAAATTTTTTACTGTTTATTTGTTTCTTAATTATTCATTTATATATTATTTATACATTTACTATTTATTTATTTATTTGATTTTTATTTCTTTATTTATTTACCATAAATTCAATAATATCACTTATATTATTTCTTTTTTTATTGTCAATAATTATTCTAGTTTGAAAAAAACTTATAAAATAATGTTTATTTTTTAATGTTCACAGATAACAAGAAGTGTGGCTGAAACGTCTAATGTGTTAATGTAATTCATCAAACACAATAATTAAAACTGGGACCAAAAAGTAATGGCTAAATTTGTTGGTCATTGGAGCCAAAATTATTTTTGAGTTCAGTGAGTTAATTTATTTGATTCAAAAAAATTGAAATATAGACTCATAGTTATCCAATAACAATTTATCAATTTATTGTTACAGTTGCCATCAACTATATCTATGATGAAAAAATTAATCTTGTTAAAATATACAA
This sequence comes from Aphidius gifuensis, assembly GCF_014905175.1. Taxonomy (NCBI): domain Eukaryota; kingdom Metazoa; phylum Arthropoda; class Insecta; order Hymenoptera; family Braconidae; genus Aphidius; species Aphidius gifuensis. The sequence goes on from NC_057788.1 coordinate 25,981,820, forward strand.
AAGCTTCAATGATGAAGAAAATGAAAAAAAAAGAATGTGAAAAGAAAGTTACTGCACAATTAAAGCTACTTGTTTATGCTATAAAATAGCATACCAAGTAAATGATGATATTGTTGAAAATGTCATAATGTACCTCAATTTTAATTTGTCTTACCAAGTGCTTTAAAAATTAATTCAACAATTATCAAATGGCAGTACACAATGGAACCAGTAGCAACATAAAAAAGAAAGCGGTGAGACCATTATCATGATATTATGCTTCAACAATGATGAATCCCATGATAATAAAAAATTATTATGAATTACAACTTCAATTGGATTTCCAAATCATTGAGTGTGAATAAATCTCAACACCTTAAGAGCATGACATGGTGCTGGTGTTATTGATTTTGGTGCTCTTTTAAATGTACCACTTATTGTTATTGGTGAACATTTATACTTGTTTTTGTTGAGCTTTATCAATGTAACAATGTCTATTCACATTTTCTTTGATAAGCCACAGCTGTGTTACTCACAATTGAACCACAACTGTGGAGTTTAAAGAACGAAATGCCTCTACTGAAAAGAATGTTAAAGTTTTAAAATATCAACAGCTGGCTCGAGATTCTCTTTTCAAAGTGACGAAACGTTTTTAAATAATAATCATAATAATCTATTTGAAAAATATAATAATATTAAAAAGTGAATTGTCAAGCCAATATGAATATTAAAACTAATTTAATATCAAAATCAGTTGATATAAAAAAGAAAACTCAGCTAATTTATATAAATTCTTCTGTGATGTAAAAGTGGTGATAATAATAGTGAAAAGTGATCATTGTTTTGTGCAAGTAGTGCTTGTGTCGTGTGTGATCATTGAACCTGTAGTGCTGATCAAATAAAATCATCATGAACCCACTACTTCCATGGCATTGCTGATCAGAGAATCATGATGAACTACTGCGTGACTACTTGGAGCATTTTGATGACCAACATGGAAAGACGAACATACGCTAAAAAGGTAGGATTTTATTGAAGTAATAATTTTATTGATATAATTGCATTTATGATCTTGTTTAAAACTCTATGGTACTACGTAATGTATCCTTTAGGTCACTCTGTCTTTTATTTTTTTTTACTTTGATCTATGTATTATGTGATAATTTAATTTCTATGATATTAATTAGATGACTCGTATCGTTATCGTTATCATGTACATCAGTGTACTTGAAAAACAAAATAATTTATTATTAAATCTATAGATATTTGCTGCTTAAAGCGCAATATCATATTCTATTCTTTTCACATAGTTTTATAATGTGTCATTTAAAGAACTAGAGCAAGTTTTTTATTTATTTACTTATTTTTTGAGTAAGTAAATATTTTATTTTATTATAATACTTTTATGACGTTACTCGGAATACTTCGCAAATTTTTAAATAACGTTCAGCCATTTTGGTGCATATGCGCCAAACAGTACTAGTGGATGTGAAATATTTTTTTCAGTGTTTGTGTGTTACTTCCACTACTACAGAAATCATAAAATAATAAAATTCATTATTGTGTTAGTATGGAAGGGGTAGATATGTCAGTGTTGTCCACTGTATCCAGACGTGGATCTACCCTACTATCTGTAATCTAACAAAAAAACACTAATAGTTTAATAATTTATCTAAATTGGAATATAATTAATATATTCAACAATGAAAACTGCACTGATGGTGGCTGAAAAGCCATCTCTGGCAGCATCATTGGCAAATATTTTAAGCAACGGAAGCTGTAGTACACGAAAAGGTAGGTTAAGAATCAATACACCGCATCATAAAAAAACTAATAAAAAAAAAAAAAAGAAAAAGAAAAAGATATTTCAATGAATTATAAAATAACTAATATTTTTTTAGGAATAAATGGATCATGTTCAGTTCATGAATGGGTTGGACAATTAAAATCAGAAACAGTAATTTTTAAAATGACATCAGTATGTGGTCATGTAATGAGTTTAGATTTTATTGGTAAATATAATAATTGGGATAAAGTTGATCCAGCTGAATTATTTACATGTCCAACTGAAAAAAAAGAAGCAGTACCAAAATTAAGAATACCAGCATTACTTGGTAAAGAGGGTTCACAATGTGATTATTTAGTACTTTGGCTTGATTGTGATAAAGAAGGTGAAAATATATGTTTTGAAGTTATAAATGCTGTACAACAAGGAATGAATCGTAAATTAAATACAAATAATATTTATCGTGCTCATTTTTCGGCAATAACTGAACGTGATATTAAAGCAGCATTATCAAATTTGGGTAAACCAAATGAAAATGAAGCTAAAAGTGTTGATGCACGTCAAGAATTAGATTTACGTATTGGTTGTGCATTTACACGTTATCAAACAAGATTTTTTCAAGGTAAATATGGTGATCTTGATGCATCATTAATATCATATGGACCATGTCAAACACCAACACTTGGTTTTTGTGTACAAAGACATGATGAAATACAAACATTTAAACCAGATGCATATTGGGTATTACAAGTAACAATTAAAACAAATGATAATCAAGATATGATACTTAGTTGGTCAAGAGGACGTTCATTTGATAAAGAAATTGCAAATATTTTTTTATCACATGTTAAAGAACACGATAAAGCTAAAGTTATTAATACACAAAGTACAGAAAAAACAAAATCACGTCCAATTGCATTAAATACTGTTGAATTAATGAGAATATCATCATCAGGATTGGGTATGGGTCCTCATCATGCAATGCAAATTGCTGAACGTCTATATACCCAAGGATATATTAGTTATCCACGTACTGAAACAACATCATATTCAGAAAATTTTGATTTACATGCAACTTTACGTCAACAACAAAATAGCCCTGAATGGGGTGATGAAGTTAAAAGAATTTTATCAAATGGTATTAATCGTCCAAAAAAAGGACATGATGCTGGTGATCATCCTCCAATAACACCAATGAAAACAGCAACAAGAAATGAACTTGATGGTGATTCATGGCGTGTTTATGATTATATAACACGTCATTTTATTGCAACACTTGCTAAAGATTGTAAATATCTTAGTACAACTGTTAAATTTGAAATTGGTATGGAAACATTTACACTAACTGGACAAACACTTATTGATCCTGGTTATACAAGTCTTTTAACTTGGCAATCAATGACAAATAGTGAATCATTACCAAAATTTAATCCTGGTGATTATGTTAATATTAATGATGCTAAATTACTTGAGTGTTTTACACAACCACCAGATTATTTAACTGAATCTGAATTAATTACACTTATGGAAAAACATGGAATTGGTACTGATGCATCAATACCAGTACATATTAATAATATATGTATTAGAAATTATGTAACTGTTGTTGCTGGTAGAAAACTTGCTCCAACATCACTTGGAATTGTTCTTGTTCATGGTTATCAAAAAATTGATCCAGAACTTGTATTACCAACAATGAGATCAGCTGTTGAAGAACAATTAAATTTAATAGCACTTGGTCGTGCTGATTTTTATGATGTATTACAACATACTGTTGAAATATTTAAACAAAAATTTCATTATTTTGTACAAAGTATTGATGGAATGGATCAATTATTTGAAGTATCATTTTCTCCATTATCAGCATCAGGAAAAGCACATTCACGTTGTGGTAAATGTCGTAGATATATGAAATATATACAAACAAAACCATCACGTTTACATTGTGCTCATTGTAATGAAACATATAATTTACCACAAAATGGTAATATTAGAATTTATAAAGAATTAAAATGTCCACTTGATGATTTTGAATTATCATCATGGTCAACTGGTACAAGAGGTAAAAGTTATACATTTTGTCCATATTGTTATAATAATCCACCATTTAGAGATATGAAAAAAGGTAGTACTGGATGTAATTCATGTACACATCCAACATGTCCACATGGTCTTAATTCAAATGGTTTATCAAGTTGTCCAGAATGTGAAACTGGTATACTTGTACTTGATCCTTCATCATCACCAAAATGGAAATTAGGCTGTAATCGTTGTGATGTTATTATTCATTTTTTTGATAATGCACATAAAGTTACTGTTGATACTGATTCATGTAATTGTGGTGCACAATTAATAACTGTTGAATATAAACAAGATAAAAGTAAATTACCAAATGATGCAACTGAAATGACTGGTTGTATTTATTGTACATCACAATTTTCACCACTTGTTGAAAAACATCGTGCTGTTGCTTCAAAACCAGTGATGACACGAGGACGTGGCCATGCTAAAGGTCGCAGTCGAGGTAAGCCTCGTCCACCCAAGGACAAAATGGCGCAATTAGCTGCATATTTTGTATAAATCAAATAGTGTAATCTTATTGAATACAAATGAGATTTAAAAATACAATAGCATCAGCTATCAAGTAAACATTGTTATTATTATTTTCTTCTTTTTTTTTCATTTATTTTTGTACCTGATTTAAAAAAGAAAATGTCACCATCATTTTTCAATTTACTTAATGATTATATTGACTTTTTTTTTTTTTTTTTCATTTATCAATCAGAATGTAACTTGTAATAAAATTCGTACTTAATTTAAATATTAATGCTATTTAATTGAACAATCAAAAATACAAATGTATATTTATTGAGTCGTGCCAATTTTCATATAGATAAATAATTAAATTATAAAGCTTTTGTGTCAAGTTTTTTTTCATTTAAAATTTAAATGAAATTATTATTGATATGCATTATATTAGTATACCTATATAATTTTTTTTTAATGTCTCACAAACGAATAAAAAAAGGGCATAGTAAATTATAAATGATTCTAACCAATTACGACTTGAACTACCTTCCGGAACACGCGAATGCACTCACGTTGGGGTTACTCAGTCTATATTAACACTTAATTCCCTCAATTTATGATGAAAATCAGTATAATATTCTTTTTTTAAAAAAAGAGCAAATAAATAGTATAAACACTTTTTTTTTATTTTATAAAATAAAATAAACATTTGTGAACAATGTCACTTGGTATATTTCTCGACTGCAGGTTCACTTATATCTCTTTTTTTTTTTAGTTTAAAATATTATGTGATAAAACGAAGCGAAATAAAATAAAGTAGAAAATATAGAAATTGTACAAGTGTACAAAGAAAAAGTAAAAAAAAAAAAAGTTGAAAAAACATTTGAGATAAGGTGAATGGATTGAAATATCCATTGTGTCTTATCCCATTTTCGCTCGGGGGCCTTTGTCCTCAGGATTTTCCGAGATAAAAAAACGAAATCTGGTTTCCTTTTTTTTTTTTTTTTTTTTTTATATATACATATATTTCTTTCCAACGAGTAAATTTGTGCTGTTTTTAAGCTCATAAAAAAAAAAGAAAACAATTGGAGAAAAAATAAATAAATAGTATCATTAATTTTTTTTAAAAATAATATTTATACGTATTAAACTTTTAAAGTCAAAAAAATGCTTCCGTTAAAATCATCATGACTGTCATTTGTCACTCATCTTAACAAAATTACCGAAGAAAAATAATTTAATAAATGAATCCAATAAAAATGGATGATGATGATGATGAAAGAAACAAAATAAAAAAAAAATAAAAAAATGCAGTTGCAATTTAAAAGATATTTTTGTTTTCCCCAGTTTTCGTGTTCTCTTTTCTTCATCTTTTCATGCCTTGTTATTTTTACACTTTCACTCAAAATTACTCTTGCTAATTCCTCCACTTTAATGCTGTCTTTTTGAATAAAAAAAATGACGTTTATATTTATGAAAGAAAAATAAAATTTCCACATTTAATAATAATTAAATATATACCAAAAACGAAAAAGGATTAAAAATAAATCTCAAGAGTTAAAAATGAGGATCAAATTTCATTAACAAAATTTATTATAATTTTTTACCAAGCTGTTAAATCAAAAATAACAAAATATATCATTAAAATAAAAAAAAAAAGAGAATAATAATGAAAAAAGGGTGAGAGAATTTATTCGACGATCGATGACGTCATACGGAGCACTCGCAGTGCGATAGTGCCTTAGAACGCCGGTGTATGCCCTCACCACTACCTCTCACTGAAACACTCCCACCCACTGATCCACCACCTTCTCCACAACTATTACTACCACCACTACTACCTTGGCCACAATAAAAAATTTTTTTTATCCCCCCTTGTGCCCGATGAATTGCGTGGAGTCGTCGACCAGACCAGTCACCGGTTCGAAAGTCATACTAAACCATCAACAAATCCAGAGCCAAAACGCATCATCAATACTATCAACACTACCATCATTATCATTATCATCATCGTCATTGTCATTGTCATCTTCATCATTATCATCAGTATTAACCAGCATCAACTACTATTAACTTAGAGTAGTATCATAAATCAACGTGCTAGAAAATAAACAACACTTGATGATGATACTGCGAGGACCAAAAGCCGGATGAATTCATTGCACCAGTGTGCGTATCAAATGTTGGCAAGTGAACACTGTGCAATGTGCTGTATTTTGTCAAACAGAGACAGGGACAATCTGAAAAAAAAAAAATTATAAAAAAAACCAACAAAAAAAAAAAAAAAAAAGGGGGAGTAACAAGAGGAGAAAAGAGGAAAGACGAGAAGAAGGCGGTGCAAAAGAACATCAAATTTACCCTCCAGTATGTACACCAAGTTGATTCGGTGAACGTGCAACTTTGTTCAATCATCAACAAGATTAAATAAATTATAATAAACTTTAAAACAAAAATAAACAAATAAATTTAGTGTTTATATTTAATTTATATTTGATTGATTGATTAACAATCATTTTCTGGGATAAAAAAAATAAAAGACTTATTGTCTTTTTGTGAATTTTTATTAGTTTTTTAATTTAAATTTATTTATTTAAAAAAAAAAACAAAAAAAATAGGGTGATAATTTATTAGTTAAAGTGTTGATGAATGTAATTTAATTGGAAAAAGGATAACAGCTAAAGTTATTGGTGAAATCATCTGATGTTTGTTAAGTTGATATTTGTGATTAAATTTTGGTGGAATGAACGATCAGGAAGATGAGGGTGGTAAACCCGAACCTTCATCAAGTAAAACAGTAAGGGACCACTCTACATTGTCTACGCCCATTCTCAAGGGTTTTACTTGTCAAATAAACAATTTGAAATTTTACGTTTTTGTTAACTCTATCAAAACAACAAACATCATCACCACAACAACAACAACAATAAATATCATAATAATTAATTTAGAAAATTTTTTAATATTATTTAAAATATTTTATTACAATAAAATTAATAATAAAATATTAAATTTAATATTATTATTTAAAGCTAGAATAATAATGTAGTTTTGATGAAATTAAAAAATAAGAAAGTTATATTGTTTGATAATGTTTAAGACTTTTTACGGTGATAAAACAGTTGGAATTGTTTTGACTATTTTTATTATTGGATTTTACATTATTTTTGTTGAATCTGGTGATAATGATACAGTCTTGCATATTTGCAATGTCACTAGAAATGAAATATTATGCAGAGGTGCTGGATTACGAAGTGTACAAATGGCAATTTCAAATTCATCATCAGGAAAATATAATAATAACAACGTGACTAAAATGTAAGTTAATTGAATATTTTTAAAAAAAAATTAATTATATTCAACTAATTTAAATTATTTATAAATCAAATTATCATCTGGGTCAATTTATATGTTTATGTATTAAAATAATAATAATATATATACAACTCAATTATGTATCATCACTCGGTGTTTAATTAAAGTTCATCCTGCTAATAACCATTTACACGTGACACTTATTATTATTATTATTTCCGTTTAATTTAAATTTCATATTATCAAATGCAAATTATAGATGATGATGATGATGATGAAATAAAAAATAACAAATTAGTTAAAAATATATATATATATAAAACAAAGAAAGAAATAAAATAAAAACTAATGCAATTTGGATTTTATCAAACAAGTTTTGTTAATAGTAAAAGTTTTATTTCTTTATTGCCAAAAAAAAATTCAATCAAATTGAAAAATGATGATAGTTTTTTGTTGCAAGTGTTAAAAACTACCCTTTGTTATATACAAAAATTCTATTATTTTAATTTTATTGGATAACAATTCAATTTAAAGTACAAACAAAAAAATTGATATACAATAAAATTGATAAAATATAAAATCACTCTTTAAAATATAAAAAAAAAAAAAAGCTATTGAAGAGCTTTTGATGGTTATATAAAACAGTTTTCTTGTGATATTTTTTTTTTTTTTTTTATTTAATTTATTTGATTATTTATCAAGCAATTGAAATTTTTTTTTTTTTTTTTGGCAACGTTGAAATTTATAATGGTTTTTTATAAATGATGATTGCAATATATTTATTTTTTATTTTATGATTCCATCTTATGTTGACCATGTATATGTATATCATTATGTATTTAACCATTTGCGTGATGCAAAATATTTTTGGCTTCAAGTAGTATTTACCACCACGCAAATAACGATACACAATTACTTAAAAATGAATAAATAATAATATGTTTTTTATTTACCAGCATTTTTTAATAACTCATTAAAAATAATTAATAATAAAAATATATATATAAATAAATTTATTTAAAAACTTGTATTTGAAATACAAATATAAATTTTTTGATAAAGATATATATTGTCATATTTTCGCGAGGAAATGCTTGATTGAGTGGTAATAAAAATATAAAATAGTATAACCATATAATGTTTTTTTTTTTTTTTATATATAAATATATATACTTTATTTATTTTTATTATATTTTTTTTATACTTTTTTGTTTGAGTGTGGTTTAATGTGGGATGATGTCAAGAATATCTTGAGAGTGAGTGTCGTAAAACTATATACAAAACTGAAAAATAAGAAATAAAGTATAGTTTGACTTTGGCATAATTTCTTGAGCATGAAAGTTTTTTTTTTTTTTTTTTGTGTTTATATCAAAGTCGCCGTCGCGTCTTCTACCATAAAATTTATCCTGATTATGAAAAAAAACGTAAATAAAATTTGATAAAAAAAAAAAACCGGGAAAACATTGACATCTAGACATGGACATTATATTGAGAGAAATTGAAAGTAGAAAGAGGTTTTATTGTACATATTTATTGGCTGTACGTGTATATGATTTATATAATTTGTGTTTGTTTATTGTGGATTACGATATAGTCCAACAAAAAACAAAAAACATAAAACATAAAAATAATAAAAACTCAAAGTTTTTTATCATGAAAACTCGAGTTAACTTATTTTTCTCATGCTGTACATATTTAGCAAGTTATATTTTTTATATTTTCATTGGAAAATCTTGACAATGTCGTAAAATATAAAACAAATAATAACAGAGGGTAAAAAAAAAATACCCACAAGTAGTTGATTAAGTTTTTTGAGTTAATTTTTTACCACAAAAATCATAAACTCTTTTGATCCTTTTGTATATTTTTTATTATCATTCAATATATTTTTCTTATTATATTCTGAGGATTTAAATGTTGAATGAAAATGACTTGGATATATAAAGGATCAATCTTCTATTCAATAAATATTTTATGAATCATTTTTTTTTTTTTTTTTTTCTTGGTCTATGTGGGTTTTGAAAGTGATGACTAGCAAGGTTACGAAACATATATATGTATACAATTGAAATATACTTTCATTGTTAGCTATGTAGGCTAGTTGAATGACACCTATTTATCAAATAAAAAAAAAAAAAAAAAAATTATTTAATTTAATTAAAGCAATAAATAAACAAGTTTTCAATGAATTAAATTTTTTCTTAAAAAATTCAATTGATTTATATTGATTTAAATTTTATGAAAAAAAAATAAAAATAGTATTTTATATTTATTTTTTTTTAAATCTTATATGTCGATTTAATGTGTAACTAGCCTAATATATCATCTAACCAAGTTATATACCAATTTAACCCACAACTAACATGATGAAAAAATGTGTTTTTACGGGTCCAGTAAAAATTCCAAAAGACTTGCAAAATTGTAGTAACATAATTGGCCAATTCAGACGTGTTTTTTTATTTTCCTAAATACGGTGAGAAAAAATAAAATAACGATGAAACCGGATAATAAATGTAATCGATCGCTCAATTGATATATACTGAAGCAACAATAAAAAATATATAAATAAATAATTTTAAAAAATATGAAAAAATTAAAATAATTTAAAATTATTATGTGAAAAAAAAAAAAAAAAAAAAACGAGAATTTAAAGGTGAAATTAAAAAAGGAAAAAATTGATTTTTCCAGTGTATAATTTATCCTTGAGTTAAATTGCTTGTTACGCGTGGTTTCTAAATAAAGTTAGTGCCAAAAAATATACACCAGTAAATGAAGCATCTAATACAAACATAAAGTAACCAACTGAGCATTAATTTAGAATTTTCAAACGTACATCGTAACACACCGTGGTGAAAGGTCTTGTCAGACTCTTTGACTTATTTTTTTATTTTTTTAATTGTGTGTATAATGTATAATAAAATTCTACTTTAGTAAATTACTCAAAGACCTTACTTATATATATATACCAAGCATCTAGCAAAATATATTTGTGACTTTGAAAAACTTGAAAGATCCTCAAATTTGCAACAGCCAAGTTTACCAAAGTGACAAGCAATAAATATTCACAAAATCTCTTTTTCTTTCATTCAATTTATTTTTTTTTTTTTACTCTCTCCCTCTCTCTCTGTATACTTGTGCAATTTTTTTATAATTTTTTTTATCATAAAGATTTTTTTGTTGATAAATGGCGGTGGCTTATCACGATATGTGTTTTAATTAAAACAAAACATGTGAATATTTTTAAATTTTTTATTATTTATTTTATCTTTTTCAATAATTTAATATTTTTTTATTATATATTATTATTTTTTTTTTGTTTTATTAATTTAATTTCACGCGAATTTCGTGCTTAGTTGACTGAATAATCCGACAAAATCGACTGAATGAAAAAAAAAAAATTCCAACGGCAGAATTTTATTTGCCGGAAAAAGTTGATAAAAAAATAAAAAAAAAAAAAAATTAAGAAAAGTAAATAAAAAATAAGATTATTAAACGAAATAAAGAATAAAAAAAAAAACATTTTAGTTTAAACAGGAAGAAGAAAATTGGTTAAATTTAGATTAACTAAACTACCTTGATTTTTTTTTACTTCATCTTGAAATTTTCTCATTTTCAAAGTTTATCATTTTCTTTTTTTTTTTTTTTTTTTTCGTTTTTTTCTAATTTAACGAATCGTTATCTGGCTGTTTTTTTTTTATTACTTTTTTATCTGTATGAAAGGATATATATTTAAAATGAAATTGAGACAGTTGTGATCAATGGGGAGTCATAAACGAAGGGTAAAAATATAAAATGATATATAAAAAAAAAGTAAAATAATCTTGATTGAGAGGGAGCATGATGAACACGATAGATTATAGCAAAACTAAGTGATCATTTTGTACAGTGATTATCTCACAATGTGATATCAAGTGTAAAAATAAATCTCAATATTTTTTTTTTTTTATATATTTTTCAAGGATTCAAAAGATTTTGAAGATCACTATTTTTTATTTTCCATATAACATCATTTATTTAAGCTAAAAATAACAGTCAATTTTTTTTTTTTTTTTCGAAATAGATTGAATATACATATCAAAAAGATCCCTTGACATAAGCTATTCAAATGAATATATATTTTACAAAAAAATCCCTTCAATATTCTTTTGATGATAATAACAAAAATAATAATATAAAATCATACGTTATTTTATTACCCAATCGGTTTATCAAGATCAAATTTCAGATAAAAAAAAAAATAAAAATTACATATCTCCATCATTTAAATAATGAATAATTAATTTTTGATTTTAATCACTGTAATTTTAATTATAATTATACATGTTTATTTTAATGTAACATATATTTTTTTTTTTTTTTAAATTCAGGAGTTTTATTATATATGAATTTTAATCTTGTCGTGTATAAAAATAGACCCATGTTATCCTAATTTTATCTGACAGATAAACAGCCACCATAATCGCATGAGAAAAATAATTCTTGACATCAAGACCCACATCCATTATTTTTGCATTTTACTCAAGATGATGATGCTTGCGTATACATAATACCTGCTATCCAATAGAAAATTTAAAATATATAAAATAAAGCATTTATTGTGAGCAAACTCTTGACAAGTCATTCGCTATTATGATGTGTAAGAGTGCGGCAACCAAACCACTTATAGACACCGACCGCATTTTCTTTGTAATATATATATATAAATAAATATAAGTATGACTGTTGATTGTCGACTTCAACAGTGTGCTAAAAAATCATTATTTACATCGTTTAAATAGACATAAATTAAATACAATCATTAGAATAATTTAGTTAAATATTATTTTTATAAAAAATTCAACAATGCGATTTGAAAAATAATTATTCATTTATTATAAGAGCATATATATTTGTGTAAATGTTTATTTATTATATATATATATTTAAGACTCTGTGCTCGTAATATAAATTGTGAAAAAAAGTGATGACGACAGTATGACGAAAGAAAGTGAGAGTTGCCACGCAAATAATATCGATCAGAATGAAAAAAAAAATATATATAAAATTCAAACGTCAAAGTCGTTTACTGTGATTCGAAATTTGGCGGAAACATAAAAAATATATATTTCGTGAAGGAAAAAATAATATAATTCTTTTTTTTTCGCATACATATGTATTCATATATTTATATCCCTAAATGATTGTATGTGGGGAAGAATTTATGGTGGCTGCATACGTTTGTCAAAAAAATAAAATAAATAGAAAGATTCATATGGCAGTATAATGATAGCTGTAATAAAAAAAAATAAATAATAATACTCAAAAAGATGAAGTATATAAGAAAAGTTATATTCGTGACATGTTGACTTTTTATTTTTTTTACAACTTGCTGCTTGGTATACCCTCGTTTCGCACTTTTATCATTTTATTTTTTTATTATTTTTGAATGTCTTATTTTACTTGTCGATTTTGTAAGTCACGAAATAATGTTTTATTATTTATTTTCCGGTTTTTTTTTTTTTTTTTTTATTAAAAATTAGTTGATTACTTTTAAATCGATTTATTACTGTGGTCATTAATTTTATTTTATGTAATTTTTAATTATTTTCTCATTGCCAATGATATTTTTAATTTAATGATGAAATAATAAAATAAATATTATTCAAGTCATCAAAGTTAAAAATTATCAAATATTAAAAATGAAAAAAAGTAAAATTATGATACTTAAAAATATTAAAAGTTAAATTTATATAATTTTTTTTTTTTTTTTTTAGTAAAATAAATATTTATTTTATAATAAATAGACATCTTGAAATATTTAAAAAAGTAATTACTATTTGAAATATAAAATATAAATAAAATAAAGCCAAAAAAGTTTTATTTTTTTTTTTCATACACTTTTTCAAATTGGAAATTCTTGTTGGATTTTTTTTTTTCTCTTAGTCTTCCGGCAAGTAGAAAAAATCCATTTGATTTATACAACTGGACACTCAGTTTTTTAAAATTTACTTCTTTTATTTTTTTCCTTATTTTATTTATATTTATTCATATACTTTTTTAATAACATTTTTGGATATTTGTACTAATAAATCCTGCTGGAATACACTCACGTAATAAAAAGAAAAAAATATAAATAAAATAAATTCAAGAATATAAAAGTAATAAAATAAATATCAAATGTTCAGGCATTAATTCATCTGGTACAGTATAAATCTCTTGAGTGCGCGCGGTTTTTAAAGAAACATCATGAATCACGTTTCCGCGAAACAGGTCTAGATTTTAACTATATATATATATATGTATTAAATAATGCATGCATGTGTACTCACATGGTCCTGAAAAGTCATTTACACTATAGTGAACATACTCCATTCAACAATATAATAAACATTTATTATGATGAAAAAATTTATTTACTTTTATAATGAGTTAATAAGTTTAATATATGAAATGCAATAAAATTAAACCATATATATTTATATATAAATAAAATAAATCAAATAAAGTAAAAAAAAAACATTTAAGAAATAAAAAAATTCAAGGGAAAATACAGGAGACAAGATGACCTCGACGTGTATCTCAGTTGAAAAAATTATGATCAAAGTATAACTTATGAATTTAAAGAGGACAAAACGTCAATTGAAAAAACTTTGTAATTCAATTAGTATACGAATTGTACAAGGACAAACATATGAGACTCATGATAAATCACCAAAAACGATATTTATTTCAATGAACTTATGGTGAGATGATGCTAGTTTCCATAGTCATTCAATCGTCATTAAACCTAAACTAAAATATGTTGTAATGCTTATATTCAAGTGTACTCATAAACTGTAATTTTATTTATTTTTTTTTTTTTTTCTCCATTTAATTCAACATGAGAAATTTATCTCATCATGTTTAACTTTATTTATTTATTTTTTTTCTTCTTTATATTCAGCTTTTTTCTTTTTTTTTGCAAAGTTGTCGGAAAGAATTATGAGGTAACATTACACTAGCAGAAGACTAAACAAGCGCCACAATAAATATTTTCTGATACTCAAGAAATGTTGAGATAAAAAAAAAATAATAATCAACGATATAATAAAATGGCAAAAAATTAATATAATAAAGTTTTTGAAAATATTTTTAGGGATGATATTATGTAGTTTGCTGTTTGCATGAATTTTTGTCCCGCAGGATTTCTTTTGATATATTGATAAAAGTATGTTAAACAAAATTGAAAAAAAAAAAAAAAATTCAATGACGAAACTGACAGAACAACTCTCATTTTATATTCGAAATTTCTTATTTTATTAATTTTTTTTTCTCTTTTTCTGATGAACTCCGATAAGATTTATGAATCATACACGCTAAAAACCCTCGAAATATATCGATTAATCGTGACACCGAGTGATTCAATCAGTCTCAGACACATTTATTTTTTTTCCACTGACTCTCGAGAAAGTCTCACAAAAAAAAACCCTAATGAATGTCAAATATTTTTCAATATAATTTTATTCTGATTGATCATTATCTACCGACACATTTCCTTCATCATATATACATGCTAAACTACAAATTCAAATAGAAAAAAAAATAAACGTAAAAAAAAAAAGAACATGAAATTAACTAATGACTTGAATAGGTGACGATGGAAATGTTGTTTTTGATGCCAATCGCTGATTTCTTTTATTTTATTTTTTTTCTTTTGAATTCTCATTTTTAAAGCATAAAGCTATTTATAAAAAAAAAAGCTCAAACAACTTAGAGCTACTTACCAACTCACGCACACCTTCAAATGTATGTCAAACTATTAATTTATTATTTTATAAAGAAAAAAAAATTAAAAAAATAATCACGTTTATTAATTTTTTTTTTTAAATAAATATTTAATTACTTTTGATAATTGATTAAGTAATTATTTTATATGTAAATTTAATTGGTTTTAATAATTTATTAATTATTATTATAATTTTTATATAGACAAATAAAAATTTATTAATAAAATTATAACAATAAAAAAAAAAAAAGTTCATTGATATTAAGACGTTTGACAAATTTCACGTAGCTCGTTAACCTCGGTTTATTATAATTCCCACCTCGCATATTAATACTATTATTATTGTTATTATCATTTTTTTTTTTTTCATTATCCCCTGGAGTTTATTGCAACATATATATTTTTATTATATATAGATATAGCACACTTGAGACAGGATATACATATACTCGAGTATTTATTTTGTTGTTTTTTTTAGTTCTTTTTTTTTTTTTTTTGTTTCCATTACTTTTAATCCTTGCCTATTACATTTACTTGATGAACTAATTTTTATACTCCCCATATTTTGTATTAATTTTATATACAAGTCGAAAAAAAAAACCAAATTAAAATTAACATAATTAATTATGTTAAAATTTCAGTCGTTTTTTCGTAAAAATAATTTTAACAAAAAATTTAATTTTAATTATAAGTATATGAGTATAAATTTTTTAATATATATAAATTTTATTATATTTTAAAAAATATTATCTTACAATTGATTAAAATAAAATGATTATATTTTTACATAAAAGAATATGTAATTAAGAAATATTGGATAAAATAAAAATATTAAATATATTGCTGGAGGCGAGGATATACTTGTTATTTATTAACGAGTGTTTCGTTTAATCGATCAATCTAATTCAAGTTCATCCAACTTGTTGTCAGTATAATAATAATAGTAATTAATCTTACTATTTTTTTTTTAAGGGGTAAAGAAAAAAGAGGGATAATATTATTGGCCAACTTGATCTTGCAATATATAACTTGAGGCATATCAAAAATATTAAAAGACAGCTATAATAAATTTAACAATTTTATTTTTTTATATATTTTCTTTTTTTGCTTTCTTTTGTTTTATGTTTGTTTAATATATTTGAATTATTTTGATTGATTATGTATAAACATGTTTTTGATTTTTTTTTTTTATTAAATTACAAGATTAAAGTATTATGTATATTGTTGAAAATGTTGTTGAAGAATTAGAGGGTAAACTTTCACAGGTGTCAGTTTGAACATCATTTATCGACAAAACCACAAATGATTAATGTCATACTGTCATTATTAATGACACCAACGTACGTAAGCTTTTTACCTCATTTTTCAAATACTTATGTCTACTTTTATTTGAAGAAAATTTACGGGTAACACGTGTCCTATATGCCACTGACTATTTTCATATATATATATATGCGATGATACAAATATTGCACGTGCTGAATCAAAACGAGCTTTTATTTTTCTTTTTTTTTTTACTATTTTTTTCGTGCCAAATATATTTTTTCTTTCTACACTTGTTTGTCAATCAGTTTATTCTTTTTTTTTTTCTTTATAATGCTATTTTTTCGTGTTTATTTAAATGTATTTATTATTAGAATACAAAAAAAAAAAAAAAACAAAGTAAATTATGAATATGCAATTTTTTATGATTTTTTATTATTTTATTTATTTATTTTTTTTTTTTTGCATAATGATAAACAATTTATTTATCTGACGTTGCCAACAATTTGTTAGAATTCATAAATATTTATTGAAATTTTCAAACTGCCAAGGAAATACACACCCAGACTTTTTGACTTGATGAGATTTTACATTTTCATATAACACTATATCAAATTTATTATTATTTTTATTATTTATATTTTTAAATTTATAAAATTAATTTGAATACATTACTAATTTTTTATTTTATTTATTTATGATTTCAGAGATTTGAGTAATAATAACATCACTCACATTCCAGCTCATGCTTTTCATCATGTACCAAACATTGAAATTATGTAAGTTAAATTACAATTATTACAATTATATATATTATTTATAAGTAATGTTTAATTTGATAGTTTACTTCGAAGAAATCGTCTGGCTGTTATCAATGGTGGAGCATTTACAAATTTATCAAATCTTCGAATTTTGTAAGTAATTTTATTTATTATAATTTTTCATTTGTATTATTTATTATCTAGTTTAAAAAAAAATATATTTTAAATAATTTATTTACTTTTTATCAGAGAACTGGATGATAATCATTTGTTAGAAATTCCTGAAGCAATTAGTAATTTAAAAAATTTAACAGATTTGTAAGTAAATTAAAAATACAAAAATTAAAATAATATATAAAAAATTTAATTACTAATAAATATTTATATATTTTAGATCAATATCTAATAATAAAATTCGTGGATTAGGTATTGGGGTATTTCATGAAAATGTAAATCTTGTGTCACTTGATTTACGTGGTAATCCAATTAAGACAATTTACTGGGAAGTTTTTATAAATAAATCAAAACTACGAAAATTGTAAGTTAATGAAATATAAAAATTTAATAATTATAATTTAATTAAAATATATTAATTTAATAGGATCATGTCAGACATTCGTGGTCTTCAGGATTTTCCAAATTTAAATGGCACCAGTTCCCTTGAGGTACTCAAACTAGATCGTGCATCACTGACTGATGTCCCTGAGGATCTCTGCAAACATGCCCCAAAATTAAAGAGTCTGTAAGCACTAACAATAACTTTATAAATAAAAACAATTAAATATTGTAAAAGTTAATAATATTTATATTATTATAATATTGTTAATATAAATTATCTAATGATTTTTCTTTTTTTCTTGATTTATTACAGTGATTTAAAATCAAATTATCTTTTAAAAATACCAAATTTAATTGACTGCAAAGAGTTGAGACTTCTGTATGTATAAAATATTTAATGATAATATTAAATTTGATTTAAAGTAATTTTATTTTATATGAAAACTTTATATACAGTGATGTAGGTAGTAATGAAATATCAAGTCTCTGGGGTCAACCCTTTTTAAACCAGTGGAATTTACATGATCTTCTACTTTCCAACAATAATATTCGTATAATTCCCCAGGATGCGTTTACTGGATTAGTTAGACTTCAAGTATTGTAAGTCATGTTTGATTAAACAAATTATATAGTTAGATTAAATTAAAACTTTTTTAATATAATAAATTAATTTATTCAGAGAATTGGAGAGTAATGATATTGAGTATATTCATCCAGATGCTTTTCGTCAAATAAAACAACTTGAAAATTTGTAAGTATATAGGTATATTATTTTCTAAATTGTGTAATTAATTTTACATTAAATTATTAATTTTAATTTTTCTTTTTTTTTTTTTTTAGAAATTTGGGAAATAATATTTTTCCAACTTTACCAATTAAAGGACTATCAAATTTATTACATCTCAAGACTTTTAATAATCCAGCATTACGTGAATTTCCAACACCAGATAGATTTCCAAAAGTACAAACAATGGTATTATCATATGCATATCATTGTTGTTCATTTTTATCAATTGAATTAGATGAACCAGTTACAAAAGGAACAGTTGAAGATTCAGTATTATTTCCTGGTGATGCTGATTTTGATATGGATTTTTGGAATTCAAGTCTTACTGACATCTGGCCACGTTTACGTAAGTCAAATAGAAATTTAATATAACAAAAAAAAAAACATCAATTAATTATACAATTAATAAATAAAATATTTGAATGATTAAATTTAATTTTTGCAAAGATATATTAAAAGAAAAAAAAAAAAAAATTAAGAGTTAATAATTAATTGTTGAAGATGAAAAAATTTTTATAGATAATATGAGCAACAAATTCGGCTCACAGATAAATGAACTTTGGGATAACTTTGGCACAGATTTTACGTATCCTGGTAACCTGCCGTCATACATTGAGGATTATTTTGAGGATGAAGAGGGAAAAACATTGTCACCAAGTGGACAAACATTACCAACTCATGTTCAATGTCTACCACGGCCAGGTATATATTATTTCTTAATTTATTAAATTTATTTATTACTTAAAAAATAAATATAATTATGATAATTAATTAATTAATTTTACAGGTCCATTTTTACCATGTGAAGATTTATTTGATTGGTGGACACTTAGATGTGGTGTTTGGGTTGTATTTTTAATGGCAATGCTTGGTAATGGTACTGTTGTTTTTGTTATTATTTTTTCAAGAAGTAAAATGGATGTGCCAAGATTTTTAGTATGCAATTTAGCAGCTGCTGATTTTTTTATGGGTGTTTATTTAGGTAAATATTCATTATACAATCATTAACAACATATAAAATATATAAAATAAATAAAAATAATAATTTATTTTGTGTAGGTTTATTGGCTGTTGTTGATGCATCGACACTTGGTGAATTTCGTAAATATGCAATACCATGGCAAATGTCAATTGGTTGTCAACTTGCTGGTTTTTTAGGTGTTTTATCATCTGAATTAAGTGTATATACATTAGCAGTAATAACACTTGAACGTAACTATGCAATAACTCATGCAATGCATTTGAATAAACGTCTATCATTAAAACATGCTGGTTATATTATGACAATTGGTTGGTCTTTTGCTTTAACAATGGCAACATTACCATTATTTGGTATATCTGATTATCGTAAATTTGCAATATGTTTACCATTTGAAACAAATGGTACATCATCATTGACATATGTTGTATTTTTAATGTTTATAAATGGTGTTGCATTTTTAATATTAATGGGTTGTTATTTAAAAATGTATTGTGCAATAAGAGGTTCACAAGCATGGAATTCAAATGATTCAAGAATTGCTAAAAGAATGGCATTACTTGTATTTACTGATTTTATATGTTGGTCACCAATTGCATTTTTTTCATTAACAGCAACATTTGGATTTCATTTAATATCACTTGAACAAGCTAAAGTATTTGCTGTATTTGTATTACCATTAAATTCATGTTGTAATCCATTTTTATATGCAATATTAACAAAACAATTTAAAAAAGATTGTATTATGATATGTAAAGCAATTGAAGAATCACGGGTTACTAGAGGTATTGGTAGATGTAGACATTCATCAAATTTTAGTAATCGTCAAACACCAGCAAATACAAATAGTCTTGTTGATAGATCATCAAGAGAAAATCAGCCACAGTGTGCTTGTAGTGCACGTCTTATTGAGGCAAATCAATGTACTGAAAGATGGTGGGCAGCAAAATTATTTTGGCCATGTGGTAAAGATAAACGTCAACGACATAATAGAAGTGATCAGTATGCTTATCAAATTGCTGAAATACAACAAAAACAACATAAACGTGCATCATCAGTATCATCGAGTGAAAATTTTTCATCATCAAGATCTGATTCATGGAGACAAGCACATCATTGTGGTATACCATTAAGATTACTTGATCCAAAAAGACGTGCATCATCATGGCTTATAACACGTAAACCATCACAAGATTCAAATTTAAGTTCATCAAGAAATGATTCATCTGGTTCTGGTACAACTGCAAGTACAAGTACATGGAGAATGTCACGTTCAAGTGCATCACTTGAAGTTAATACAAGAACAACACCAAGACCAGCAAGATCAAAACCAAGACTTACTAGACAATTTGCTATTCAAGAACCAGAACCACCAGCTAGTCCTGGACGACTTGCTACAAGGCTACTTGCAACTATACCATCAGCTGCTGAAATGAGTGAACAACAAGATGACGAGTTACCAAGTCAAGCCAAGGAATAATAACATCTTTTATTTATATAAAAATCTAAAATTATAAATTCATCAAATTATTATAACTATTATTATTATCATTATTAGTTGTTTATACATATTTTATTTATCAAAATGATATGGCTCTTGCAAGTATTTTCTGAATCATAAGACTGAACGCGTTCATTTTTTTTTTTTAATTAGAATTATTGGAAATTGATAAAATATAATTTTCTGTAATTATAAAACAAAAAACAATATTTATACAGATATTTCTTGACGTTGGAAATTTTTATTTTATTTCCTTTTTATGTAAATAACATTTTTTTTTTCTTTTTAATTTCTTTTGTAACATGTTTTTATTATTTTTTTTTTTTTTTTGCATATAACATTGTTGTTTAAATTAATTATAAAAAAAAGTATGAATGAAAATGCTAATTATTAATTGTTTTTCTTTCTCTTTCATTTGCAATGATTAATTGTAACGCTCAGTAGAAAAAAGATTATTAAATTTTAAATAGTAAAAAAAATATATATTATAAAATGTTTAAATAAAATTAAAATCAACGAAAAAATTAAACAATAATTGTGGAGAATTTTACAACGAATATATTGACAGTTTTCTTTTTTTTTTTTTTTAAATTAATAATAAATTAAAATTGACGAACAAAATGTAAAAAAAAAAAAACACTGCCAATTTAAAATCTGATAAAAAATAATAATTGCCTTTTAACAGTTTTCTTTTATGAAATATAAAAAAAGGAGGAATAAAAATTTTTAAAAATACTTAATCAACTCGTAATACAAAATTTGATGGAGGTTTTAAAAAATTTATTAAGCAATATATATATATTTAAAGTTTTAACATGATATTAAAATTTAATAAAATTTTTAATGGATTGAAAGAGAAAATAAAAGAAAAGTTTATATGATGAAATGTTTAAATCTGTTGAGGTATATTATACTTGAGAGATATATAGAATAAAAAAAAAATGATAATTACTTAATCATGTTTATGTGTACAAATTGCAGGATCAAAGCTCATTCTATATGGAAAAAAAAATATATATATATATAATGAAAGAAAAAAAATAATTAAAAATATATATTACATTTGATGTTCAAATAAGTACAATTTTTATCCATGACAATTTTTTTACGTGGGAATGTTACGAGAATAATATAATTAAAAAAAATATTCATATAATATGAATAATGATTTTTAAATATATTATTTATAAATAGATAAATTGATTAATTAATTAAAATGACGTATTACTTGAAAATGTAACACATCGTGCATTTATAAATTTTAAAATTATAAAATAAACTGAATATTATTATAAGTAAAGAAAAAAAAAAGATCAAACTATTGAAATAAAATAAATAAAATTAAACATTGTATATTATTCAATAATAAGAATTTTATTTATTTTAAAACAATTAATTTTATTAATATAATATAAACTGTTGATTAAATTGTTGAGAAAAAAAAAAAAAATGTAAAAATTTAAAACAAAAGTAGAAATAACTTTTTAATCTCCACATTTTTGGTTTGATGGAGGATTTGCTAATTCATTTGTGTAATAATTATGTTGACCATTGTGTAGAGTAATCTGTCCCATAATTTCATAGGGTCTTAAATCTGTGGCTTTATGATACAAAAGTTTTACTTTATAGGCTGTGGCTCCATGATCAGTGACCTCTTTTGCTACAACAGCTTCAATAAATGATGACCATGCTCCTCTGTTACATGATGGATTTTGTGGAAATAAATTATGATGATCAGTACCAGACCCTCCTAATCTTGATGCTAAGACATGTCCAGCATCATCACCATGATCACCGCCAAGATTTCTAACATATGTTGTACTTGCTGAAGTTGTTTTAGTACCAGTATTTAAATGATGTCTATCAACAACTGCCTCCATGTATTCAACACGACCACCATGACCTATTTGATAAAAATGCACTGGACTACCAGCTGGTCCAGCAGTATGTGGTATATTTGCGATTGGTGTCATATCTTGATGATCCCATTGTAAGTTATGATGAGACTTAACAAAATTTATTTCACCAAAAAAATACAATAATGAAAATATGAAAATTAATTTTTTGCTTATTTCAATCATTTTAATATATATTTTAATCTTCAAATCAATGAAAAATTTTTAATTAAAATTGTATTTCAATAAATCTATGAAAAAGACTTGTTGAAAAATATGTTACTGAATATACGCTATGAATGGGTACTTATATATGCATTGAAAAATTAACTGTTATCTGTAGAATTATTGCCGTATTTTCCTTGTATAGAATTATCATTTAACAAATATTTTCATTGTCTACGCATTTTAAAGTGTGCAATTAATCATGTCAACAAACCAATGACATCCAAAAGTCCTTGAAACTTTTGTTTATTTTTATATTAAAAATAATTAGTGCATAAAAGAAAAGTTTATTTAATCAGTAAAAATATTCTTTTCATTGATATAATTTTTTTATGAGATAAGAATATATACGCATGAATATTATTATTATTTAAATATGTTTTTTCTTTTTAAATTCAATTGCGTAAAAATATATGATATTTAGATAATTAAAAAAATTATAAATGCAATTAATTTTAATTAACAAGTGGATAAATATATTATGTTTGTTTAGTTAATATTTATTTATTAGTTTTCTACAGATAAAATTGTTTACATATTTTTTTGTTCAAGTTGAAGTTTTAAACTTAGAAATAAGTTTTTTAAAAAAAATAATATTTACATTTTATTTACCACAATTTTGTTTTGATGGTGGATTCCCCAATTCAGTTGTATAATAATTATTTTCACCACTGTGTAATTTAATTTGACCTATAATTTGATCTGGCCTTGTATCAGTAGGTTTTCGATATAGTATTTTAACACGATAATCAGTTTTACCATATTTTTCAACTTCTTGAACAACAGTATCTTCAACAAATGTTTTCCATGCTCCTCTATTACATGATGGATTTTGAGGAATAAGATTACGATATTCAGTTTTTCCTAAACCACCTAATTTTGATGCTAAAACATGACCAGCATCATCACCTTGATCACCACCAAGATTTCTAACATATGTTGTACTTGCTGCATTTGTATCAGTTCCAGTTTTAAGATGTTTCTTTTCAACTTGAGCATACATGTATTCCGTACGACCACCATAACCAATTTGATAAAATTGAACTGGACCATCAACAGGAACTTCCTTTGGCATATTTGGAATTTCATCCACATTTTGATGATCCCATTGTATGGCACGATACGAAGCAGAAAAATTAATTAAACTGAATAAACAAGTCAATAGAAATATTCCCGTAATACTTCGATTTGATTGAGACATTTTTAAGTTGTTTCTTTTGATGTCTGCAACAAAAAGGTAATTTTACTGGTTGTTGCTAATAGAATAGACAAAATATTATACATTATTAATTTATAAAAATATATTTGCTTACTGTTTCAGGATGATGTTACACTATCAAGAAAGAAATTGGACTCAAGAGTGACTTTTGAGACTTGGTGTATTTATACTACTAGTCTTTGTAAAAAATAGTTGCTGGTCAGTGTTGGAGATTAATAAAAATCATACGATGTGATTTGTCTTCTATCAATATTATATCATCAGGCTTGAAGAATAACACGTGATTTTGAACAATCGAAAGAGATGGCTAGAAACAATTATAAAACTGATGATTTTATATTTATAGAAATTTCATTTGACAAATGCGGGCTTACTAAATTCATATAATATTTTTAGTTTATTATATAAGTGTATGTTAATTAAGACATTAAAATAACACGTGATTGATAATAAAATAAAAACGTAGATTTAGAAAAATTTGTTATACAATAAAATGATAATTTTATTTATATCTATATATATATATATATATTTCCTGTGGTTAATTAAATATAGTAATGATGTATATAAATTATATAAATAACAAAAAAAAAGATTTACACAAATTAATATTATAATTGTTATTAAACAAACAAAATTTATATGTACATTTTTCTTTATCATTCGTTAACAAGGAAAATCATGAATTATAAATTAAAACAATGATAAATAAATGTACGACCTGATTTTTTTTAATCTTTGTATTATTTATAACTTTACAATGAATTATAAAAGAAAAATTTTGACCTTCGATTGTTTTGTAGCTTAATAAATGCACACAAGAATAAATGCGGGTAAAGAATAAATATTTATAAGGGCTTATATTCGATTTAATTAAACTTTGCGATAGCGTTTTATATTTTTTTTGCAATAATTTGATGTAATTGTATACCAGATTGTACACTCTTAATTTTTTAAATAAACAAGTGATAATAATTAAAAAAAAGTATCTAGTTTTTTATTTTATAAATTAAGTTTCCATTTTTGTTTTTTATAATTAAATAATTTAGAAATTTAGTTAAGTTAATTTGCTACCTCCTCGCTTTTCTGTTTGCTTAATTTTTTTTTCGAAATTTCTTCGCTTTGTATCAAAAAATATCGAATACCTCCTTGCTCATTCTATGTTCCTAATACAAATCTATAATTTTTCCATAAATTTTTTCAAAATAAATAGAAAAAAAATTTTTTGAGGATCAGGAACATAGAATGAGTGAGGAGGTATTTTTAAAAATATGAAATACCTCTTTGCTCATTCTATGTTCCTGATACTCCAAAATTTTTTTTTCTATAAAATTTCAAAAAATTTGTAGAAAAAAAAATTTTTGAGTATCAGGAACATAGAATAGGCGAAGAGGTATTCTATATTTTTGAAAATACCTCCTTGCCTATTCTATGTTCCTGATACTCAAAAATTTTTTTTTTCCACAATTTTTTTGAAATTTGATAGAAAAAATTTTTTTCGAGTATCAGGAACATAGAATAAGCAAAGAGGTATTTTGAAGGAAAAATTTTTTTTTTTTAAATTTCAAAAAATTTGTGGGAAAAAATTTTCGAGTATCAGGATCATAGAATAAGCGAAGAGGTATTTGGTATTTTTAAAAATTTCTTTGAGTAAGTGGCGCCATCTATTTATTTTTTCAAAAGAAAAGAAGGTTATAGAACAGGAAAAGAGGTATTTTTTTAGTTATCTAGTCCAGCGCCATCTATTATTTTTTTCAGGAACTATAAGGTAAACACATCGAAATATTATAGATAGAAGAGGGCTGTTTTATCAGGGTTGTAGAACAGGAAAAGAGGTATTTTTTTAATTATCTAGTCCAGCGCCATCTATTATTTTTTTCAGGAACTATAAGGTAAACACATCGAAATATTATAGATAGAAGAGGGCTGTTTTATCAGGGTTATAGAACAGGAAAAGAAGTATTTTTTGAGTTAACAAGTTCAGCGCCATCTATTGTTTTTTTTAAGAATTATAGGATAAACACATTGAAATATTATAGATAGAAGAGGGCTGTTTTATCAGGGTTGTAGAACAGGAAAAGAGGTATTTTTTGAGTTATCTAGTTCAGCGCCATCTATTGTTTTTTTTAAGAACTATAGAGTAAACACAT
The DNA here is from genome assembly GCF_014905175.1 of Aphidius gifuensis. NCBI lineage: Eukaryota > Metazoa > Arthropoda > Insecta > Hymenoptera > Braconidae > Aphidius > Aphidius gifuensis. Next base: position 26,008,508 of record NC_057788.1, read on the forward strand.
TGAAATATCATAGATAGAAGAGGGCTGTTTTATCAGGGTTGTAGACCAGGAAAAGAGGTATTTTTTGGGTCAACAAGTTAAGCGCCATCTATTGTTTTTTTTAAGAACTATAGGGTAAACACATTGAAATATTATAGATAGAAGAGGGCTTTTTTATCAGGGTTATAGAACAGGAAAAGAGGTATTTTTCGAGTTAACAAGTTCAGCGCCATCTATTGTTTTTTTGAGAACTATAGGGTAAACACATTGAAATATCATAGATAGAAGAAGGCCGTTTTATCAGGGTTGTAGAACAGGAAAAGAGGTATTTTTCGAGTTAACAAGTTTAGCGCCATCTATTGTTTTTTTTAAGAACTATAGGGTAAACACATTGAAATATCATAGATAGAAGAAGGCCAATTTATCAGGGTTGTAGAACAGGAAAAGAGGTATTTTTCGAGTTAACAAGTTCAGCGCCATCTATTATTTTTTTCGGGAACTATAAGGTATACACATCGAAATATTATAGATAGAAGAGGGCTGTTTTATCAGGGTTATAGAACAGGAAAAGAGGTATTTTTTTAGTTATCTAGTCCAGCGCCATCTATTATTTTTTTTGGGAACTATAAGGTAAACACATCGAAATATTATAGATAGAAGAGGGCTGTTTTATCAGGGTTATAGAACAGGAAAAGAGGTATTTTTCGAGTTAACAAGTTCAGCGCCATCTATTGTTTTTTTTAAGAACTATAGGGTAAACACATCCCAATATTATAGATAGAAGAGGGTTGTTTTATCAGAGTTGTAGAACAGAAAAAGAGGTATTTTTTGAGTTAACAAGTTCAGCTATCTATTGTTAATTCTATGTCCCTGATACAAATCTATAATTTCACCACAAATTTTCTAAAATAATCAAAAAATAAAATTTTCGAGTATCAGGAACATAGAATGAGCGAGGAGTTATTTTCAAAAATTTCGAATACCTCTTCTATCATTCTATGTTCCTGATACTCAAATATTTTTTTTTCCATCAAATTTCAAAAAATTTGTGGAAAAAATTTTTTCGATTATCAGGAACATAAAATGAGCAAAGAGGTATTTTCAAAAATATCAAATACCTCTTCGCTCATTCTATGTTCCTAATACAAATCTAAGATTTTTCCACAAATTTTTTGAAATTTGATAGAAAAAAAAATTTTGGAGTATCAGGAACATAGAACGAGCAAAGAGGTATCCAGTTTTTTTTTTTTCAATTTACTTATATTAAATGTTTTTCTAATCAATTTCGAAATTTTATTATTATTTCATTGACAGGCAATATGAAATGCCCGGATGATTAATGACAACTGTCTTTTATAGTTATATTCATAAGGAAGGAAACGTTGTTTTTTTTTTAGCAATCTACTTAAAAATTACGTATGAATAAACATAAATAATAATATTCAAGGTTTTTTGGGCGTTGTATAAAATTGGATCGTAAACGATTGTCAAAAAAAATTATGTAACACATTCGCCACGTTTAATAATTATCATAATTGAGTAACTTAATTTGAACTGTTTCTGTTACAGGTGAAAGTTCTCACAATAAAAAAATATATCAAAGAAAAAAAAATTAAAAACAGTAGCTCGATATACAGGGTAAGCGAAATTATTTATAATTGATTAATTGTTTAACAGATTAATTCTATATATCCTAATTCAGATAGGATAAATAAAAACAAATTAAATTTTTCTAGATATCAAACATTTTTTTTATTTATGAAAAAATCGAAGATAATAAAAAATTATAATAATTTAATGTTGGTATTGAACGTATTGTTGAGCCAATGGTGCATAAGCTGCTGTTTTGTATACTGGTGAAGAGTATGCAAGTGATGCTGCTGGTGCAGCATGGTAGGCAAGTTGTGCTGGTGCTGCATGATAAGCAAGTGGTGCTGGAGCAGCATGGTATGCAAGAGGTGCTGGTGCAGCATGGTATGCAACTGGTGCTGGTGCAGCATGATATGCAACTGGTGCTGGAGCAGCATGGTAGGCAACTGGTGCAACAGTTTTTACAAGAGCTGGTGCTGCTTGGTAAACTGGGGTTGCAACTTTAACAGCGACTTGAGTTGCTGGTTCTTTACGTACAACTGCATTGAATCCATTGACATCATCAGCTGTGTAATCAACAGTTCTTTTTGTTCCATCACTTTCAACAAGAGAATAACTACCCTGAACACGATCACCATCACGTGTTTCTTGTTGGCTTTTTTGATCACCAGTTAATGAATCAGCAACATCATAGTCTATAAAATTAAATAATTAAAATTAATTGAATGAAAAAAAAAAGAAGAATTAATTTACTATAAAATTTAAAATAAATAATAAAATTAATTACTGTAGCTGTATTGTGGATGGGGGTCGAATTCTTGATCAACTTGTTTGGTAATAACTGGAGTAGCTACTTTGGCGATTGATGGAGCATAAGCATATGATGCAGCAGGTGCAGCAGCATAAGCTAAGTGTGCTGATGGTGCAGCATAAGCCAAATGAGCTGATGGTGCAGCATAAGCTACTGATGCAGCTGGTGCAGCAGCATAGGCTGGAGCATAAGCAAGTGGTGCAAATCCAGCATTTGCTGCGGCCACAAGGGCGAATAGGGTAATGAACTGAAATTTTAAAATAATAAAAACATTTAATAATGATAATTTTTCCAATTAATCTACCTAGAAAATAATTGTAGTTAAAATAGACTTTAATAAAATATTTTTGAATACACACCTTGAATGCCATTGTGACTCTGTTGATCAGTGAATATCAGTGAATGATGTCTGTTTGCAGAAGTGTTTGACTTTATATACCATGATGAAGAGATATCCGCACATCAAATATACTTGGTGATTGGCCGAATTACATTCTCGTGAACAAGACAAGAAATTGGGCAGGGGGCCACACCCAAATGGAAAAGCAATTGTGGTAAGTGTGCTCTGTTAAATGACCGGACTCGATAGTGGCCTTGTCCCGAGTTACTTAATTCCACTTAAATTATTTATCTGGTGCTTTCAAAAAATAAAACCCACATCAGGCATCATATGTTCTTGAAAAAATTCACCAATCTCTTTAATTTGACTGTATGTTGTTTTAAACTTTTTTTTTTTTTTTTTCATATTCAATTTCGGACAAAATATATTTTAGAATGTATTTGCAATATTTCACGATTGGACACAGGGATAAAACAATTTTAATAATTTTTTTTTTTCCATTTTGAATTATATAAACCATGCTAACCTTCATTAAAAAAATTTAATGTTATTTAAAATATATAGAGATTAATATTTTTTTTTTATTGTTAATTTTTTAATTTAGTAAAAGCTAAAAAAAAAAATTCACGTAATTTAGTATAGGTTTCGACTCTTGTCAAAATTCAAATTTTAATTGTTTGATTATTGTCATTTTATTGCAAAATAGCATTGAAATAAAATTGCTTTATTTTAATTCATTAAATTTTGGCTGAGTGGCAATGAAAATTCAGTATTTTCTCTATCGAAATCGAAATCGAAATAATTGGATATTCTGTATGAAGACTATTATTTCCATAACAAAATAACATTTAAAAAAAATTCATAAAAATATTGATCCACCCTTTGGAGCAGCATACTTTTAAGTATCGAAATTTCGCGGATAGATCCTTTCTCCATTAATATTCAAGATCAATCAATCAATCAATTGAGACAGGTATTATGTGACATTCAATAGAGTGTCTCTTTAGACACTTTCATATTCAAATTTAATTTCCAATACTGGAATTCGACGTTGAGGACATCGTTGAGTCTCTTAAAGAAGCCTTACATTACGGTGCATGCGTAAATTGATAGAAAAAAATTTTTTTATCAATAAAAATGACATGAACAATGAAATCTATTTTGAGTAAAAAGTCTTACTCCATTCGTAAAGAAAAAAAATCCATCATTCACTAACGACAAACATATCTATAGTAAATATAATTGTGTATCATTGTAGCATCGTAATATTATTGATAGAAAATTAATTATAAATAATAAAATGGGAATGAGTGAAATAACAACTTGGGTTTTAGTAAGACGTTACGATAAACTTGGTATGACAAATTAATTTATATAAATTTTTAATTTTATTTATATTGATAATTATATAAATATATATATTTTTTTTAGATAATGAAAATGGACAATTACAATCATGTCTACAAAAATTAACTCTAACATCTGGTATTGGAAGTGATGAATTGAAAAATTTAATATTTCGATTAATTGATATTCCAGATGATGGTAATAGAGTATTAAAAATTCGTAGATATGATAATAATCTTATTCCTCAATCAACACTTTTAAATGGATCAACAAATGAAAAACCTTTTATTATTGATGTTGTACAAGTACATCAATATTGTCCAGTTGAAAGACGACAAATACTACCAGGATATATTGATGCACTTAGAGAAACATTTTATAGTATTGAAAAACGTGTTATGATTGCTGAAAAAACATTGCCAAATTTAAATGATACACAAAGACAAGCTGTTGAAGATACAATATCACAATTATCAAATTGTGTAAGTTTTTTAGATAGAAGACTTGATGAATTATCACCTCCAGCTTGGATTAATCAAGTCAATTCAGTTGTATAAAATTAAATACAATTTAGAAAAAATTAAATTAAGGATAAAGGTAAATTTTAATCAAGTAAATAAAATTAAATTCAACTATAAAATCATTTAAAAGACAAAAAAAAAATGTATATTTAAATTATTGCTTTATATTTTCTTGGAATGACAAATATGACTGACATGTAATTAGCTTTTTTTGTTTTTTTTTTTTTATTTGCACCAGTTTTATTTTTTATTTGATATCAAAAAAATAATTTATTTATTATTTAATCGTATATTTTTTCAACGATAAAGTAGAAAAATATTATTGATAACTGATCATATTTTGATTCGTTTTTTTTTTTTTCTTAAAACTAAATTTAAACTCTTAACAACTTTAACAATATCGTACTCATCAAATCAATAATATCTATATCTGTAAAAAATTATTCACACTGTTTAATTAATTAGTTTTTTTTTTCTGTCAATTTGAGCTTTGAAATTAATATATAAGCACAAACTTTGAATCTCAATAAATTAAATAAAAATATATATGTAAAATAAAAATAAAAAATAAAAAATAAAATGCACAAGTTTGAAAAGAACATGTTAAGGAATGTTCATGGTTTTTTAACATAAACATAAATTTAAAATATAAAAATATAATAATATTTATGTTTCAGTGTAATAATAAAATTAAAAAATAAAAAATAATTTAAAAAACAATACCACTCTGATGTTCTTATAATGAACTATTTGAACTTTTTAGTCTTAAATCTACATTACTTAAACTATTATTTGTGGTAACATGAATATCCACTTCATGTGTATTTGCCTAAAAAGAAAAAACAAATATAAATAAATCAAGTATTATTTATTAGTTAAAATTAATGTAATAAATAATAAAATTATTAATTACCAAATGAAGAGAAGCTAAAAATAATCTTGCAATATCTTCTGGCTCTTCTGTTGTCACAATATCATCAAAACTAAGACGATTTTCATGTGAACGTTTTAAATTTTTAATAATTTTATTTCCATATTCATGTACATGAAATATTGGACGTTTTTCAGCAATTTTAAGAATTTCCATTGTTTTTAACCATCGTGATGTTTCATTAACTCTGTCATTTTTACTATCAAAATCATCTTGAAGTTCTTTCATTTTTAGTTCAATTCGTTTTTCATAAGTTAATGTCATATCTTGATATTCATCAGGACCAGGATCATCTGATTGATCAGAATTATCATCGTAATCTGGTGGTGGTGATGATAGTGGTGGTGTATACGAGCATGATGCTTCTGGTGATGGACTGATACAATCGTCATTAAAACTTATTGTATCATTAAACTCTTGTGTTATTGAATCATCTAAACATGGTATCCCTGGAGTTTTAAAAAGTATATCACCACCTGGATCATCTAGAGTTGAGCTTTGATTTTTCTCTAATAAACAGTTTTTATTTTTAATATTTTCTGATTCTGTTATACGAAGTTTAAAACCTAACAAATCATCACTACCAACAGCAACATATAAATCATTATATTTTTCTTTTAATAATTTTTCATATTGTTTAATTTCTTTTTTAATATTTTCTGATTCAGTTATACGAAGTTTAAAACCTAATAAATCATCACTACCAACAGCAACATATAAATCATTATATTTTTCTTTTAATAATTTTTCATATTGTTTAATTTCTTTTTTATTTTTTTCACACAATTTATATGTTGATAATTGCTCATTTTCATTTTTAATATTTAATTTATTATCATCTGAATTATCAATGTGTTGTTTAAATTTTTTACGTTTTATATTTTTAACTGTTGATTTTCTTTTTTTTGTTGATTGTATTATTGTTTTTAATGATGCTAATTTATTAGATATATTTTTTGGTGTTACATCAGGAATTTCAGTAACTGGAAATGGCTCAAATGATATTATAATTTTATCTTTTTGTCGTTTACTACGACGAAGATTGTCAGTACATTTTTTTTCTGATAATTCTTTTATATTTTGTGGTATTTTATCGTCAGTTGGAGGATCAGTAGTAGATTGTTTAAATTGATTTTCTATATTATCAGAATTGTTTATTATTTTTGGTAATGTTTGATTAACATCATCTGGATCACCTGATGTATATCCAGCATCAGTTTCAAATGATTCTCTTGTTTTTGAATTTTTTAAAAGATTTAAAGTACTTGTTGTTGCCTCTGTTAATATTGTTTCATCACTAATTGTTGTTTTGTCATTTAAATTATTTATTTCGGACTCAACACGTGAATTTAATTGAGTCGTCAATGGTGAGCGTGTAAATACATGATCATCATCATCATCACCACGAATTGATTCATTGAATGAATTACCTCTGGAACTTGGTGTATCACTTATTGTTTCATATCCTGATTCAGCAAATGGACTAAATACATCACAATCATTAAAATCATCTGTATAATCATTAGCACAATAACTTGATGATGCTAATATTTCATCTTTTTGATTTTTTATATTTACATAATTTACATTATCATTATCATCATTGTCATCATCATAATCATCATCATCATCTGTAAAATCTTCAGGTGTTAATTCATCAACCAACATATTTGATGATGTTACATGACCATTTAATAAATAATCATATTTTTTTCCAATAACATCACCATTAACGTCAAATATATTTATTGAAAAATTATGACTAGGACATTTTTCTAATTGTGGATATCTTGATGGTAACAATTCAATTGAATGATTTTCTTCATTTTTTAAATTAATATTTTTACCAATATCTTTTGAAAAATCAATGTATTCAAAATTGTCAAAATTAAATTCATCACGTTTTTTACGTTCTTTTTTAGTTTTAGTTTTTTCCAATTCATTTTGTTCTTCACATTCTTGAAATGATTTATTTAATTTTAATGTATCATTATGAAGTAATTCAATTCTTTTATCATAAATATTTGCAGAATTTTGTATAACAAGAGCTGCTTCACCAAATTTTAATTCTTCTGGTTTTTTATCTAATGTTTCATTGTATTTATCAAGAATCTGAAAATTATGAATTACATTGGATTATTAATTTTTTTAAATATTTCATTTTTATTTAATAAATTTATGATTAATTACCTCTGACATTGGGAAATTCCAGTCAACCAAATTTTTAATTGGCTTCATTAATTCAGCACTTATCTCGTGCAACGAATCCATTTTTTTATTTATTTAATAATTATTTATTATTCATTAAATCATTCCTGAAATTATACAATAATTATTGTCAATTTATATAAAAATTCATAGATTAAATTTTGGCCAAACATTAGTCAAACAATTTTCAATTAAAAAAGCCAAAAAAAAAATCATAAATAAATTTGCAAAAATTATACAATTAGTATCTAATTTACATCATGAATTATGTATGATAAAAAAAATTTTTTTTTCCTTAATTTCGACATGAGATAATACAAGTGTCTGGAATGTGTGTTTAGGCAAAAAAAAAAAAAAATTTAGCCACACGTGCCAATTTTTTATCCGGTTCATTCCACTGATTGAAAAATATGAAAAAAAAAAAAATAAAATAAACGTCCTTGGAATTCGAAAATAAATTTCAAATACATAGTCTACAAAATTTTTCGCTACAAAGTAAATCATAATTCAAGTTTCATAATTCCACGAGGTCATCGAAAAAAAATATAATAAAAATTATCGGACAATAGTGTATGAAACACACATTGTAGATAAAAAAATAATAATAATAAATTTATGAAAAAAAAAAAAAAAAATTACATGACGACGTTCTCATGTGGATAAAAAAAAATTATGTCATTTAATAATTTGATGGAAAAAAAGTATTTAGAAAATTGCAATAATGAAAATTTAATTGACAAGTAGCGACACCAATGCAGTTATCAATTGTTTGTTAAAATTAAAAAAAAAAATATAAAACTGTCAATAATGTATGCAATCAGATGAACATGACAACACTATAAACATGGGAAAGCGCGCGAGCTGATTATTATTATTATTAAATAATAAATTATAACAATAAATAAAGAAAAAAAAATATTGTCATGCATGAAAAAAATGAACTCATTGATAATAAATAATAATTTTTAAAATTATTTAATTGATATGACATGTGTATTTATTTATTATTTAAATAATTATTATTTACCTGTCAAATGCTAATAGACACCTTGATTTTTGCATCAACTTTTGATAGCCATTTTCTTTATAGCGACATACACTTGTGTTTTTTATTATTTTTTTTTTATTAATATATAAAACTTTCAAGTGTATATTATATATACCTTCACTATGCTTAAACCGGAAAGAGGTCCGTCTTTCAGTTCGATTCGTTAGGTTCACGCGCGAAAGATAAAAGATTTAAGATACTGATAATAAAAAAAAAAGAGTATTATATAAAAAAAAAAACATAATAAAAATAGCATGTGTACATACACAAACACAACACACGCGATACTATTTTTATTATTTTTTTTTTTTATTATTGTTTGGATAGTCGGTAAAATTGCGTATTTATTCCATAACGCCATCTTGTAAATTTACAACTAAAAGCTGCAAATCAGATGATAAAATCGCATTAAAAAAAAAAATAAAAACACACACACACATACACTATATTATTTCATAATAATAAATTAAAATAATGTGTCACTTGTCTAATTTCATATCAAATTTGGTTATGTATTTAGAATTTTATATTATTTATTAATTAAATAATTAATAAGCCAAATATAATATTAAGAAAATAAAATGGCTAAAACAAAGACAATAAGTAAAGGATGTCCGAAATGTGAGCAACAGGTAATTAAAAAATGAAAAATAACAATTAAAAATAGAGCTTGTATTATTGTTTGTAAATATATATTTTGTTTTTTTTTTTTTTAAAAAAGACAGTGTAATTGACAGTGTCATTATAAAGTCCAATAATAGATAAATAAACTTTCTTTTTTAATTCATATTTATTGAAAAATTCGATTAAATTGATATTTGATTAAATAAATATTTAATTATGCAGTAATTAATTAAAACTAATTATTTTTTTTTTGGTTTTTAAGGTGCCAGTTGCTTGTAAAGCTTGTCCTTGTGGCCATTCATTTTTTAATGCACGAAGAAGTTCAATGAAATCACCACCAAGTCCAGAATCAGGTGTTATGAAAACACGTAGAACAAATAGAATAAAAAGAAGAATAAATTATTACGATGCACTTGAGTATGATAAAAAAACAAAAAAAAGTGCAAAGGTAAAAGATAAAAATAATAATCAATAATAGTTATATATAATAATAAATAAAATTAAATTTTAGATTAGAAGAAGAACAGCTGATGAAGGAGCAGTATCAGACAATGATTGTTCACAATTAAATAATAATAAACAAAAACGTAAAGGTAAATCAAAGGGTAGATTTGGCCCAAATGGTGCATTAGGTGATGATGAAGATGAGACTGAAGGTGTCAGTAATTTGTCACCAGAAAAACAATTAACATGCTCATTAATACTTCAAGAAATTAACAGCAAAATGAGTACTGTTGCTTGGAAGCCAATGTAAAAAAAAAAAAAAAAATAAGATAATTCCTTTTATTTTTATTAAACTATTATTAAACTGTTTAATTTAAAACAATATTTATCGTGTTCAAACACTCCAGTCATTAAGAGTCATGAAATTCTTTTCAATATTAATTATAATTACAAATAAAGTTTTTTTTTTTTTTTTAAATTATTATTATTATTAAACTCACCTTGAACAGCATGTTTTTTTTTCTTTAAATAAAAAAGTAAACCGACTGTTATTCACGTGATTGTCTTATACATGTATGTTGATATAAAATTTAAATATTATTATAAATAATGTGGCATACATCTATTGTAATAAATATTGTCCACTGTAAAAAATATTGGCAGTTAATTTAGAAATACATTGGTCATTACTTTGTGATTGAAATAAAATAATAATAATTATTAAATAAATAAATATATTTATATAAATTATTAGTGGGCATGTGTGATTGAATTAATTTAAAAATTATTTACAAAATAATTTGAGTCAAATAATTGATTTTTTTTTTTTCTGTTTTTTTTTTTTTTTGTATATCTTATTTTGTTTATTATTAAATAAACACTATTATCACTTTTTAACAATGCATGAAATTTATCATTATTTAATTTTTAATAAAATGATAAAAAATAATCTATAAAATACTGTTGGTCTATTTGCAACGATTAATGCAAGGACATATTTTTATTTAAAAAATAAATGAATTAATGAATGATGATGAAATGCTCAAGTTTTAAATTTACTTTCTTCGTTATTTCGTTGTTTAAACGAAATTAATTTTATAAATTTTTTTACTTACATATAACAGTTATAATTATATTATTATTTTGACTTAATTAATTTATGTCAAAGATGTATTGACACATTTATAAATTTACAATCAAACTAAAAATATTTAATTACATCGTAAAATAATTGTGAAAATAACATTTTTTGTATGTTTTTTTTTTTTTCGTTTTTGAACCATAAACTTTTTTTGTTCTTTCAAAATATATATTTAAAAAAATTAATATATTTGCTCATTGTTAAGACACAATTGTATAATTTGTGCTAAAGTGTAAGTACTTTTCTATTTTTTTTTTTTCGGCATTTTATTTTAATTTTTTTTTATCTATATTTATTACATTATTTAATTACAATTAACAATAATAAGGCAATACAATTTTCACCTATTGTCTTAATGACACTCACACATTAAATAACATTTTTAAAATTTTTTTATTTCATTGATTCTAAATTTATTTATATTCTCTTCATCAATGCCGCTATTTTCTTTTTTTTTTTAATTTTTATAATTTATATACATTAAATTGAATAAACATTTTCTAAATTTTTTTTTTTGTTTATTTTTATATTTTAAATACCAGAAAGAAAATTTAAAAAAAAAAAAAATGGAAGAAATAATGGAGAGCATGAGCGGCAGTGAGAATTTTGTGTAAGAAATTCAATAAAAATTTCTTGATTAAAAAAAAAAAAAAAATTAATATTTTGTTATTAAACTTTGCATATTTGTTTATTTGCAGCTTGACGTTTTAAAAATGGCAAAAATGCCCACAATGATGCTCCAGCAATAAGTATGATACCTAAAATACTGAATATTGGTCCATAAGATCCAATAAATTGATAAATCACACCACATATTGGTGGTCCAACAAGTTGCAATATACCATTGACAAATAATGATATTCCATATGATGATGTTAATTTTTCAGTACCAAGCATATCAGCCATAATAACAGCTGTAACACCAACATAAACACCAGATGCTAAACCAAATATTCCACACCAAATTGATATAACACTATATGTTTTTGCTGTTGGTAATAATGCAAGTGATATACCAGATACAATAAGTCCACCAACAAAATACCAATGTTTTGGCATAATTTTTTTATCAGATAATGCTGAACCACCAATTCTACCAATTAAATCAAATATTGATACAACTGATAATAATAAACCTCCATCATCTTTATCAAAACCAAGACTAACTGCATATGCTGGTAATAATATAACAAAATTTGTATAACTAACGGCATTTGTGCTATTTGATATTAAAATTATGAGGTAAATTGGATCTTTTAATAAACTTAAATCAAAAAATTTTGTATCAATATCATTGTCATTTTGTTTTGTTGTTTTTTCTGGTGATTTTCTAAATGTATTTGATATTGCATTTAATGTTAATGTTGAAGCATGCTGTGGATGTAATGCTGATAGTGTTGAACCATGATATGGTGTACTAATATAATTAAATGATGATGTACTTGGTGATCTTGCTGTTGGACGTCTTCTTGATATACCTCTTTCTGGTACAGCATGAAGTGCTGGTGTACTATGCATTTGTCCAGCAATATCACGTCCAGTTGTTGTTGGCATACTTATTTTACGACTTCTACCTTGTACTGGTGTATTTTTATAATTTTCTAATGCTACACTTGATGCACTTTTTGGTACAACTGGTGGTAATTTATCATTTATATTTGTTGATATTATTAATGATTCATTAAATTTTTTTTCTTCTTCAGGTGATGTTACAAATACACCAATTGTTGTTATTTCTTCATCTTTTATATTTTCTCTATTATTATCATCATCATCTTCATATTCTTCATCTTCTTCTTCAACAAGTTGATTATTTTTTTTTACTTTTGGTATCCATATCATATGTTTTTCAACTGGTTCATATAGTAATGCACTGGCCCATACATTTAATGTAAGAGCACCCATTATTAAAACAGCACCTCTATATCCATATTCACGAAGAAGATAACCAAGTATTGGTGGAAGAAATATTGCACCAAGTGCACTACCTGATATACATAAACCATTTGCAAGACCTCGTAGTCGTAAAAAAAATGATGTAACTATGTAAACTGTTGGTGGAAATGATAGACCAGCACCAATGCCAACAAAAACTCCATAACTGAAAGGTACAAGAACAAACAAAACAATTTATATATAATACTAATTCATTATGGGATTATTAAATTAGATTATTACCTCACACAGAGATACAAAACTGAGTCAGCATAGTAACTGAGCATCATTCCAACAGCAGCAAAGGTACCACCAATAAGTGTAACTGTTCTATATGAGTACTTGACTGATAAAATACTTGAAAGAGGACCTGTAATTTAAAAACAAATAATATGCATTATTATTTAATCATAATAACAATTGGCAGTATAAATTTATTATTATTATTAAATATAAATTACCTAATGAACTGTAAAGAAAATAACATAAAGCTGGTATCATTGCAGCACTTGGTGGTGATGCTTCAAATTCTGTCATAAAAACAACAAATAATATACCAAATGATTTAATCATTCCAGGTATAAGTACATTAACCATTACTGCAGCAATAAGAACAAGCCAACCCCAGCCTCCATCCGGTGGAACCAGTTCACCTTCTGTTTTTCCATCATTAACTAAAAACAAAACCACATCATCATCATTATTTAAAGATCAAAAGATATTTTGTGTTTTTTTTTTAATAAAAAAAAATTGATTGATAACCTGAATTAAATTTTAATGATGCTAGAAAAATAATAAATAAATTTGTTTGTTTATTGTTTCAGGTGTCAATGAATTGGGTCAATTGTTAAAAAAAAAAAACCATGCATACTAAGTGTGACGGGTTCAATGAATTTCTTGATAGTATTTAATTTGTTTTTTTAATAATAATTAAATTGAAGAAAAAAAAATTTTTTTTTTTTCATTATTATTAATAATTATCTAGTAGACAATTATCATAATCATTGCATCGTATTTTTTTAATCCGTTTATTTTTACTTTTTTTAACTGTAATTATATCTAGATCATTTGTATCATGTCGAGATTTATTTTCCACACTGATGATATCTTTTTTATCACGTTTTTCAGTTGTAATTTTTTTTACATTATCAACATCATCATCAACAGCTTGTCTTGATTCATTTGAATATTCAGATTTACTGATGAGATAAACAAGTGATACTGATGATCCAAATATACCAATAATAATATAAGCAGTATCCCATATAAAATTTATAAAACATTTAAAAAATTCATTGTAAAATATGTATACGACAAGTAAACCAATAAACCATTGTCCAATTTTCGTAAATAATTCAGTATTATTATCATAAGTATTTTGTATTATAAATTTTGTATTTGATGTTGCAAAATTTGATAATTTTCTACATTCTTTTGTTGCTTTTGAGAGCCAAGATTCACCAGTTGTTCCAGCATGATCAACTGAATAATCAGGTGGACCACACGATGAACATTGTCGGAGCATTTTTTTTTTTTTTTCAAAAACGACGTTTACAGTTTTTATAAATTTTACCAACAACTGGCTGGTAGTTATTATTTACATTCAATTGATCTGTTTGAATAAAAATTAATTTAATTATTTGCATTTTTTTTTTTTTAAGATAAACTTGGGTAAAAATAGAACCACCTTGATGATTTAATCCAGAAGCTTTCTCATTACTTTTGCTGTTGATAAAATTATTTTTAAATTGACATTTACTTCCTATTTTTTTCATGTAAATTTCATTATTGTCGTCAACTATTTAACAAATATTTAATATATATTATTCAAATAATGCATTTATTTATTCATGTAATTTTATTCAAGTTGTTTTACCTCTTGTTTTATTGATTTTCTTGGTACAAGAATGTTTGTCTACATAATTAGATTTAAGTTGAAAATCAATCTTACGATTATTGATACAAGGCAAATATCTGTCTTCGTGCTCTTTATGACTCAACTCTTTATTTTTTTCAATATTTATATCAACTTCCTGATTATTATTATTATTTAATTTATTTATTTCCAATTTATTTGAATATTGTAAATTACATTTTATTGAATTATTATTTTTATAACCATATTCAAGTCTTCGTTTAAATATTTCAGATTTTTCAATTTTATTATTTTTACTTACTAAGTAAATTCCAAATGTTAAAATTATTGTTAATCCAAGTATCCAAAATTTCATTACACACTCTGTCTTTAAATACCAAAAAGAAAAAAAAAATTAATTTAGAATTTTTTAATTATAAAGAAAATAATATTCAATGACTAATTTATTTTTTTATTTTAAATTTTAATCAGACAACTTCATTATATATAGATTTTTTTATTTTTCAATTATTTTTTTTCAAATAAAAATTAACGGTTTATTCTGAGGTCATGTATTTTATGATATTATTATCGATTCAGAGCATTACTGATAAAAAACTGATATACCAATTGAATAAATTTTTTATCAAACCGCATTGCTTTAATAACGAAAGATATATTTTGTATTTTTTTTTTTTTTGAATTCTTATCATCCAGTAACAAGTTGTGAATTACTAAATCAAATCGACACTAATGAAAAAAAAAAAAAATATATAAAATTAATGCTAAATAGATTCCAGAAATTTTCCTCGACTATTTTTTTTTTTTTTTCATTAAAACTCATTTGTGTGGATGTTTGAAGGATAAACAGAAGGTTAAAGTAATGACCTACAGTATTATAAAAATAACAATTAAATTTATTTATCATACTTCAGCATTATTTTTATTTTTTAAATTTTTTTGCACAAAAAAATAAAAACAGTATGTATAAAAATATCAAGTGTCATTCTAGCTGACATATTCAATATAATTTAATAAACCGTGAAAATATTTTACACTGTTTAAAAAAAATAAATAAATAAATATATTTTGTAGTTATTTATAAAATTTTTAAAAATATTATTCAGTAATTTCGATTTTTGTATTTTAAAATACGAGCTTAGAGTTAAAAAAAATTACAGATATTTATCGGCTTTTATAATTCTGGCAAGAAATAACAGCCAGATGGCAACGAGTTATTCGATTCAATGATGATAATATGTACTCGAATATATATATTCAATTTCAAACAAGAAAAAATTCCATCAAACGGAATGTCAATCCTCCGAGATCCTTTGTCTGATTAAATTATAAAAAATAAATAAAAAACCCTGTTAAAAATTTAATCACAATAAAAAAAAAAAAATTGAATTTCAAACAATAGGCTTGAAGCTAATTATCATTAGCTTGTTGTTTTGCCTGTTGTTATTGATGGAATATTTTATTAACAAAAAGCCATTATGGCTTATCTAAAAATACAAAAAAATTAAACTTGATAAATGAGTCACTCATTTATCCAATAACAAACTGTTGGATAATTGAACTGGTAATAACGTCTCCCAATTTCATCAACAAACAAGTCAAGTAGTAACAACTCATCAATTGTCTCATCATTGAGCTTATTTTTCAATTTTTTATTTAAACCCACGAGTTATTTGCAATGACAATCTTTTGTCTTTTGCATTGACATTTTTCTTTTTAATTTTTATTTAACGGGAAATTTAAAAATAAAAAATACATGTCTCTTCAGGATAAAGAATTTTCATGTATTGTATAATTTTTATTTATTTATTATTTGTTATTGATGTCTATATTTTAAAAGAAAGTGAGTAAGCATTTATAAAGACAAATCAATTGTATATGCATCATATTACAAAACAATATAATTTTGTTCGAAATAATCAACTAAAATAATTACTCGATACTCATTCACAACGAGTCATAATAAATATTTTTTCTTTTGTTAAAATAATACTTTTATATTGACATTATTTATTATAAATATTTATTTTAAACAAGATAAGAATTAATATTTTATTATGATTATGTAGATAAGTTATTTGTCATAAATAATATGATGATTTCAATTAAAAAACATTGCCAATTATTTCTTCAAACAGACAATAAAATATTTTGTTTTATTATCTTTTTTTTTAATGAAATATTTGTCTGTCTGTTGATTTTTTTTTTTTTTCTTGTTAATAAGTTATCAGCAATAATTATAAATACACGTGTATTTTGCTCGATAAAATTTTAAAAAATTATAATCTTATACGTCAAATAAATGTAAAAAAAATTACATAATAGAAAAAAAAAAGAAAAACAAAGAGATAAGTAATACAAGCAGCTTCATTATACTCAATTTGCAATATTAGTTGATCGATGAAATATAAAATGATACATGTCCTTGTGTATGATCTAGCCAACATTTGTAAAACCGGTTATCTTATATCAAACTATTAAAGATTCTTTTGTTTCATATTACATTAGCCACATCAAGCTATCCCAATCACTACTTGGAGAAAAAAAAGGAGCAAACAAAGAACAAGCATTACTTTTGATATTTAACTTTGTAATTTTTGTAGTATTTTTTTTTATTTGTTCTTTTATTTATAATCATAATTGTCGTGGTAGATTTAACTGATGAATAAGCTACTGGATAAAGTGGGCTGATGAATGATGACGCAGACAACACATATTTTTGATGGAAAATTGCCAAGATAAATATCTAGATCTGAGTCTAGGTCCAATGTTCTTCTTTATGAAAAATTTCACTTAGTTATTCGAGGTCTTTTAGAAATAATAAAATATATATTTTATGATTGTTAATAGTATAAAGAAATATCTTGGAAATTTATAATCAACATGCTTTATTTATTAGAGGTCATGATCAACATAAAGACAAGACAATATTTCTGTACATTGCTGACAGCAATTTAATTTTTTTACTTTATAAATGGATGGATGAAAAATATAATAATTTCTATGCAGGTAAAATTTAAATTAAATTAATTAACTGATTTATTTATTTTGAATTAATTAATTATTATCATCGACAAATGTGTAATAAACAGTACACGTATATGAAATATATAAATGAAGGTTTTAACATTGAATACAAGGTTGCAGTTGATCAATGCTAAACGTGCAAGAAAATTGAAAAATATAGAAAAAAAATTATAATCAATTTTATCAGGTTTATTTTTTTTATTATTAAAAAATTATTTAAATATTTATTTATATATTATTTTGTTGATTAGAAACAGTGGATTTTATCTGTGTTAAAAAAATCATAACAGTATTTATTTTTTTTTTATATTAAAAATATATTATTTGTTATATTTTTTATTTTAAATTTAGAAATGATTATTCACCAATGTTTAATGTTCAAACAAATATATTATATAAAATTTTATGAGACTTGCAGTGATCATCATACCGGAAATACTAACATCCTGCTGAGCCATTCCATCAGAATTTTTGATATTTAACAAAAAAAAAAAAAAATGCTGTTATCTTTGCAATATTTTTATGTATGCATAAATCATAAAAGTAAAAAATTGACTAATATATTTTTGCTCAACTAAAGACATGCAATGTGTTTTTTTTTTTTTTTTCAAATTCAAAAAAAATTAGGTCAACATTGCATAGTCCTCGACCTCGTATTCCAGAAGAAACAAAAAATAAAAAATCTCATTTAAAAGAAAAAAAAAACTACTTCAATGAAGTAGTATTAAAAAAAGTCATATATTAATAAAGAAAAATCATCAAAAATTGGAACAATCAAGATAATATATATATATTTGACAGCTATAAATCAATCAAACATCCCCTTGAATAAGAAAAGTAGGGAGTGAAAATGAAAAGAGCGACCGATCGTTACTATCGCCGTCAGCAAAACCTTGTTATCGCTTGAATTTCAAAATAACAAAATTCAAAGAATAATAAACAAATAAAATTATTCAAAATACATATAAATTATTATATCCAACTGGTATCATGTCGATCGATCAAACAAGCATTCAAAAATAACAATGTCATGTAAATAAACGAACAAATAAATTTAAAAATTATTCTTTTTTATTGAAAGCTTTTCATGAATCATAATACAATTTTATTTTTATAAAAATTAATCATTAGCTATAATTAACTTTCGATGAAAAATAATTTAAATTATATTTTCCTCATTTGTATATGGCAGAATGAGGAAAAACCGTGGATTATAATTTGAGCATGTTGGATTATGATCGGAAAATCTGTGTGTATTTGCCAAATAAATGCACCATAAAAATATTATTAAACCGTGAGATAGCGCTGAACGAGTTTGCGCATGGTAAATGAAAATACTATGTACAAATTGAAAAAAATAAATAATAATAATAAAGAGATGTGAGCCCGGACCATGGACAACCAGCTACCCTTGCGAATTGAGGGTAAAACTGAAAAGAAAATAGAAAAAGACAGAGAGAGAAAGAGACCAAAGGAAAAAAGTCTTGAATTAAAATATAATTTGAAAATGGAAAGCATAAGATGTACACAGTAAATATGGAAAAAAAGAGGAGAACTTGTCTGGGGTCAATGACCTCATGAACGACCTTGAAGTAATTGACATCTTCATAATTTACCAATGACAATTTCGATCAATAAAAAAAGATAAAAAAAATGGAAAAGCAAACGTCTAGTGTATGTATATATAATAAATAAACAAATCAATCAATCAAATTAATAAATAAACAAATAAAATGAACAAAATGCTCCTTTTTATAAATTATTTTTCCATAAATTAGTATTTTTTTTTTTAGTCATTGCTTGGCATACACTCATGACAGATAATTTTTTTTATATTCTTATCATGATTAATATGATGATTGATTTATTGATAAATTTTATGATTGGAAAATGTAGATTAATTAATTTCTTTGGTAGTATGAAAATTTTAAAATTTTCCATATAAAAATAATTAATTTTTTTTCTTATAATAATTTACCTTGTTTTTTTTTAGCATTTCCATTGAGTATTTTAATCTTTTTTTTATCATTTTTTAATATTTTTTTATATTCTCCTCTGCCATCCTTGTCTTTTCCAAATTTAATATTGATTCCATTGTCCTGATCTTTATCGTTCTGCATTTTATTATTTCGAGTCAAAAAAAAATTCACAAGATCCACAAAATATAAGATGTTTTTGTTTTAAATTAATAAATTTAAAAAATAATTGTTTAATAATATAATATTAATCATAATTTAAAAAAAAATAAACAAAAAAAAAAAAAAAAAAAAAAATTTAATAACTAAAATAATCTATTGTATTTAAAAATTTTCATTGAATTTTAAAAAATGCAGTCTCGTCTTCTTCGTTGGCCTCCTCGGAGTTCATAGACTCCAACTTGCGCCAGCACTCGCACCTTTTTCTCCGCTGATGGCAACACGACCGCCCTGAACCACACATAGACCCGGTTGTTATTTGTTCACCCGTCAAACTTTAATAAAAATATATTTTTATTATTTTATATTATATTTATTTCAAGTTCACAATATTGCTTTCAAGTTCACTCCAATAAAATATAAATGAAATGTATTTCTTTTTAAAATTACATAAAGCAAAAAAAAAAAAAATTAATTTTTATTAACAAATTATCTATTTATAACAATTATTAATAATTATTTATGTCAAAATATTAATATACATTTATGTGTATGACTTTTACTCAATTAACTCACTTTTAAAAAAAAAATTTAATTTTTTTATTTCTTTCGCTGATTGGTTTTTTATTTATATGCTTTTTTTTTTTTTAATCAAATGAAAATAATGATAAAAAAAAAAAAAATGAAAAATAATAATAATAAAAAGATATAACGTGGGTTGTGTGTGTTAAAGTGGATAGACTACGAGCAATAGAGACTAAGCAATGTGAACAGTAAACCGAGCAAGTTCTTTGCGCACTGACTGACGAAGTTGATGTCTGTGGTGGTGCTCTGTAGTGAATCGACGGGAGTAGCCGAACTACGAGGATGTATATTTTTTTTTCTACATATATATATTTGTATATACCAATACACAGTGGCCCACGGGATATTTAAACTCTTGATATATCTATACACAATCAGCTGTGTATATCGTTTAGTAAGTGGGGAGGATTCCTGTATACACTCCTTCTTTATAATCACCCCCTCAACACCTGAAAATATTCCATCACCCAGTCGAACCAAACGATCATACGATAAATTTTTTTTCCCCTCATTTATCTCATTTCCTTACCAATCGGAGCAAAAAAAATTTGAAATTCACAACATTAGAATATAAAAAACTAAACTATTTTCTGTTATCAAGTTTTTCTTTTTTTTTTTTTCGATTATAATATTGTAGATAAAAATTTCGATTAGAAAGAAAAAAAAATCTACAATGTCATTTATTTTTTTATCATTTTCAACAATTTCCCTAGTGGATTATATTTTATTATTATATTATGCAATTCATGTGTGATAATAATGTTTAATGCATGTAAAAAAATCGAAGGTTACGTGATAATAATTTACTTGGTAATTATTAAAACGTAATAAACAGGAGAGGAATTTTTTTTTATGTTATAAATCAGTTTTATAAATATTTATTAAAGAAAAAAAAAAAAAAACTTGTATTTAGAGATAGGGTATAGATAAAATCAAATATAGGACATTTGAAATTTATTCGTAGAGGTTTGTAAAGAATTTAAGCGTGAAGGTGATTAAAAATAAACCAAACTGTCACTGTCATCTGATTTTGAACTAAAAGTATATGTACGTATGCGCATTGTTTATAAATGTTGTATATGCAATGTGCGTAATGCGTGAGTTGAATTAAAAATTCAGCATATGTAGATGCCAAATAATTCAGACAGCTGTCAATAGTAAATTGATAAAAAGCATAATATTGACGATGAGAAGAGACAATTTTATCAATTTATTTAATGATAAATTTGCAGGATAAATTTACAGAAAAAGAGATAAACTATTTAATTTGTTGACTGATGGGTTAATTGTGTGAATGATCAATTAATTTTATTTTACATGCATACTCGACTTTTGATCATTTTGACCTCTTGAAAAAAATAAATAATTAATAACTATTTGTAAAATATATATATTGTCAATTTAATTGACGCTATTTTTTTTCTTTTTTAATTTTTCAATTTTCCTGTTGACAAACAAGTAATTAATCTCATGACTTGATCTATCTATAACAAAGTTCATCAACAGAGAAAAAAAAATATGTGTTATGACAAAGTTTTAAATGTGATTGTTTGTGTGGTCAAGGAAATTTTAATAAAATTGCAAATGATTGCATTAAAAAAAATTAAAAACGTGTGGAGAAATAAAATTGATATAGCAAGAGAATAATTATTTTATGACCATTTTAACAATGAATACATGACAATAAATAAAAAAAAAAAAAAAATGATTTATACACTGCAGCAAGATCATCTTGCGTATGACGCGTGACTAGATATGCATCGATAATAAAGTATCTGTTACGTGAATGTAGTGCGTTAATAAAAAAAAAAAAAAATTTTAAAATTTATAATTTAAAATTGTATTTACGCAGTTGATTTATTATCGAATGATATGTCCTGGTACTGCTGGTGTTTACTTGTCAACCAGGATAACAATTATGTAAAAAAAATAAAAATATATTTTATTTATTGTTTTCATGCATAGCAAGATCAAGCTGAATTGTTGTTCAGATTGTTTGAATTTTTCAAAATATAATTAATAATTTTTTTTTGATAAACAACATATAAATTATTGATTATATTTGCAATACTTGATGATTTTTATGACGTATATGTTCTTTAACATTCCTGTTCTATTTTTTACATAAATTTTAATATATGACTTATAATCAGAAATAATTTTTTATTTTTAAAATCAGTTGATGTTTTTTTGTTGAACTCGCATTTATATTATCATAGACATTGCAGAAATTTTATAAGACTGATGGTTACGAAGATTGTTCATTTAACAAAGCATCGTAGATAATAATTTTCTGAATAATCAACAATCGATTTATTATTCATCATAGAAAAATGAATTGCTTAAACGTCAATTTGACTAAACAGCTATTCATTTGATAAATTAAAATTAAAAGAAAAAATAGAAATGTTTAGGTTTTTTAATTATATAAAAAATTAAACATTGTTTTATAATAATTTGATATAAGTTTGAAATAAAATAATCTTTAGTGTAAGAATTTTTAATAGGCCTAAAAAATAGAATAGATGTTAAAAAACAAAAATTTGTGTCTTTTCCACGTCACCCAAGAGGTAAGACACTTGACTCGTTTTTTTTTTTATCAGTGGTTTCTCCTGTAGACCTAATCCACTGAGATTATACGCACGTCATCTAGCTGCAGCTAGAATTATTTCATATACGGATTTAAAAGTTTCGATTTCGCTCGCATAACAGCAAAACAAGTACTGATCAGTCGACGCAATTGTGAAAAAAAATAAACGAAAAAAGGCTTGATTCACTATGCCACTATCACTCGCTGTGATAGGACATTTTAGGGTTTGATTCACTATGCCACTATCACTCGCTGTGATAGGACATTTCAGGGTTTGATTCACTATGCCACTATCACTCGATGTGATAGGACATTTTAGGGTTTGATTCACTATGCCACTATCACTCGCTGTGATAGGACATTTTAGGGTTTGATTCACTATGCCACTATCACTCGATGTGATAGGACATTTCTAAGCTTAGTTCCACTTAATTCACTATGCCATTATCACTCGCTGTGATAAGACATTTCTACAAGCTCGATTCACTGTATTTCATTATATGATACTCGATGCTGATTCTAAACATGTGATCCTTTTGTATCCGAAATATGATCCTCAAGAAACAGCAGATGACGAAGTCTTGAAAATTCTGAAACAAATAAAATCAGCTTCGAAATATTAAAATCGTGTCAAACATTAAAAAACTTGAAAATTTCAAAACCCTGAAAAACATAAAATCCTGAAATATTATTAATACATTATTTGGAAAAGTGCATATAATATCAAATGAAAAAACCTTATAAACTAACATACATCGGGATTAGAAAAGGGTGATAATATTTATCTATTATAAATTATCACGATAGATAATAATAAATCCTAATCACCCCCGTCTACTCTGTTTGAGGAAGACAGGGTCAATTCATTTTGACTTTTATACTAACGACATTTAATTTGGCATAAAAATTAAATATAATTATTTTAAAAAATCAGTCAAAATAAATTTATACAACAAATCAAATAATATATAGTTTGGAACGACAAGAAGCTTCAAAAAAATATAGCATACATTTTTTTGTAACTTCAAGGATATTAAAGCACTTTTCTGGGATAGGTTAATAATTACAACTAGTCGGTCTCGATCTAGAGGAACTTATCTTATTACAGCAACCAGCAAAATTCTCAAAGGTAGTCCAGGTAGTCTCCAATAATCCAATTAAATTCTCTCAGCTAAGCCATGTAGAAATCGTCAAGGTAGACCCGAATAATCCAATAAAATTCCTCTCAGCTAAGCCATGTAAAAATCGTCAAGGTGGATCCCAATAATCCAATAAAATTTGTCTCAGCAAAGCCATGTAGAAAACGTCAAGATAGTCTCCAATAATTCAATAAAATTTTCTCAGCAAAGCCATGTAGAAAATGTCAAGGTATATTCCAATAATCCAATGAAATCCGGTTAATTTTCTCAGCAAATAGCCAAGTAGAGGCGTCAATCCATACATAAAAAACTAATTCATTTTGTTAAATCCCGGAAAAAAAAATGTGCACAGTTTTCCCAACATTGCCCAGGATGCATCAGAAGGAGCACCTGCATAATTTACATGCACTTTTATGTTAAATATCGTATGATCATATGTTTTTCGATAAATAAATTCTCCCCACAAATACGTATTGATTGATTGATATTTTCAATTTTGTGACGCGAATAGAGTACAGTTTTCCCGACATTACCCAGGATACATCACAAGGAGCACCTGCATAATTAACATGTACTTTTTATAATAAAAACATCGTGTCATCATATGTTTTTCAATAAATAAATTCTCCCCTATGAATACGAATTTTCTTATCATTTTAAAACTAGTCACGAAATAGAGTACAGTTTCCCCGAAATCACCCAGGATACTCACATGGAGCACCTGCATAATTAACATGTACTTTTAATTGTTTATCATATTTTCAAGTTCGAGACGCAAATAGAGTACAGTGTTCCCGAGATTACCCAGAATACTCACATAGAGCACCTGCATAACTAACATGTACTTTTAATCGTTTATCATATGTTCAAGTTTTTTTTTCTAATAAATTTCCCACAAACACGCAATCTACATGCAATTTACATATTATGCAAATACTATTTTCAAATTTTTAAAATTAAACATTTTTTCTAAAAACCCGCACTAGCTATACCCAAAAATTCAAAGCCATTATTAAGTAAACCCATAAATATTATACATATAGTTTAGCTAACATCGAACATTTTTCAAAACTCTAAAACGAAAAAATAATAAAAAAACCCCCATGATATTTCACGAAAAAGATGCGAATAAGCAGTGAAGCAATGCCTTCTATACGCAGTTGCGGCGCAACCCTTGCTTGGCTTGGGCAGATTACTTAACGAAACAAATCATTGGATCTAAGATACGCTACGTATGTTTACGTTAGAGATCAACTTACCAGTTAATTAGAAATGAGCATGGATGACACCCACCGCCAACCAGAACCAATAAATGACTTAAGAAAAATTTAGCTGGGCTTGAGAGTATAATAACTTCGAAAAGTTATCGTCGTCAATCTGCCAGGATCTGACAGCCAGCTAAATTTTAATTAATCAAGCTAAGATTGGGGCAGAATTTCTCGATTAAACTCACCGTACCCTGGACCGGTAAGGACTTAAGAAAAATTTAGCCGAGAATCATAGAATAATAGAATTCTGTGTATTTGATTACTCATACCAGTCTGCGATTGGTATGTCAGGTAAATATTTTCAAATAAATCACTTAGCTAAGAGTAAGGGCAAGAAAACCTTGAAAAAATGCCATTCATTCCTCATGACTAAAGTCTCACAACAAATTTTTTTTAATTTGCGACTGACACAATCAACTTGGTTTAATAAGTACACAATTGCTTCAGCTGTCTCGCGTTCCGACCAGAGGCCACAGATAATCATATTGACACAACGTAGCAGCTGCATGCTAATGAATATCGCATAGTTTTCTATGAATTCGAGAAATAGTTCAGCTGAGTTTGGGTGCAAGTTGACTTCAGAAGTCCAGTGATCTGTCTGAGTAACTGCCGCCATCCTGCCCGGTGAATACTTCAAGTATATCATTTATCACAAAATAGGGGTAGACTAAAGACTCAAGAAAAATTTAGCTGGGCTTGAGAGCTAACTGCAAGAGTTGTTGTCGTCAAACTACCAGAATCTGGTAGCCAGCTAAATTTTCGCGAAAAATATCAAAAAAAAAAAATAAAAAAAAAAAGGATTAATTACAAATGTATCGATTTCAGTAAAACTATATATATATATAAATTTATCTATTATTGAATTGAAAAATTCCCCGTACAAAAATCGATTGATGAATATTTTTTATTCTGTGACACAGAGTACAGTGTTCCCGAGACTACCCAGGATACTCACATAGAGCACCTGCATAATTAACATGTACTTTTAATTGTTTATCATATTTTCAAGTTCGAGACGCAAATAGAGTACAGTTTTCCCAATATTACCCAGTTTACTCACATAGAGCACCTGCATAATTAACAAATTTCTTTCATCGCTTATCATATGTTCAAGTTTTTTTTTCAAATAAATTCCCCCTACAAACACGCATCGACGGATATTTCTGATTTTGTAACGCAAATACAGTGTATAGTACAGTGTTCCCGAGATTATTTGTATCATATGTTAACGTTTTCTTAAAAAATAAATTCTTCCTACAAATACGTATTGGTTGATATATTTTTCATTTTGTGATGCATATAGAGTACAGTGTTCCCGACATTACCCAGGATACCCACATGGAGCACCTGCATAATTAACCTGTACTATTTCAATTAAATTTTTTGTAGTTTGATCATCAGAAAATCGTTTCCCCCAAAACGCACGTACTAGTTGATATTTTCGAAATATATGACGCAAATAAATTATAACGCTTCATGTAATTCAATTTGTTCCCCAAAAAAAATATTTAACAGACTTCTTGGCATTAACCAGGATGCACCACGTGGAGGTCCTGTCTGTCCTAGCATCCCATGATCCCCACGTACACACTGAATGATTCTAAATGATTTTATTATAAACTAAAAACTCTATTTTGTCCCTTGTGCAACCCTCAACCCCAAATACTTCAAGTCAAATGATAATTTATACTCAAGAATATAATGAACTGCCATAATATTAAAATAAATTTATTTAATTAATTACTCGAGAAAGAGAATTTAAAGGTATATTTTATATTTGTCATGAATTTATTTTATTTTTAAATTATCTACGTATCACTCATTATTCTTTTAAATTTATGAAGCAAGTAGTAACAAAGTAATCTTACTGGAAAGTCATATTTGATTAAAATTCAATATTTATATTAAGATAAAATTAATTACAAAATTTTCAAAATTAATGCAAGCTTTTAGAAATATGATAAAATAATTATCCAATGAATTTTTTTACGCAATAAAATTCAATTTATATTTTTATTTAATTGTTTTTATTTCAATAAAAAAAAATCGTGCCCAAAATTTAAATACAAAACGCAAAATAAAAATGTTTTATTGGAAAAGTGCTCTAACGTCAAATAAAAAAAACCTTACACACTAATATATATCGCAATTAGAAAAAGATGATAATTTATTTAGTATAAATGATATCACAATCGATAATAATAAATTCTAATCACCCCCGTCTACTCTGTTTGAGGAAGACAGGGTTGACCCAGTTTGACTTTGTTTAAAAATTGAATTTAATTAATGAAGAAAAAAAAATAGTCAAAATGAATCGAAAAAACAAATTAAATAATACTTTGGAACGACAAGAAGCCTTAAAAAATATAACAACAATTTTTTAAAACCTCAGGGACATTTAAAGCACTTTTCCGGGATGGGTTAATAATTTCAACTAGTCGGTCTCGATCTAGAGGAACTTACCTTGTAACTGCACACTGCAAAATCCTGTAGAAGTTATTCAGGTAGACTCCAATAATCCAATAAAATCCTCTCATCACAGCTATGTAGAAATTGTCCAGGTAGTCTCCAATAATCCAAAAAAATCACAGGCACTATTTCACTATCACTATCACGAACTTTTAAATTATTTAACCGAAAAAATTATCTATATTAATTTAACACTTGCACATTTTTTTTTTTTATATTAAAACACCACTTGTTCACGTAGAATGTTCACTTGTTAATTTGAAATAATTCTAAATAAAC
Organism: Aphidius gifuensis; assembly: GCF_014905175.1. NCBI lineage: Eukaryota > Metazoa > Arthropoda > Insecta > Hymenoptera > Braconidae > Aphidius > Aphidius gifuensis. Next base: position 26,036,795 of record NC_057788.1, read on the forward strand.
TTCTAAATTAATTTACCGGACGAAAAAATTAAATCAAAAAAAATTTTCCAAGGAAAAACCACGAGGCTGCACGTGTTTCGAAAATTTCTAACCAAATTTATTTTAAAATACCGAAAAATTTCAACCGGACTGCACGAAGAACGAAGACGAACTGAAAAAAATTAATCGAATCGATTTTCTATGACTCTACTATCTGCTGATGAGTCACCGGTTAACTGCGAGAAACGTGTGTAAAACACGTGCCGGACAGCTTAGCGTAGAAATGAAAGAAACATATGCTTGGAAAAATTTTAAATGATAAATTATAATTATGTAAAACTTTAAAATATGCTAAAAAAAATTAATTGTAAAAATCACGACAGAAAAAAAATATATTATTTTAAAATTTAAATGTAAAAAAAAATTAGCAATATTTTAATAATAATTATTGGTTTTCCACGATAATAGTAAAAGAATATTTGCATTTACCTTCAACTTGCACTTTTTTTTTTACAATTAAAAAACAACGAGTTAATCTACACAAATTATTTTACCCGTACAATTTTTTTTTATCCAACAATCGAGAAATTTCGTTAATTGACTAAACACTTGCAATTTTTTTTTTCTGAAACCGAAAACCACGAGGCTGCACGTGCATTAATTTTAAATACTATTAGGTTAAAACTTTTAAAACTATTTCACTCTATTGAAAAAATCATTTACAAAAATCTAACACTTTTAATTTTTCTTTTCTAATGCACGTGCAACTACTTCAAAGACTTCTAACCGTATCCTAGCATCCCATGATCCTCACGTACACGATTCTGAATGATTTTATAAAACTAAAAACTATACTTTGTCTTTGCCTTGTGCAACCCCCAAACCAACACCAAATAATTTAAGTCAAAGGATAATTTATATTAAAGAATGTAATGCACTACCATAATATTAAAATAAATTTATTCAGCTAATTACTCGAGAAAAAGAATTTAAATGTATATTGTATATTTATATTATGAAATGATTTTATTTTTAAATTATTGTATCAACCCGTTATTTTCCCAAATTTATGAAGCAAGTTGTAACAAAGTATTACTACTGGAAAGTCATGTCATTTGATTAAAATTTAATATTTATATTGAAATAAAATTTGCACTTGCAATTTTTTTTTGTTTTTGAAACCGACAACGAGGCTGCACGTGCAGTTATTTTAAATACTTAGGTTAAAATTTTTAAAACTATTTTACTCTATTGAAAAAATCATTTACAAAAATCCAACCCTTATAAACTCTTTTTTTCTAATACACGTGCAACTATTTCAATGACTTCTAACCGAACTTTTAAAATTATTTTCAAGCCCGAAAAATTGCTGCTGACTCCGCTGCAGCCAAAGACTAACTAAATTTGTCTACATCGTCTACATAGGCCTAGTAGCCGCTTCTATCTATGACTAGCTCTGTCTATGAGTCATCCCTTATCAGTAAGCAACATTTGTCAACTCAGCATGCTGCAGCATGCCGTCCATATGCACAATGTCCAAGTGTAAAAAAATGCATTTAATTATTTTAAACACATGTAAATATGTTTCCAAGTGTGAAAAATTATCTATCTTGACAATTTATTTAATGTTTTTCTTATTTTAATTTTATACGAGAATTATTAAAAATATTATTTAAAATCTATCAAATTTTAACGAATATAATTTTAATATCACGGATAAAAATTAATTTTAAAAATATTGCTCAATGATCAGATACATACTATCTACTGTATGCTTGCTCAGTATAGATCTGTATATATATTTGCAACAAAATTTGTTTATATATTTCATATTTAAAATTACAAAATTTTATGTTTTTAATATTAAAAAAAAATTATTTTACTATTATCCTATCAGATACATACATCGTATATATTTGTCGTTGTATATATTTGTTTTGAATTCAAAACATAAGCGGATGTTAATTTAGAAAAAAAGTAGTCCCGTTTTAGTGCTAGTAACTTTTCCAAGATGATCGAGAGAGACCTCTATATACTTCTTGACAGAAACAGACAGAAGTGAGAGAAATAGAAAAAAAAAAGAGAGAGACAAATTCAGACATATACATTATCGTTTGCTACATAACCTTTTGAACCATTCTGTATTTTGTTTGTTATTAAATAATTTAATTTAAATTTGTCAATCAATATATTTACTGTGATTAACTGTTTAAATATTACAAGTGGAATGTTGCATGAATCGATACAAAAAGACCCAACCAATGTATCAAAACGAAAACCTCGACAATTAAGAGGTACACCTGCCAATCGTGTTGGTACATTACTTATTGGAGGTGGACTTCTTGCTTTTGTTACACTTGGTGAACTTTTCATGTACGTATTAAGCAACAAAATCAAACAGAGCTCATATAATTACATGTACAATAGTTGTTTGAGTTGATAATTAATTAGTTAATATTAATTACAGGTATTCAGATTTATCAAATTCAGTCAAGACAAAATTTACGAGAATATTTACAAAAACACCTGAAGAAATTGAAAAGAAAATTATCATGCAAGAACAATTCATGGCTTCAATTGCAATAGCATTAGAAAAGAAAAAAGCTGGTGAAATTGAGCCACGTGTTAATCAAGTTTAAAAGCAACAAATATTATTTATTCATTTAGTTATAATAAATCATTTTAAAATGTCAAAAACAACAGAGACAAACGAGAATAGTGAGATATTAAATTCAAAACCACAATCAAGGTAGTTAATCAATGTATCTTCCTTAACTTGTAAATAAAATTAAAATATTCATTTAGAAAAATTAATCTTGATAATTTATTTGAAAAAAAAATAATTAATCTTACGAAACCTTTACCATCCTTTTATTTATTTATTGCTTTATTTATTTTTTTTCAGTAAAACAAATCAGGAAAGTGAAAATAATAAAAAATTAATTCGTTCACTATCACCAGATGTAGATGACAGTCTTGCAGATTTTAAATCACCAAATATAATATTAAAAGTACCTCCTAAAATAATAAACGTTAAAAAAAAGCCTGGACCTCGTAGTAAGAAGAAAACAACAACAACAGCACCTAAAGAAAGCACAAGTCAACCATCAATTGAATCACAATTTTTTAAGCAACAAAATCAATTTGTTTGTCCACTTTGTTTTAAGACGTTTAATGATGCTGAAACTCTATCATCACATGCTAAAACTTGTGCTGTTAAAAATAAGGTATCAACACGTAAGTTACTTGCTGCAACTGAATTACAAGAACGTCAAGCAGCTGAAAGACTTCACATAGGTTTACCAGCTGGACCAGTTCGTACTGTTAAAAAAAAGAAACCAAATATTAAAAATTTCATGCCTGAAGGTGATCCTGATATTCAGTTAGCCAAGGCATTATCAATATCACTACAAGAAATGGAACAAATTGAAGAACTAGACAATGCAGTTGCAATGGTTGCTGAGCCTGATGATAAATTTATTGAAATGAGTAGTTCACTAAGACGAAGTACACTGCAATCATTTGGATTTAAAACAAATAAACCACAAGCTGAATTACCACAAGATAAAATTAAAAGAAGAAAAAATTTTGGTCCAACTATACTTGAAACAAGAACTCAAGAAACAAGAGAAGCATTATTAACTGAAAAAATTGCTGAAATTATTGTTGGAGTTGAACAATCAACACAAGCAAGGTATGTAGAATCAAATCATCAACCAACAGTGCATAAAAAAATTAAAATTAACAGTAAATTGTTAAAAAAATATCACAAATCAGATCAAAAACTTTGGAATTATTCCAAGGAGTTGTTAAAAAATTCTGAGTATTATGTAAATGAACTTGCTGAGTATATTCAACCGCTTGAGTCTAAAGAGCAAGAAATAACAGATATAAATTATGAAGAAAATAATACAAACGTGGCAATAGATAATTTTGATGATAATAGAATGGATATTGATGAAGCAACTGAAGCTGAAGATAGTCATCATCAAGAAATAAAAACCACCAAAGTAAAAGACAATAGCCAAAGTAATTTATCTAATATTGAAGAAAATAGTTCAACTGAAAATAAATTAACGTCACAAAAAGAAAATGAAAATAATGATCAAATAAAAAGTGATAAAGAAAAAAAAGATTATAATGATGATGGCGATGCTGATGATGAGAATGATGGTGAGTCTGATAGTTTAAAAAATAATTTTATGAATAATCAATCAGACAAAGAATCATCAGTTGTTGTTGCATATGATTGGTACAAAATGGTTGGCAGTACATATGGATCTGATATTAAAATACTTTTAAAACATGATAAATATATTCCAGCTCATTCACTTGTATTTTTGGCACGTTGTTGTAATATATTAAATGACATTGTTGACTTTAACAAGCCATATGATCATTGGAAAAAAATTATTAAATGGCCAACAATTGACATAACAGCAGCAACATATTTTTTAGAATATTTATACTGTGGAAGAATTATTAAGTGTTGTATTTCCAATGAAAATAATTCAATTGATCAACTAAAATTATTAGCACATAAATACAGTGTTAAAAAATTATTTGAATATATAATAAAAAAAGAAAAATCTAGTTGTAAATATCATGGTAAATTAAAACAAGATGATAAAAAAAATAAAACTATAAATAAGATATCTGATAAAGCTGAAATAAAAATAAATAATAATTCTGATGAATCAGCTGATGTTGATACCAAAGATAAAATTGCTAAGGATGAATATCAAATTATTGATGATATTGTTTGGACAGATGATTTTGAGCTGGAACAAAATCAAGATGTACAATATAAAACACCTCTAAGTCGATTAGATTTGGATAAAAAACAATTGACTTGTTCACCAGATTTATTTGAAGACTCTGTGGTTTACGAAAGTGATGCTACATCATCAGTTATTCATCAAGAATCTACAAAAAAATTTGATGAATCATCAACTATAATTAATGAAATAACAACACCTAAACTTATTGATGAAACTCAAAATGTTATACCAGATGAATCAAGTACTCATGAAATTCTTGAAACTCCATTACAATCAAAATCATTTACATGTCGTAGAAAATTATCAGAGGTTTATCCAACAAAATCTAAGAGTGATATGACTCTTTATATTGAAAAAATTAAACGAATAACTGCAAGGGATATTAATGATACTGATACTGATGGTGACACACCTGTGAGACCATTAAAACCACCACATAAAAATCCATTTAAAGTTAAAAAAAATGAAGATGAATCATTTCTTCTTGTTGGAAAAAAATCATATGATGATGATGATACTCTAAACGCTGATAAATCATTCACCAAAAAAATAAAAAAATCTGCTATCAGTATGATTGAGGATAAGCTTCTTGCTGATGCTGGTGAACGTTTAGAAAAAGTCCAAGCATCAAATGAAAATAATATTGACATTGGTGAATTGTCAACTGAAGTTGAATCAAATTGTGATGATGATGAGGATGAGGATAATCTTGAAGAATCAATGTATACAAAATATCAAAAAAAAACATTATCAAATAGTATTACTAATTATCGTAATGATGCAATAAAATTCTTGGAAAATACTGCCGAGATGACGACTCCACCAAGTGAATCCAACAGTTTGAAAAAAAGTAGAAATAATACTTTTAATAAAAGTGGTATACCAGAGACTACAATAAATTTGACTGAGCTATCAGATTCTGAACCTGAAAAATCTCAAGATATACAACATCATTCTGATATTCCAAATGATCATCCAGGTATGGAAGTTGATAAAGTATATTCTCCAGATAATAAATCATTTCAAAGTTTTCAAGAACCGTCAAAAACCAGTGAGTCATTGACAGATATGCATACAATTAATGACGTTGTATTTGACAGTTGGAGTGATGCTTTACCACTGACCCAATCAAATTTTAAAAATAGTCCAGATAGAAATATTTTAACACAACAAAATTCAGATTCAAACTCAAGTCATGATACTTTAAAATTAAATAATGATAGTGATACTGAGCCTAATTATTGTTTTACACAAAAATTAAGTTTAAGTCAAGAAGTTGCAGATGTATTTAAAGATTTATCACAAAAAACTAATACAGATACTAATTTAAATGCACATGGATTATCACAGAGTCCAATAACATTGTCATCATCATCAGAAACATCAAATCTCGATGATCTTGATCGTTTTGATGAAATATTGAAAGATCTTCCTGAAGCAAATAAAGAAAATAATTTTAGTAAATCAGGAAATCCTGAGGGAGGATTTGAAATTAGTAATTTATTGGATAGTCCAATTTTTTCAAATTCTAAAAATCAAACTGATGAAAGTACAACAAAATTGATACCAAGTACAAGTAAAAATATAACATTTAGATCATCAAGAGTTATAAAAAAACATACGTCATGTATTTCACATACTCTTAGTGATAATTCAGACGATGAAATTCCAATTGCATCATCAACGAGATGTCATTCGAGTCTTGCTTCACCAATTGTAACAAATACAAGCTCAAGATTACTAGCTGTTAAATCAAAATCTGATGGCAATTTTACAAAAAAATTGTTGCATAAAAAAAGAGAGTCAAGTGTTTTAAAAAATAATAATTTATCAAGATTAACAGAGGTCATAACACCTCCTCTTGATTATGCTAATATGACATCACCAGAGATTTATCGTGAACTTCATAAATATGGTTTAAAAAAACAGAAACGACCGAAAGCAATAAAATTGTTGACAAATATTTATGATCAACTTCATCCATTTGTGTCTGATGATGATATACCTGATACATCAACAGATAATTATAATGATGATGAGCCACCAAGAAAAAAACAGTGTGTACAAAATGAAATTAATTGTCCTGATGATAATGATGATCTTTCACAAGAAAGTTCATCTTCAAGTTCATCAATTGTACCTGAAGAAATGGACCTGGATGAAGATGATGGTGGACCTTCTACCATCAGTCAAGGTACTCTTCCGATTAAAGAATTATTTGTTAAATATATTAACAAAAATAAAGATGTTAAACGTGACATACTTATGTATACTCCTGTTCCATTGGAAGATTTATACAGAAAACTTAAAGCCGAAGGATTTAATGGAAAGCTTAATGATTTTATAGATTTTCTTGACAGTGAATCAATTACATTTCAAGTTAAAGAAGCTAAAAGAAATGATAAAAAAAAAACGACGAAAAAAAAAAAATGTATGTGATTATGTTAAGAACATTAAAGCAAAAAACAAAAGCAATTTTTTGCTAAAAAGATTTATAATAATGTTTTGTTTATAATTAGAAGTTGATAATTAAAAAAAAGTATCTTCTTTTTTTATTTTTGCAAAAAAGATTTCAATTTTGTGTTTTATATTTGAATAATTTAAAAATTTAGTTATTGAATAATAATAAAATAGTATTTTTTATACTCATCAGTTTAGTACCATTTAAAAACTTTTGTAGTTAATTATTATTATGTAAATAAATTCAAATTGATAAAATGAGTCTCCTATTATAAAAAGAACACTTGACTTTGCTTCTTCTACAACACTTTATTTTTGTCAATACTATTTCAGAAAAAAATTAAATACCTCTTTGCCCATTCTATATTCCTGATGCTCGAAAATATTCAAAACTTGAAGAAGAAAAAAAATTTCGAGTATCAGGAACATATAATGAGCAAGGAAGTATTTTCAAAAATATCGAATACCTCTTTGCTCGTTCTATGTTCCTGATACTCGAAAATTTTTTTTTTCCACTAATTTCCGAAATATTTTGAAAAAAAAATTTCAAAAATATCAAATACCTCTTTGCTCATTCTATGTTCCTGATACTCGAAAAATTTTTTTTCTATCGAATTTCAAAAAAATTATGGAAAAATCTTAGATTTGTATAAGGAACATAGAATGAGCAAGGAGGTGTTTTCAAAAATATGAAATACCTCTTTGCTCATTCTATGTTCCTGATACTCGAAAAATTTTTTTTCTATCAAATTTCAAAAAATTTATGGAAAAATCTTAGATTTGTATTAGGAACATAGAATGAGCAAGGAGGTGTTTTCAAAAATATGAAATACCTCTTAGCTCATTCTATGTTCCTGATACTCGAAAAATTTTTTTCTCAATTATTTTGAAAAATTTGTAGAAAAATCATAGATTTGTAACAGGAACATAAAATGACGAACATAGAATAATAGATGACGCTAAACTTGTTAACTTAAAAAATACCTCTTTGCCTGTTCTATAACCCTGATAAAACAGCCCTCTTCTATCTATAATATTTAAATGTGTTTACCCTATAGTTCCTAAAAAAAACAATGGATAGCGCTGAACTGGTTGACTCGAAAAATACCTCTTTTCCTGTTCTATAACCCTGATGAAACAGCCCTCGTCTATCTATGATATTTAAATGTGTTTACCCTATAGTTTCTAAAAAAAATAATAGATGGCGCTAAACTTGTTGACTCAAAAAATACCTCCTTTCCTGTTCTATAACTCTGATAAAACAGCCCTCGTCTATCTATGATATTTAAGTGTGTTTACTCTATAATTACCAAAAAAATCAATAGATGGCGCTGAACTGGCTGACTCGAAAAATACCTCTTTTCCTGTTCTATAACCCTGATAAAACAGCCCTCGTCTATCTATGATAATTAAATGTGTTTACTCTATAGTTGCTAAAAAAAACAATAGATGGCGCTAAACTTGTTGACTCAAAAAATACCTTTTTTCCTGTTCTATAACCCTGATAAAACAGCCCTCGTCTATCAATGATATTTAAATGTGTTTACCCTATAGTTTCTAAAAAAAATAATAGATGGCGCTGAACTTGTTGACTTGAAAAATACCTCTTTTCCTGTTCTACAACCCTGATAAAACAGCCCTCTTTTATCTATGATATTTCAATGTGTTTACCCTATAGTTCTTAAAAAAACAATAGATGGCGCTTAAATTGTTGAGCCAAAAAATACCTCTTTTCCTGTTCTACAACCCTGATTAAACAGTCTTCTTCTATCTATGATATTTCGATGTGTTTACCCTATAGTTCTTAAAAAAAACAATAGATGGCGCTGGACTAGATAACTCAAAAAATACCTCTTTTCCTGTTCTACAACCCTGATAAAACAGCCCTCTTCTATCTATGATATTTCAATGTGTTTACCCTATAGTTCTTAAAAAAACAATAGATGGCGCTTAACTTGTTGACCCAAAAAATACCTCTTTTCCTGTTCTACAACCCTGATAAAACAGCCTTCTTCTATCTATGATATTTCGATGTGTTTACCCTATAGTTCTTAAAAAAAACAATAGATGGCGCTGGACTAGATAACTCAAAAAATACCTCTTTTCCTGTTCTACAACCCTGATAAAATAGCCTTCTTCTATCTATGATATTTCGATGTGTTTACCCTATAGTTCTTAAAAAAAACAATAGATGGCGCTAGACTAGATAACTCAATAAATACCTCTTTTCCTGTTCTATAACCCTGATAAAACAGCCCTCGTCTATCTATGATATTTAAACGTGTTTACCCTATAGTTTCCAAAAAAATCAATAGATGGCGCCACTTGTACAAAGAAATTTTTAAAAATACCAAATACCTCTTTTCTCATTCTATGTTCCTGATACTCGAAAAATTTTTTTTCTATCAAATTTCAAATAAATTGTGGAAAAAAAAAATTTTCGAGTATCAGGAACATAGAATAAGCAAGGAGGTATTTTCAAAAATATCGAATACCTCTTCGCTTATTCTATGATCCTGATACTCAAAAATTTTTTTTTCTATCGAATTTCAAAAAATTTGTGGAAAAAAAAATTTTCGAGTATCAGGAACATAGAATGAGCAAAGAGGTATTTGATATTTTTGAAAATACTTCTTCACTCATTCTATGTTCCTGATACTCGAAATTTTTTTTTTCAACAAATTTTTTGAATTTTGATAGAAAAAATATTTTCGAGTATCAGGAACATAGAATGAGCAAAGAGGTATTTGATATTTTCGAAAACACCTCTTCGCTTATTCTAGGTTCCTGATACTCGAAATTTTTTTTTTTCAACATATTTTCTGAATTATGGCGCTGAAATTGGCGTCTAAGCTAGCGTCCAGAAATTAAAAGTACAGGGAACATAGGGGTTTTCTTGGGCCCAGCCCTTAACTTTTATAATAAATTATTAATAAAAATAGAGCTATCCTCGTCATTTTTTTTTAAATCATTTTTCTAGGATCTAAGGTAGTTTGGGAAAAAAATGGGAATTTTTGAAATGGTCAAAAGGGGGTAGGGGGTGGATTTAAACTATTTTTATTTTTTGTTCATGATGAGTTAATATTATTTTTTTAAATTGTCTAGATCTAAGCCAGTTTAGAAAAAATGGGAATTTTTGAAATGGTCAAAAAGGTAGGTGATTCTAATTATTTTTTATTTTTAACTATGATATTGAGGTTGTCGTAATTTTATTGTCTAGATAAGTTTAAAAATGGGAATTTTTGAAATGGTCAGTAAGGTGATTTATTTACATGGTTGAGTTCGTAATTTTTTTATTAAATTAGATTAGTTTAGAAATGGAATTTAATGGGTAGTGGATTTTAATTGTTTCTATTTTTAATATCAGAAACTGACGCCCTCAAGCAAAAAGACAGAGACAAAAGAAATTCAAATTCGTAATTATCGCAATTAAAACAATTAAAATCCACTCTATTGACCATTTCAAAATTTCCATTTTTTTTCCTATACTAGCTTAGATTCTATAAATTTAATTAAAAAAATAACGAAACCTCAACTCTATATTAAAAAAATTAAAACAATTAAAATTCACCTACCTTTTGACCATTTAAAAATTTCCATTTTCTAAACTAGCTTAGATCCAGACAATTAATAAAAAAAAATTACGACCCAACCTCAATCTATCATAGTTAAAAAAATAAAAATAATTAGAATCCATACTTTTGACCATCTCAAAAATTCTTATTTTTTTTCCTAAACTAGCTTAGATCCTAGAAAATTTAATAAAAAAAAAATTATGACCCAAGCTCAACTTTATGATAGTTAAAAAAAATAAAAACAAATAAAATCCACCCCCTACCCTTTTTGACCATTTAAAAATTCCCATTTTTTTTCCTAAACTAGCTTAGATCCTAGAAAATTGAATTAAAAAAAAAATTACGACCCAAGCCCAACTCTATCATAGTTAAAAATTATTAGCTAAAACCCCTGAATTTGTTCCTTTAAATACGATGTAACTTATTCAGAGAGTTGTTTTTATATTTAGACTTTGGGGTATTTTTATACTTAATTAATAATTTCTAATTAATTTTATTAAATTTTATATCATTTTTAATTATTTATTTAAGTTGAGGCCTTGGAACCCGAATCATCCCTGGATCAGGAGATTCGAGACGCTAGCTTAGACGCCAATTTCAGCGCCATTTCTGAATTTTGATAGAAAAAAATCTTTTCGAGTATCAAGAACATAGAATGAGCAAAGAGGTATTCGATACTTTTAAAAATACAAATCAAAAAAATTCTGAAAAAAATTAGGCAAACAAAAAAATCGAGGAAGAAACAAAATTGAAGAAGTAATTTTCAAAGATTTTACTTATTATTGATCAGGAATATAGAATGCTAAAGAAGGTATTATTTAATTTTTCGAAAACTAATTCAACATTAAAATAAGTTTACCATACAAATAACAAAAGCGTGTTAAACACCATGCATAAATTTTTAATTCAAATTTATAAACTTCATTATTTAATATTTTATTTTACTCCCTAATTAATAATTAGTTGAACAAATAAAGATAAAAATAAGAACAAAAATTAAGAACAAAATGTAATGTTTAATTTGTGAATTAATTAAGTTGAGCGTGGAATAAGTCCATTCTTTTTTGGTTGTAAAAACTCTTCCACAATTGCCAGTACCATTTCTCCAAGCATTTTACGTAGAGCATCAACGTCCCTGAAAGAAAAAAATAATTTAAAAATTAATAACAACGATAAACATTAATATGATTTTTATCAGGTTTGTCAATGAAATGCAGCACATCAATGATATTGAAAAAAATAAATTTGTTTATTTAAAATGATTAGATTATACCAGATGAGATTGTCGAATGATAATTTAAAACTTTTAATAATTATAAATCAAAATAATACTCACTGAAGTTCGGGTGAAGCACACAATTCGTTGTAATATTTAATTTTTGGTTCTGTACCACTTGTTCTTAATGTTGTAACCAAGCCATTGTCGAATGTAAATGTTATCATTTGACTACTCTTTGATACTGGTAATACAGCTTTATTATCAATCTTAGTACTATCGTAACCAGTTGTTAAATCACGTACACTAGTTATTGCATATTTTCCTCCTGCAATACTTGATGGATACTGTAACAAAAAAATAAATTGAAGGATTAAAAAACAGCATTTACATGACATAATAATAATTATTATTTGTCATTGAATAAATAATATTTATAATAATAACAATTAATTATCTAATACCTATTCACTCATTATCATTAAATAAATAAAATTAATAATAATATAGAACAGATAAAATCAACATATGCATTGAGACTTACGTTAAATCGGATGTCTCTTCGAAAAATGGTGATAAAAAATATAATGATTTTATAACAGGAATTGCTAAAATAATGAATAATATTTGTGGCAACAGTGTCAATGAGGTCAAAAACATATCCGTTAGATTGTTAAATGAAATGGACATATTTTTTTTCATTATCACTACTATTTTTTTGAATAATAAAAATTATTAAATATATATTTTTATATTCCTGCTGTTATTATTAATAATTTACTGTTTCTAAATCTTATAAACACCATAAGTAACTAATAATTGAATTAAAAAATATATATGTATATTATATTTTTAAAATAAAAAACAGCAATAACAGTTTTTTTTGTTTTAAATTATTAAGTCAAGTCATTCACGTATTAATAAAACACTTTAAACAGAAAAACAATGATATGAAAAAAATAAAAATAATGACATTTTTTAATTGTACGACTCGGATAATTGTAATCCTTTTGATATTCAACGACAAATAATCATTATTCTTATCAGCGACAATACTTGTTTGGTAAAGAAAATAAAAAATAAAAAATACTGACAGTCCTATCGTGTTTACTATATCACTGAGTCGATATAAAATAAAAAACGCATCACCTTATTACGTTTATAAATTATTGTATATTTTTTTTTTCCTTATTTGTGCTAGCTCTTTCTACCAATATACCAGTATACCAGTTGGCCTTCAAGCCTCAGTACGATAAAACACAAACAAACACTCTCACTCATGACACATGCATCCTCTCTTTAATACTATCATTATAACAATTTATACTTGATAACACGTACTATCTATTTATATTATTATAATAACTAACAATTGTTATGTTTTTAAGGAAAAATAATAATAATATTGTCATAAAATCAACTTACTGTCTGTGGTTTTCCATCATAATTTCTTAATTTTTCAAATATATTTTTAATTGTTTCTTGATCATGACAAATCCAGTATGAATTATCAGTTATATGACGTCCATAAGTTTTATAAATTTCTTCTAATTTATCAATTAATGTCAAGCCCATTGTTTCAAGATAAGCTGCCATTTCAGCAACACATGCACCAGCACTTATGCCATCTTTATCAGGAACAGTTGAGCCACACATAAATCCAATAGCTTCTTCATATGCGAAAAGTGGAATTTTTCCTTTTTTTGTTAATTCTTCACATCTATTTCCAATCCATTTGAATCCAGTCAATGTTTCCTTCATTAAAATCATATATTAATTAGTAAAATAATGATAATATCAATTTATTTTATTTTATTTTAAATAAATCATATTACCTCAAATTGAAAACCTTCTTTTTTTGCCATTGTAGATAAAATTTTACTTGATACAGTTGATGCAAGCATAACGACATTTGATAAATCTTCATCTGGATTTCTTACTTGATAAGCATGTATCATCCACCAGCCAAGTAATGCTCCAAGTTCATTACCAGTTAAAACATGCCAATCACCTCTGTTTAATGATAATAATCAAATTGATAAAATAAAAAAATTTAGGTCATTAAAAATATTAAAAATAAAAATTATATAAAATAATCATACGTTCGTTTTTTAACAGCACAAGCTAAACGATCAGCATCAGGATCATTAGCCAAGATAATTGTTGATCCATTTTTATCAGCTGTTTTAAAACTCAAATCTAAAGCACTTTTACCCTCTTCAGGATTTGGAAATTTAACTGTTGGAAAATCAGGATCTGGATTTTTTTGTTCTTCAACAGCAATAAATGACTGAAATGAAATTATTAATTATATAATATTGTTTTTTTTTTTTTTAAATAAAATATATAAAATTTACCTTAAAACTTGCTGCATTTAATGATTCAACCATGTATAAATATCCAACACCATGCATTGCAGTGTAGGTAAATTTAATAATTGTATTTTTATTAACTTCTGGATAAATTGTATTATTTTTAATGATATTATAATAAGATATCATAACTTCATCAAGTGGATCTTTAAATAATGTACTACTATAAATTTTTGATGTATCCCAAGATGTTACCCATGGTTCTAAATTATTTAAAATTGATTTTTGAATTAATTTATCATGTGGTGGAATTATTTGTGCACCATTTTTTCCATAAACTTTATAGCCATTATCTTCTTTTGGATTATGTGATGCTGTTACCATAACACCAGCTGAACAATTGTATTTTAATATTCCATATGGTACAAATGGAGTTGGACATACTTGTGAATACATAAAAACTTTGACACCTTCATTTATAAATATTGCTGCTGTTAATTCAGCAAATCTTTTACTGTGATATCTTCCATCATATCCAATGACAATTCCAGTATCTTGTAAATCAATTACAGTTTCAAGAAGATACTTAAGTAGACCTTGACCTGTTTGAATAATTACCAAGTCATTCATTTGACTGTATCCTGGTCCCATTCGTCCTCTCAATCCAGCAGTACCAAATTCTAGTCTTTTCAAGAACAAATTTGACAGGGTCTTGATATCATTTGCTTCTGTAAGCGCGATAATTTCTCTTTCAGCTTCATTATCCTTTAATTAAAATCACCAAAATAATGTAAATTATGTAAATTAATTGTTGAATGAAAAATATTAAACTTACTTTATTCCAGTGTAAATATTCTTTTATTTTAGAATCTAGAAGACAATCTCCTGTACCAATTTGACTTGCTGGTGTCATTATCAAATGTCTTGATGGGAATGTTGTAATTTGTACTGAAATAATTACGAATAAAACTTTGTTAAATAAACCAAGTTATCAAAATTATTATGACCTTTGAATTGTGACCAATGATTTTTGACAAAAAATAAAAATAAACCGAGATATTAAGTAATAAAATCTTGGAGCATCAATGATGAGTTTAAAATAAAAAAAAATGATTTCTAATCTTAAATGACTTTTTTGACCCTGAGAACGAACCTGGGGGATCGTCAGATGATATATCAAATTTCAAGTCGGCTTCGTGTTACACACTTTAACTCACTGTCACGTCATAATAAAATAATGATAAATACAAATGCTCACCTGATTGTTTATTATCTTTATTCGACCAATAAAATTCTGGAAATACGAATGATGTTTTTAATGATTGCTCCACTAGTATCACACGTTGATGACAAAATTTGTTATTGTTATATTTTTTTGTATTATGTTTTGATTTTTTTCTTTTTTTTTTACAATAAACAAACAATAATAATTATGCGCATGCGTATATAATTAAATTAACACTATCATTACATTAATATTTTTTAAATAATTTCTATCTCATCATTATGTTAAAATGTATTAGAAATACTAAGATAAGTAAATTTGAAAATCTAAAATTAAAATTTTAGTTTGAATAATAAACAAATGTAGATAATGTACAGAGAGGAGAGAGAGAGAGAATAATCTTTGAAAAAAAAATAAAAATAATAATAATAGAATAGTTTTTCAAGTTGTCAAGAGATGTCAGCACCACAATATACTTGAAAGGAAAAATAAGAGAGTAGTTTCTCAAATTCTCAAGAGATGTCAACACCGCCTAAGATAAAAAAAAAAAAAAAAACTTAAAAGTATTGGTTATGGTTCGTGTATGATCTTGATACACGTGCATTGTTGTTGATTGATGTCTTAAATTTCAAACAATTTTATAAACAAATAAAAAAATGTTAAAGTTTAAAAAAAAACAGAGTTTAGCTGAATGTATCAATGATGTAATAACAGATGGAGCAAAAACATTTGATTCTGATGACGAGGATGAAGTAACAAAAGCTAAAGTTGTTGATCAACATTCAGAATCAGATTCTGATGATGTCCCAACTGGTACATCGTTCAGAAAACAGAATGTTCATCTTCTCGATGAAGTTGATGCCAGGTAAATTGGTTAATTTATTTTTATCTATTATTATAAATATGTTGCTATATAATTATATTGTAAATATTTTTGTCACAGATACCAAGGTAAAAAAGTGTCGAGAAAAGACATTTATGAAAATGAGTCTTATGATTCTGATGGTGATTTAGAAAGTGATAAAGATTCAGGTGATGCTATGGATGATTTGTGTGACACTGATTCTGATGATGGTAATAGTGATAGTCAACAAGAGGCTGATGATAACAGTGATGCTGAAGTAGATGATGATGATGATGATGATAATGATGAAGAAGAAGATGATAATGATAATGAAGAAGATAATGACAATGACAACGATAATGAATCTGAAATAAGTGATGATGAAGAATCAGACTTTGATGAGGACAATCCTCTTGGTAGAAATCGTGATGGTGAAAATAATTTTCCCAGTATGACACCAATAAATATAAATCAAGAAATTGAAAAAGGTAATTGTGTCAGAAATCAACTTAAAGCATGGGAAAATTTATTGGAAATGAGAATAAAACTTCAAAAATGTCTTTCAACAAGCAACAAAATGCCACAATATGATGTCTTTAAAGAATATCAAACAGATAAACAATTTATTGAAGCTGCAAAAGATACAAAAAAAAAATTATCCAATGCTTTAGAGGGTCTTTTAGAATTGCAAGAAAAATTATGGAAAAATAATCCAGAAACTAAAAATTTATTATCTAATAAACAAAATAATGATAAATCAAAAACAAATGAAGATGATTCAATGGACGAAGAAATTCCATCTGATACTGATGAAGAAATGGAACATGATGATAAAGATAAATCTGATAATGATGACGACAATGATGATGCTGATACAAAAGAACCAGCAAATAAAAAACGTAAAACATTGGATGAATTTGAAAAAATTCTTGAAAAAAGACACGCAGTTTATACACCATATAGAAATTCAGTTATTCAAAAATGGAATGACAAAACTCGTGTTGCAGCTGGTAATGCTAGCAAAGGTACAAGTCAAGCTGTTGTTAAACAAATTGAATTTTTATTAAGTAATAAACAAAAATTAATATCAAGAACACAATTAAAAAGATCAGAGTACAGTATTATTGGAAAAAAAGATCAAGTTGATGATGATGATGGAAGAAGAATTCAAGAATACGACACAGAAATATATGATGATGATGATTTTTATCATCAATTATTGAGAGAATTAATTGAGCATAAATCAGCTGATATCACAGATCCAATACAATTGGGAAAACAATGGGTTCAACTACAAAATATGAGAACTAAAATGAAAAGAAAAATTGATACACGTGCAACAAAAGGACGTAGAGTTAGATACAATGTTCATACAAAATTAGTTAATTTTATGGCACCAAATGCACTTGATGATACATGGTCTGATGTAGCTAAAACAGAACTTTATAATTCATTATT